>NC_135498.1:48307504-48624626 GCF_052857255.1 Amblyomma americanum
TGCGCCGTATCTGCGACATCGAATGTACCAGCATAATTGGCGATACTTTTCAAGTAAGGTGGCCACTTTTACCGTAGCGGTTGACGGGTTTGGTGTTTTTTTTTTTTTACCAACACAGAAAATCTTTACCGAAAGCGCGGACCTGAGTCGGGGACCTTCAAGATGCTGCAGAGTGTGCAGTCTTCCGTACGCTGTAACCAGCATCGAGTGCTGGGCGTCGTGCAGATTTTTCGAAAAATCTGTCTACTGCAATGTGGAATTTACTTTTGGAATGCAGCTTTTTTAGTTCATGTCGCACGCGCAGTTACATTCTCTCGCCGCGGTGGCTCAGTGGTTAGGGCGCTCGGCTACTGATCCGGAGTTCCCGGGTTCGAACCCGACCGCGGCGGCTGCGTTTTTATGGAGGAAAAACGCTAAGGCGCCCGTGTGCTGTGCGATGTCAGTGCACGTTAAATATCCCCAGGTGGTCGAAATTATTCCGGAGCCCTCCACTACGGCACCTCTCTCTTCCTTTCTTCTTTCACTCCCTCATTTATCCCTTCCCTTATGGTGCGGTTCAGGTGTCCAACGATATATGAGACAGATACTGCGCCATTCCCCCCCCCCCCCCCCCCCCCCCCCAAAAAAAAAAAAAAAATATTCCAAAGCGCGTTCCTGTGTTTGTCCGAACAGAAACGTCTCCCCTATTTTACGCCTTCTTCGTCACCATGTCCTGGTCGCTGCTTGTTGCTGTACGTTTTTTTTCAGTGCCCCCCTGCCCTCCTCCGCTCGCATTGAAAAAAAAAAACAAGAAAAAAAGTTAGCTTCGAAAGAAACTAGCTTATTGTACCGCTGGAAATCCGCGCACGTGCAACACCCGGGGCGCCGGCACTGACTCCTGCAAAAGTGCCCTCTAGGTTCGAGAAAGAGACGAAAATGTTATTGGGAAGCGGGGGAGGGGGTTCTCGGCTATTCCGTTGTCATTTCTTTCGTCCTTGCTGCAAGTGACACTGGATCCGGATAGTTTGTTCCCGCTGTGGTCTGTATAGGCAGTCTGTCGCGTTGTTTCCAAGTCTAGGCGTACGCTTAGCCAGCGCCCACGGGAACGAGTCGTTTTCTATACTCGAGGCCTCGAGAGAAAAAAAAAAAACTATTTGTAAGGGCCATAAATAACAAACCGTGCTGCGGTCTCCTTTGATGTGCAAAGCCTTTGGCTGTCGCGCCTTCAGCTATGTCGTATGGGTCGAAACAGCTTCTTTCTTGATGTCGTTCGAAGCAGAAGCTGGAAACGAGGCAACGGCGCTAATGCGTACGCTTACGTGCTGGTGAGTTCGTTGAACTTGGCCGACTTGTTCCAAGTTTCAGTGGCCCAAAATTTGCCGCGCCTTTATGCGAGGGCGTGCGTGGATCGAACAGCACTAACTCTTTTTGGCGCCCGAAAGCACGACCCCCCTCCCCCCCTTGCTTCCTCTCACATGCTTCCTCTCCACGCTCTCGGCACTGTTGCCAAGCGACTCTAGGAATGCGTTCCCCAACTGTGAGGAAAAGAAGATAATAAAGTCGCATATGGCATGCATGCCTTCGATGTACGATATTTTCAAAGCCGGATCTTGGACAGGGAGTGTCCAAGCATCGCGGGATGCCTCTCGACTCGCCCCTTAACGGACTTGCCAGTTCACGGATAGCGAATCGCGCCATGTGTATAACGTATGGGCGCGAATGGCCTTGGAGCAAATTTCTTCGCTTCCAATACGGCTGGCTTCCAGCGTGGTGAACGCTGAAAGGTCATCCTCACCTCTTCTACGTCTCTCTCTCTCTATTCTCGCGATTTCAGGACTTCGCACCCTTCCTGTACCCGTTCATCTCCACAAAATTTTGTTTTTGTTTGAATGTTTTCTTCTGCAGCTTGCAGCGTGTGGCACGTGCACACTCGCTATACTTTACGAGTGTTCGCTACGCTGTGTATATAATAAAGTTCCTGTCGTCGGCCGTGCATTACGGACTTGGGACGACAGCTCGGTTTCAAGAGGCGCCTCGCACCCCGCGGACGACCGGAACGAGTAAGATATGAAAAGTAAAACAAAAATACGAGTCGCTAGGAGCGAAGCTCGGGGTCGGGATTTGTTAGTGTGACGTGTGGGAAACAACGGGTTGGGAAGCCGCAGGCCGCCGAAGCCTTGGAGAGGGAGCAGTGGGCCGTAATAAACTCGGCTTTTGCCGAACACCCCCGCCCCCCGCTGAGGAGAGAGTCCGTTGTTCTCTCAGAGGCGTCCTTCTTGTGCGTGTGGCACGTCTCTCCAGCGCTGTCCGCCCGACCGACCGACCGAGGACTGTGGCGAAGCCGTGCGGCGTTATTTACGAGGACTACGTGCAGTTCGAGACTGCTGGCCCATGCTCTTCTTCGAGAAGGCTTATTTGTTTGTTTGTTTTCACAGATGCTTGTTTATATGTTGTTCTCTGGCGTCAGAAGCCTTAATTCATGCTTCGGTGGATCTTTCTCTCTTTTGGCGGTTGTGTTCCTGGAAACCTATTCTTTCGTTCTCTCTCTGCAATAGTGCGCTTCGGAATTTTGACCTCGCGTTTTTGCAGCGCGTTTTTTTCCCTTCTTTTTATTCTTTGCTGCTTGCAGTTTCTTGACCTCTTGCCCCGAAATCGCGGCGAGCTTCTAGAATACAATAAAACCATGATGCGAAACGTTTAAGTCCCGACCTGTAGCCTCCCCCGCCCCCTCCCGCTTCAGAAAAGAAAGAAGACTTGCGCGAACATTGCCGACCTGACGCCTAACACAGGAGTCGAGAGACAGAAGAAAGGTGCGACACGCTGCAGTGTAGAGAGAGCGAGAGGGGTAGAAAGAGGCGGCTCCCATATACGCGCATAGACATACATCTTCGCGTGAGTAATGCGTTTTTATCGCGTTTATATTTTTTCTCTCCCCCTCTGTTGCTCCGCCGCAGATCAGTTCTCGTAATACCTTCGTGCACCCGCTCGGTATACGCGGCCGCGAGGTCCATAAAAGATGGTGCCGGCAACCGTGCCGTACATCATTTCGCCGCCCTGCCACCTTTTTTGATAGGGACGTTGTATAACACACACCCTCCCACGTTTCTTTCAGCATGCACGCGTCCAGTGGCCATATTGAAACATGCGCGTACCGTCGGCTACTTTACGATAGCGTTTCGTGTGAAGGGAGAGAACGCGGAGAGCCTCTCTCTCTGCTTTGCACTCGTGTGCTGCAAGGCAGCGTATCCTCTTCAACGGATGTGTCCGCGTAGGAAAAAGCACAAACAAAAAGACATAACACCTCTGCAGAGGATGCAGAAAGCGAGAGAGAGGGGCGAAATGGGCGTTGAACGCGTAATTCACGCACAACCCTATTTGCGCTCGCTACCACTACCGTAGGCCTCGACACCGGCCTGTGGCGTCCGCAATGAATGCGAGGAACCGCACGGGCCAGCTTCTATTCCGCCGGTCTTCCTCCTCCCCCTCTGTACAGGGCTCCGACTTTCCCTTCTAATTGGCTTCTCCGGCGAGCTGCCGGCAAACAGGCACGGCGTCGTCATTTGTATGTGCGGGTGTGTAGGTATTTATGAAAGCATGTCCGAAGGCGTATTAACAGTCAGCCCGCACCTTCCAACGCGTGTCGCGGCCGTTCATTTTGAGGCACACGAGGCGGAAGAAAAGCACTCCCGGCTCGATACTCCTCCTTCTCTCTTAACCCTTCTTGCCGGGCTACTCCGTCCGAAGGCTCATTTCACTGTGGAGAGGAGGGTGGGGAGATGAACTACACAGAAGAGGAAGGCCGCGAGGAATTGTGGAGTGGTTGTTGGAGGGGCGCGCATCTTATGTTATGCTTGTTATATGCAATGGCTTCCTATAAATGCCGGGACGCCTCTGTCTTTCGTCGATAAGACGGCCTCCGCTATTTCGATCCCCCCCCCCCCCCCCCCCCCTCTCTACGGAACCCATTATTTCTTTCGGGACACGTTATTCTTCCCGTTTGCTCTTCATCGCGCACAGTTCATTGGCGCGGCGCCGCCTCCTAAGAGTCTGACGCCTTCTTTTCAAGTGGCCGCTCGTTGAGGTTCGTTTTTGTTAGGCGGCAACTTCTCTTTCTTCTTGTTTTTTGCCCAGCTGCTGCTGCATGATATTCACTTCCGCGAGTCACGAGGTCGCTGCTGCCGCTGCCGCTGCTTCTTATATATCATTGCGTCACACACGCACGCTCGCACAGGCATTTATATTCGCCTCCCCCCCCCCCCCCCCCCTCTCGGCCTCGGCGCAGCATCGTACAAAACGCGGGAATAGAACAATGAAGGACGAAGAAAAGTGCGTTCACGCGCAATCTCGAAGGGACGCTCTCGAAGCAACGCCGCGGGCGCAGCGGCATCGTATGATGAACTGCTCTAGCGTCATGCCACGAACGCGCCAGTCCACTCAGCCACTCGGTCGGTCGGACCTCGATATATTTACCGGCAGAGAGCTCCGCTAAACAAACTCTCTGCAAGCCGGGCGACGCCAGCGAGTCTGGCGGGACCCGGCGCTGTGTGCCTCGCGTTTTGAGTGGCACTTCTTTATTTTTATACGCACGAGCCGATGTAGGGGAAGAAGGGTATCGCTCTATCTTTCTCTCTCTCTCTCTTCGGAATGAAAGGAAGACGTGCGCTGGTCGTCGTATGGTTGACGCCTTCGAATCGGCCGCATTCTGCATGCCATCTCGGGTGGCCTCTAGAAGAGGCAGCAGCAGCGGCGAAAATGAGGCGGCACTTATCTGATATTTGGCGAGAATTCTCTCTCTCTCTCTCATACACAGCTCCTAGTTGAGTAGTGCGCGTATGTGCAGCCCATAAGCGTCAGCGAGGTCGTTTCAGGCCCCCCCCCCCCCCCCTTTTGCCGCTGGCTCGTGCCTCGTTTCCTGATCGGGAATACGACGCTTGTGAGGCTCGGATTGCTGCAGCAACGTAGTGCCTGGAAAGCACTTTGCCTGGTCTCGCTGATGTTGTTGCGTTGCATACGCGTATTTACTTTTGGTCTTCATTTTATGTATGCATGCATCTCTGGTGACTCGTCGGCCGTCGAGGCTGTCGACCCCGTTGAAACTCGCCTCCCCCCCCCCCCCCCCCTTTTTTTTTTTTCGTGGTTTCTTCTTTTTTGTCTCGCACACATTTTGGTTTTTAGAGTTGATGGGCTGCGCAGTGCTAGTTTTGTTTGCTTGACGCAGTGTCTATGCACAGCTAGTGAATCGCTGACCAAGTTTTGATAGTCGATAAGAGGCAGGCAGGCGCAACCAGCCGTTCCAAATGAGATTTGTTGCTTTTAGGCAGCCCTGTCATCAGGGCGTCTTGTTCTTTCAGCCAGACAGCTCAGTCGCGTGTGGAAGTAATTATAGGGCGTCATCTGCGTACACATTTGATCCCCCACGTATCGAGGTTATAATTTGTCGTTTGTTAGCTCGCTGGTATATTCGTGTCAGCCAGCTGGGGGGATGGCGTAACCTCGCTAATTAGGTGCCATATCTTCATCGTGTAGTGACTGCAGTTTAAGGCTTCATTAAGCGGAGCTTTCTTGCCAATTTACTTACCTTTGGGCGTGTTGGGAATGCCTTTTTTTTGCCATCGGCTCACTCGTTGCTTTTGATATTGTTTTAATAATAATAATAATAATTGGTTTTTGGGGGAAAGGAAATGGCGCAGTATCTGTCTCATATATCGTTGGACACCTGAACCGCGCCGTAAGGGAAGGGATAAAGGATGGAGTGAAAGAAGGGAAGAAGGAGGTGCCGTAGTGGAAGTCGCCCTCCGGAATAATTTCGACCACCTGGGGATCTTTAACGTGCACTGACATCGCACAGCACACCGGCGCCTTAGCGTGTTTCCTCCATAAAAACGCAGCCGCCGCGGTCGGGTTCGAACCCGGGAACTCCGGATCAGTAGTCGAGCGCCCTAACCACTGAGCCACCGCGGCGGGATATTGTTTTTCCTCGAACTGAGCTTCTGAGGTTCGCGCACGCTCGCGCATATTCCCCGCGTGTGTTTCCTGCATGTTCACGCGTACTCGCGAATGTTCCCGCAGCTTAGCCCAGGTCGCCCCCGCGCCGCCGTCCTGTGGACTGTCGCGCAATTGCTCGGGCTGTCTCTATTTGCGGAAATGGCTCGTTTTCCTGTCGCGATTTTTTTACTGCAGCGATAAGAGGTGTCCCAAGTCTCACCTTCTTATCAGACCAGGGGACTGACTGCTCTTCCGGGCACTGATGACGAAGTCGGGCGAAACGACCCACGCGTCGCTCGCACCCCTCTGTACAGGGCATAGCTGACAAGGGATGCTAATTTCCTTTCTTTTATTCCGGTTTCGGCACTTTTCTTTTGAGCATGAAAGTGCCGGGAGTGACTGTGGCTGAGGTGTAACTTCCAAGTTTGTTGACCGACGGGTACTGCGCAGCTTTGTATTTTGGTGTCATGGTAGTAACGCATGGAATGACTTCATTAGCAAATACGAATGTAATTCATGTTCTCCCGGTCTGGCTACATTTAATAAATTTCACGGCATTGCATTTCCTGCTTGCTTTCTTGCGTCGTTAGTAAAGGTGATGTATGGACCGACAGGAAATGGGCAAAGCCTGCGCTTAGCGCATAACTTTGCGCACGAAGCTGTAGTTTACTATGAATGGCACTAAGAAAAGAAGACGCTATACCAACGTCCCGCGAGCACCACAGATGTAGAAACGTTTCGTCTCCAAAACGTCTAATTTTGGCTACATGCGCGGGAATTCGCTCTAGCTCACAGAATACAGACTACGTCCGGGCTCGCTACACAAAAATTTCGAGACGGTATACAAGCGCCTACGCTACACGTGGCTTATTGCCATCATAAATTCTGCGCCCGTGTACTCTGCACCCAACCATCCGACGGAACAATTTTTTTAATAATGTAATGTTAGAGAAGGGTTCAAATTGAAAGCAGTTTCAAAAATCAACTACTTTCCTTGCGCGAAATTCGAAGGAGAAAATTCCCCATGCTTAGCTCGGCTTCAGTGACCACGAGACAAGGACCCTCTCATACATCGCCTCTATTATCCAGTACAGTTTTTGTTCTTCTTTTGTCGCCGTTCAAGCTTGAGACGAAAGGGAAACCGATTGCCCGTACTTGCATATTGCGTGTCTCGTGGCATCGTCCCTTACGTAAGCGTCAGCGCTGAACGACGAGGTGTACAATATCCTGCCAACGCGGAAGAAAAAGCAGCGGGCGCACTCTTCTTGTTTCTTTTTTTTTTCGTTTGACTTTTGCGTTCAATGCCCGCGCACCGGCGGCGTTTCGCACATTGCGTCGCCGGGGACGAAGCAATTTGAAGCCCGTCGAAACGTATAAAGCCCCCTCCTGGCTGTGATCGCTTCCTGCATGTGGGATGTATTGCGATACCCGCTGCATGCTGTGTGTTGATGCTGCTGCTACCGCCGGCGCCATCCGCGCTGCGCGGTCGTTCACCCCCTATCTTGTCTACATACGGGCAAGTGGATCGGGGCCCCCAGTCACAGCGAAGCTGCAGGAGCCTGTGGCCGCGTAATGAAAGTGAGCGTGCGCATGCCTGGCGCTGAAATGAAACCTCCCACCGTTTTGGCTCTTTATTTTGTCTGCCGTATCCATTACGCAAGATCACTCCGTGACGCCTTTCATATTTTGCGTTGGGCTTGGCTCAGACGTAGCCACGTGAGGCGAGTCTGAGCCGCTCGTGGTCAGTGAGTCAGTCACGCGGCTGTATGGGTCGGCCCAGAGCACTAAGGAATCAAGTTGCCTGGCTTCGCGAGCTGCGTTTTCGACGTGCATGCTCTGGACGTCTCTGTTCTGAGCATTCTCGCATGTCCCGACTCGAAGGTTTCGAAATTTACTTTTGAGTTCGTTTTTTTCCCCTTTGTGATTTTTGGTGGTCTCGCTTTGTAGCGAATAGGCTCTCAGTACTCTTGAAATTCCGCTCGACACGCTAGTACAAGGACGACACGCAAAATGCGACGCGCGCTAATAAAGCATTTGGAAGTGATGTGTCGAGGAGGGTGCACAATGCAAGGATTCCCTGCAGTGAAAACTTCAACGTATGAACACTCAAGAGTGTGAGCAGCGAGCAATGGAACATTGAAGAGTGGTTCCTTCTGGGGCTATTTAACAGGACGCAGCGGCGTCGTTTTCTGTCTGGCTGTCGGTGTTCGTTAACTTGGGGTAACATTGAAAGGGTGTCAGCATGCTTTCTTCTTGATGATATGATACTATACTCAGAGTTCGTTGTACTAAAAGGTCCGAGCAGTTTAACCATGACGCTGCGACGTCGTTTTCTATCTCTCTATCCCAAGCAGCACAAGTAATTGGCTCAACATTGGAACTTTATTGGCAAAGGTGGCCCTACAAAGGACCAGGATGGGACCATCCTGTTGCAGTATTTGGCCGATGACCTGTGCTGCTTGGGATCGGTGTTCCTTAACTAGTGTGATCACTGAATGGACGTCAGCTTGCTTTCTTCTTGACGATGTGATATACTCGGTAGTTCGTTGACCGTTGACGAGGTCTCATAGAATGAAACATCGATTTATCATCTATACGTCAATTTTTCCAGCGATAGCGAGTGCCAGTTTTCTAGTCAAAGCTCTCTGTTGAAGTATTAAATCACCATCCTTCAAGAAGTTTTGCTTCACCGAATAATCAAGTAGCCCGGAATATGGCGGTCCGGCTTTAAATTAACATCATTCAGTATCGGCGCTGTCACCGTCGCTTCTCCGCGAATATACGGTGTCAATGAGTGACCACATCGAAAATCGTCTATCACGGGCTTATTACTTTGGAGAAGTCTCCCCAACTTTACCACTGTGACGCACGCTGAATATCGGTTTAGAAGCGAAGACGCCACGCCGAGTTGAATACCCTGTTGTCACAGTGAGCCGAGATATTTCGACTTCAATAAGGCGGCGTTTCTTTCAGAACCCGGAGCTTGTCATTCTGCCCTGCTGCTCTTTCTTTATTGGCAAGGACCGCTAAAAGCGGGAATAATAATAATAATAATAATAATAATAATAATAATAATAATAATAATAATAATAATAATAATAATAATAATAATAATAATAATAATAATAATAATTGGTTTTGGGGGGAAAGGAAATGGCGCAGTATCTGTCTCATATATCGTTCGACACCTGAACCGTGCCGTAAGGGAAGGGATAGAGGGAGGGAAAGAAGAAAGGAAGAAAGAGGTGCCGTAGTGGAGGGCTCCGGAATAATTTCGACCACCTGGGGATCTTTAACGTGCACTCACAACGCACAGCACACGGGCGCCTTACCGTTTTTCCTCCATAAAAACGCAGCCGCCGCGGTCGGGTTCGAACCCGAGAACTCTGACTTTAAGAATGAAGCGACGTTTGGTGATCATTCTCTTTTTTCTTTGTTGTTATTTGTTCAGTGGCAAGGCCCGCACTAACCGCGTGACAGGTTCTTGCGCCCCTCGCGGCATTAGCGAGCAATCTGACTGAGGCACAAAGCGATAAAAAGGGCAAGGCAGTGCTTTTCACCGGAAGCCAGTGCATGCTCAAGCCCTTCAGCTCGCTTAGCGACAGCCTCGTTTCGAATCGAGTTGCGTGCAGGCACTTATATATGGTACTGCTCCTCGCGTGCTGCTGGCGCGCCCACTCTTAGGGGACAGGACACGGGTAACGATCGCGTCGACGATTGCGTGCAACTCGCTGCCTTTGTTCTCTCTGCGTTGTCTAGCACCTGCCTCTCTCCCTCACTCTTCGGCACAGCCTTGCGCCACTCAGATGGGAGGAGGATGTGGACGTTAGGCAGTAGGCTGTCTTGCTTTGGTCAACCCCTACACTGTTTCTTCTTATGTGCGCAGGTTGCCACCACCGTGTTCAGCCCTTTTCCATTGTAGCCGCGGGCGTTTACATGAATTTTTTTTTAATTGGTTTTTGGTGGAAAGGAAATGGCGCAGTATCTGTCTCATATATCGTTGGACACCTGAACCGCGCCGTAAGGGAAGGGATAAAGGAGGGAGTGAAAGAAGAGAGGAACAAATAGGTCCGTAGTGGAGGGCTTCGGAATAATTTCGACCACCTGGGGATCTTTAACGTGCACTGACATCGCACAGCACACGGGCGCCTTAGCGTTTTTCCTCCATAAAAACGCAGCCGCCGCGGTCGGGTTCGAAATTTACATGAATGCGACAGGAGTCGACTCCAGTCCCCTTTTTTGAGGGAAAGAGCAGGTTTTGAGAAGCAAAAGCTGGACTCGTCCTCTACTCTCTTCCTCGACGTTGTTGCCCTTTCCCTCAAGAAAGGAGACTGGAGTCGACTTCTCTCGCATTCATGTAAACGCGGCTTGTTGTCCCTTCTGCTACTATCGTTTTTTCCTCCCTTTCGGACGCGGTCGCGCTCGGACCGCGGTGATCCGCATTCGCCGCCGGACGGCGTGCTGAAGCCGAAATGTTCGACTGCAGTGTAACGCTTACGTGCCTCCCTGTTGCCTCGGCTTTCTTCCTTCCCTGCGCTCTCGGGCTGGCTGCCCTGCGTGACGTCTTCTTGTAAAGACGCCGTCCGCTGAAGAAGGTACACAAGATTAGTGGGAAGCGGGGCCACCGCGTATCGCGTTCGTTGACCCCCTGCTCGGAAGGCGAGCGCCGCAGTGACGTGCTCCGGTGGCAGAAAGGTGAAAAGGGCGGGGAGAGAGGGATCGAACGCAAGTGTTTTGAAGTGCCCCGTGTTACCGCGATGGAGTTGAACTGACCGAGGCATCGCTTATCGTGCGGCAAAGAAAGTTCGAGTAGCGGGCTCACCATTCATTCTGCCTATCTCGTTTATCTTGTTTTTTTTTTCTTGCGCAAGTGGAAAGGAAAGTTGGGGCGGGTTTCTTTTTTTTTTGTTGGCCGGTTTGTTTTATTTAATGGGTCTGTGAACAACATTCTTGCGTGCTCAACCGTATTCGACAGTTCTTGGCTGGAACTTTCGTGAGGCTCGCTGCCGAGTGGAGAACGGGACGCGTTCTCAGTGCGCTGTGGCCAGGGAGCGAGTTGCTCGACATGTTCTCAAAAATCATGAGCACAAGCAGCACCTACAGCACCCATCGACTGCTTGATGTCTGATGACCTACTCTAATTGTTCTTTCTCAAGAAAAAAAAAATGACGCGCAGAGAAAAGCCCCAGACGTAGCTGACATTTAAAGGTCACGTGCTGTCATCGAAAACATTTCATGCGCTTTTCATCTTTTTTTTCCCTTTATTATTAGTCACCTTGCCCTTTACCGAGTATTGCTTGCGCAGGTGCTCACTCGTGCTGTGACGACGCGATCTGAGTTGGCTGTAAGCTTAAGTAGCGCGCCAGCCTTATCGCGAATTTATTATGACAAGTCCATCTTCGCTCCTTGTGCATCGACCCCGAGACTGCCGCCCTCTGGCGCCTGTCACACATCACAAACGATGATTCTGGGCAAAAAGCTATCCTCATTTAAATGTCGCAAGGCAACGGCCTATACAAGCGTCGAGTGGATTAAAGCCACCTGTTGCTTGTGTCAACAATGGCCGAGCATTGTGCGTCATATACCTAGCTGTTTACCCGTTAGATGTTTGTGCGCGCTTTTAAACTTTCCGACTCTCCGTACTCGTCTCTGCGGCCAGTCTCGAGGTTGCGGCTCTGCGTAAAGTTCTCGTACAATGGAAAACATCCTCGTTTTATTTTTTTTTGCCTTTCTCTCTATAGAGGTTGTACGAATAAGTACGGCCAGAGTCTGTGACGTATAGACTTGCGGACACGATAAAAATATGTGTTCAAAATACGAAATTCTTCATTCATTTAGCAAACATGTATCCATTCGCCGCCGCGGTGGCTGAGTGGTTTTGCATGGCGCTCGGCTGCTGGCTCGAAAGACGCGGGTTCGATCCCGGCCGCAGCGGTCGAATTTCGATGGAGGCGAAATTCTGGAGGCCCGTGTACAGTGCGGTGTCAGTGCACGTTAAAGAACCCCAGGTGGTCGAAATTTCCGGAGCCCTTGACTGCGGCGTCTCTCGTAGCCTGAGCCGCTTTGGGTCGTTAAACCCCCATAAACCATGTATCCGTTCATATATGGTTATCTTTAATCCTTGCGGCGATAATCACCGATAAAAAAAGTCCGTTAAAAGGTCACAGCAGTATCACGCCCTTGCCCTCAGTATTGAGTCGCTGTGACCTTTTTGTCAAATCTTGGCTTGGTGAAAGTTTTGGGTTCACATTTGGGGAACCCCGCATGCCCCATTTCTGGTATCTGGAACGCTTCCGCTAACGCATCCGGCGCACTGAACAGTATAGACACAGCTGCTTTGACGCTATCAGCCTCTGGTTCGTACTCATCGTGTTGTCTTGTCACTGGCTTGCCTTCCCAGCCTTCTCGCGTCGGCAGTTATTTAAACCCAAAAGCGGCTCTCCCTGGCCTTTCAGCCCCAGTTGTCTCGAGGATTTTGCAGCCTTCACGTCTTGGTCGCTGGACGGGGCTTCCCACGCCGTGTGTTCGCTCCGGGCAAGCCCGCGTTTCTTTTCGTCGCGTGCTGTAAAATTTACGCTGACGTCATGCGTGCAACCTCTAGGTAAGTTTAGATCGCCCTCCTCCTTTTTGAATGCCCCTAAAAGCGGGGCCAATCCGAGGTAATTGCGCGTTTCTGCGATTGACATCTTCCGCGGCAAAGCGCTTCTGCGCGCTCACGAGGCCCACGCAGGAACAGGAGACGGTACAGAAGCATGATCGCAATTTCGTGTTGTGGCGGTGTCTGATTTTTGTTAGTGGTTATTAGAACGCAGTGTGCCGATGAAAGTTAATAATCCTGTTGGAGCCAAGTTTCTGCACTAATCGTTACGAACCAAGCACGTCAAGCCTCGTTAAGTCCGCTCTCTTTCGTCGCACACTCAGTACTCTCACCGTACTTCGAATACGTCCTCTCTCTATGGAGACAAACGCAACAGGAAAAAAAAAGAAACTTTACATTTTCAGAGAACTTTAGACGGAGTCGCACACTCGAGGCTGGCCACACCGACGAGTAAGCGCAGTCGGGAAATTTCAACGGATGCAGAAACATCTGAACGACTCGCTCTCAGCACACGGCGCACTGACAACGCGTCTCGTTCTCTACTCGGCAGCAAACAGCTTCACGAAAGTTCCACCCAATTCCGTTCTCTCATAATCCGGCACCATGTAAAGGAATTTCGGGTCTGATGTCGCGGTATAGTCGCGCAGGAACACCATGCGCGCCAAGCAGGAGGATGAGGAGAATAGGGTAGAGAGAGAGAGGGCGCACCTAGAGCGGCAATAGGGGAGCGGGCGGGCCTATCCGCGTGTACTACGCCAGAGAGGGAGAGAGAGCGGATGAGGAGTACGAAGCGTACAGCAGCCGTGCCGGGAAACGCAAGGTGCCGGTGGTTGCGGCAGCGGCCGGCACTTCTCTCTCTCTCTCCCTTCTTTCTCTCTCGCGTACAGTGTACACTGCGAGGAGGCTAGCGGGCTGGCTGAGCGGGACAACTGCGCGTACGAATTGAGGGGGAGAGGGTGGAATGAGAGAGGGTGAAGAAGGGGGAGGGCGCGGCGGCGGAGGAGATGGCCGCGCTCCACGAGATTGCTCGGTCATTGAGTCAGTAGTGCGCGCGCGTGCGACGCGGATGCTGGGAGCGGTGCTGGCGCCGTGCTACGGAGACCGCCTCGGAGAGAAGCCGCGCTCCGGAGACGACCGAGTCACTCGCGTCCGGCGCCGCCGCTCTGTTGTGCGTGTGTTACCGCTAGTGTGAACGACGGCGGTGCGCGCAGCGTCACTTTGAAAGGCGTGGCGCGCCATGGGGCCTGCGTCGGCCGAAGCGACTTCGGTGCAAGTGCCCGGCTCGCCGCATCGCGTTTTACCGGGCTACGTGACTTTTCTGCTCGGCAAGGGGGACGTGTCGAGGCTCGACATGGTGCGGCCGAACTGCGGGTCAGTTTTGTTTGTTTCGATTGGTTGCTTATTGGTGCGCCTGTTTTTGAGGGGCTATGCGCGATCTGCGTTGTTTCCTGTGTCTTTACTCCATGTTGCGCCGTGCTATGTTCCACTACGAACCGACTAAGAGATCGGGTAGCGTTGCCAGCGTAACTGGTGCTCGCTTCTTAAGGCAAAAAACAAACTCCATTTTGTGGCCAAGCAGTTCTTGTTCAAGTTAATCCTCAATAGAAGCTTCCCAGTCAGCGTTTGCTGTCGGTCGTTGTTGTCGATTGATGTTAATTTGCTGTTGTGCGAAATGACTTTTTTTTTTTCTTCTCGCGTTCATGGCGAACTTCTTCCGCAGTTTCGGCGTCGTAGGCATGAAAAGTAAACCGCGTCTTTTCGCCACGGACTTGTTGCTCTGCCGTTTGTGACTCGTTTCATCCTTGGCTTCGTAGGAGACACTGTTCTATTTGGTTCTGAACTGCGGCATTTTTTTCCCTGTTCTGTTGGAGAAACAGTCGACGTTCCAGAGATCAGTTGCAAAGATATAATAATTAATACGCGCGACAGCTTTTCTGGCCCTATATTGAAGGTACCTAGTATTTTACTGCTGGGGTTTGAGCGAATAAACTGCACCACAACGAGATTGTCATAGCACGCAAGTGCTCGCTCTCAGTGATTGAACACTAAATACTGGATGCTGCTTAAGGTTTGTACTCCTTTAGGTGATGGCAGTCAGAAAGATCGCGGAAGAAGCCTGCACTAGGAATGCCGGACCTAGGTTCATATCGGGTGTTGTTTCGATGTGCTTAGCAGTATTTATTATTCCTCAAATGCCCCTAAGTAGGGGTTTTATATGCAGGGTGGACATCTTCAGTGAATGATGACGTGTTCAATGACACGTGATGACGTGTTCATTGGTATTAAGACTTTTCTATTTATTTTCCTTAAACTGAACGCTTTTGCTGATGACCTCGTGAACTCTCGAGTATGCCGCCTATAATCACGCGCGTTGCATCGGGGCGCTGTCGCCAACTTCGGCTTTCCTGTAAAACTAGTGAGTTTTGCGTTGAAGCGGCCACCATTTTTAATTCCGGACTCCGAGTCGCTGAAGAAAAAGGATGGAACCATGACTTTGCACAGCTCTGCCGTATGTAGATTACATTGGAGTTTTATGCTCCGTTTCAGGGTATGGCTCATTTGAATGTTCTATGGACGCTCGTTTTCTACACCGCCGTTTACCAAAATTTGACTGAGGCATGCTGTTTATATTTCCTCTATCCATCCACCTTGTTTCTGTCGATGATGACACTGTGTTGATCTGCTGAGTGTTGGCGGTGCACTGCTGTCCTGTCGTTTTTTTCTTGGGGGGGGGGGGGGGGGGGGGGTATAGATAGCATCATTTGAAAGGTCTTACTAAAGGTTCGCGAAATTGCTTCAAATGAATCCTCGTTTAATATTACAGGTGTCTTGTGGACGTAACACGGTGAAGAAGTTACACGCGGTCTGCGTCGTATAAGTTGTCGCGGGGACGTGAATCCGCACTGTGCCAGTCATTCTGTGTGTCCATGATAGTAGGCTTGTTCTAACCTAGGAATAGTGCGGTTAAGGCGTGAAAGAAATTTCAGCGTGCCCGTTCTGTGTGTACTGGTACTTGCTACAGTAATACTGGTTGCTCACGGCAACTTTAGTTAGCGAGTCGTTGTTTTAACTTTTCTTTTTGCCCGCTTAAACTCCGAACGACCATTGGAGAACGCGCTCGCCAACTTGCAAGTTTCGGTGCGTTTTGTCAGAGATTGACAGTGTTGGCAGAAGCCTGTCGTTGATACTTTTTGTAAAAGCTAGGAGCCACAGGCGATGCTGGGCATCTCTAGGATAAGCCGTTTTTCTATTTACTGGCACTGTATCGATGTTTGGAAGATGAATACAAGCAGTAAACTTCATTTCAGTTCAGTGCTCCATATGCGCGGTCATGAACAGAAGTTTGCGGGATGTGGGCTTGCGGAAAAAAAGTTATGCGGAGGCATGTGAACTAGTTTCCTGAAAATCTCTAAGCATGTCGTTCCGTAAACATTTGTCCATGACTACATGATGGCAAACAACTCCGCGGTAAAGAGTCCGTCATGATTCGGCAGATTAATATTCGTTTAAATTAAGCGCGTTGCACTGGTAAAATCCATCTTTCGGCAGTTTAATGAACTCAAAGAACGTGAATGATTGTTGTTTGACAAACTCGTGAGTGCAGGTTTGTTTTCTGTGGAAGGGAGCAGTGCCGAGCTGCTACACTACGGCTTTTTCCCTCTTATTCTCAGCCATGTTATATATATATATATACGCTGCCTTATTCGCTTCACCCACGCGC
The DNA here is from genome assembly GCF_052857255.1 of Amblyomma americanum. Lineage (NCBI taxonomy): Eukaryota > Metazoa > Arthropoda > Arachnida > Ixodida > Ixodidae > Amblyomma > Amblyomma americanum. The sequence continues at coordinate 48,323,788 of NC_135498.1, forward strand.
GTGTGTGGGCAGCGTGTCCCGCCGATATACAGTCGAACCTCTTCATAACGAAATAATGGATATAACGAAGGAATGAGGATTTCTCTTGGAAGCTCGGTCAACACGGGCTACAACGGAACTACGGCTATAACGAAATAATCGCAGGGCCCCTTAAGCATCATTATATCGAGGTTCGACTGTAATGAAGAGAGTGGCGCGACAGTTCCGTAACCTCGTCTCACCCTGCTTCGTCGCTGTCCTTCCAGGTTGGAGAGCTCTTCGAGCGGCGGCTGCCGGCTGGCGCAGGGGGCCGGCAGCGGGGCGAGCGGAGGCTGCGGCGGTGGAGGCCATGGCTCCTCGTCGGCTGCCGCCGCGGCCGTGGCTGCGGCCCGGCCCGTCGAGCTGGCCTTCCGGGGGCTCTCGGTCTCCTGCGGAAGCAAGGCCATGCTGCAGGACGTTTCCGGGCTGGTGCGGCCGGGGGAGATGCTCGCCGTCATGGGGCCCTCCGGTGAGTGCCCCCTCCTACCTCGTCTCCCCTCAACAAGGAGCTATCTTTTTTTTTTTCATCGATGGCTTGACTGTTATGTGGCGCAAGGGCAGCTTTGCCTAAGACCTCCATGCCTAACGTGCGTTTATATTCTGCAAGAACGCCGCCGCGGTGGCTGAGTGGTTACGGCGCTCGGCTGCCGGCCCGAAAGACGCGGGTTCGATACCGGCCGCGGCGGTCGCATTTTCATGGAGGCGAGGCGCTAGAGGCTCGTGTACCGTGCGATGTCAGACGCACGTTAAAGAATCACAGGTGGTGTAAAATATCCAGAGCCCTACGGCATACCTCGTAGCCTGATGGGGCGTTAAATCCCATGAAAACAAACATATATTCTGCAATAACTTCATAGATTATACTTGTTATCCGGGCGGGGAGCTAGGAAGATTAAAAGGAGGAAGTAAAGGTAGGTGAACAAGATAACCTCGATAAGGATGTTGGAGGTTTCAAGGAAGCCCCCCCCCCCCCCCCCCCCAAAAAAAAAAAAAAGTGTCAAAGAGAGTAAAGGCGTGGTAATCTGCCGCCAATCGTATTTCTGTGCCATCAGTTTCACCCAGCGTTCGTCGTGCGTAGTAGTGTCTGCAAGTTTTTTTTTGTTTATCGGCTGGTGTAACTTTGTGCTTTCTGCGAGGATCTATTTCTTGCCAAGACCGCCCGAAGATTGATCTTCGATATATCGCACTGAGCAGCGGTTAGGTTTCTTATTTCCGCGATATCTGGTTCTGAGACAGGTTCTGTGAAGCTATATACCCCCCCCCCCCCCCCCTTTTTTTAATTACAAGCACTGAACTCTTTCTTTACGTCTTGAGCGTCGAATGTTTAAAAGGGATTCCGTTTTTTGTTTTGTTTCCGGCGTTCAGACGAGGCTCACTTCTTCGTCTTTTCGCAACTCGACGCCGTGTCCTGTGCAGGCTGCAACAGATTGGCAGTTCCAGCGATTCCTTCTCCACGACAACAAATTAGGCTTCAATTTGCTGTCTGATATCGCGCTGCGTCCGAGGCTTCAATATCGCAGGTCTTCGCAGTTCACTTCTTTTGGCGTTTCGTAACGCAGACTTTGCGATAGAAAATTGGATTTATCGCCCATCTATCGAGTTTCAATTTTGTCCCTTGTTTTTTTTTGTCGTGATACGCGGTTCTATTCTCAATTCTATTGTGTCTGTTCAAGTAACGCCATCTGCCGTATCGCGCAACACCATTTGTCGCGTGCTTTTACTTTCGCAGCCGTCGGACGCCCAAGAATCGTGGGGATCTTGTTGGATTTCCTTTCGAAGTCCGTTCTGGAGGTAGGCGTTGGCGAACTGAATATTTTCTGTTTTTGCTTAAAAAGAAAATAACTTAAGCGTTCTGACGAACCTCCAACTCGATATCATTTATCAAGCAGTTAGATTCGAGCAATCTTTCTGCGCGTTCTCTTTAATTTCACGAATCAAACTTGCGACGGAAGGATGCAACCTGAGGTGCGGTGGTCCGCGTCGTCTGCAGCTCACGGTCCAGTCCGCCCTTCAGACCAACAATTGTCTTCGTCCGCACACACAAATACCTCCTCCCTAGGACGTACCGTTAAGATTTTAATTCGTCAGTGTCATTTGCAGGGCGCTGAGATCCAAATTATGTGGAATATTTTGTCGTTTTTTTTCTTAAACTTTTCTCTCTGCATGTGGTGACCAATTATTTCTAATGTGCATCGCGCACCCAAATCTTCATCCTGTCGATAGGAACAGATTTATTTTATTTATTTCCAGGAACTCCTAAGGGCACTCAGTACGAGGGTGGCAAAAATGACAGGGAATATGTATTATTACGAATTGAACAGTGAACAAAACTAGAAAAACGCAATAAATGAACAGGCAACAAGTATGAAAATATGGCGGTACAACGAGCAAAATGAACATAATGGCGACAAATGAACAGTGCTCAAGATAAAATTCAAACGCATTGCGGTGAACAGAACAGAACTGGAAGAAAAATTACGCATCGCTTTCATTTTTAAAAAGTTCATGAAATAATGTCGGATATCTCCTTTCCCTTTCCTTGTGCTGCAAGCTATGCTAGAGTTCGTCCATGTGGGCGGGCTTCAGCAAAGTGCGCACAAAAAAGAATAAGCCGCATCCCGGCGTTTTCTTTTTTTTTTTTTAGTATTCGGCTTCCGTGGAAGTGCCAGAACTCACACGACGCGCGCCACCTTTTCAGCGCCTATTTCTGTGCGTGGTACTACTACTGCGTACCACTACGCCAGTACGGCGGCGATGCCGGTAGCCCTTTTCTTTCGAACGGCGCGTAGCCGGCGTGCCGGTTTCCACGAACGGGTCGCGCTCCTCTTGCGCCGGTAGGGGTCCCCATTGCCTCGGCGCAGAGGCGAAGAAGAACGCGACTCCCCGCCGCTAGCACGCGCTTACTCCTCCAGGCCCGTGTTCAGCGCTCGTTCGGACAACACGTTCGCAGGTGCGCGGCAATTGTGTGTCCGTGCCGTTTTGACGCGGGTAAAATCTGCCCGCGATAAATTCAGTTTGAGTTCAATTCCTGAGAAAAAAAAGGAAAAACTAGGGGAAGGAAAGAGAAGTTTTCGCCCCCGAGCTGCTGGAAAACTACCCTTTATATATATATATATATATATATATATATATATATATATATATATATATATATATATATATATATATATATATATATATATATATATATATATATATATATATATATATATATATATATATATAAAGACCGGTTCTCCTAGTGGCGCCGGCTAGTTCTTATCGCTTAACGTGAATGGGATCGTTCTGCAAACATACGCGAACTGGCTATGGTGCTCGGCTGCTGACCCGAAAGGCCCGGGTTCGATCCCCGGCCACGGCGGTCTCATTTCGATGGAGGCGAATTGCTAGAGGCCCGCGTACTGTGCGATTTCAGTGCACGTTAAAGAACCCCAGGTGGTCGAAAGTCCTCCACTGTGGCGTCCCTCATAGCCTGAGTCGCTTTGGGAAGTTAAATCCCCTAAAACCAAACCAAACATACGTGGACTGCGTGCAAGATCAGTGCTAAAGTACACTTAGCAAATTTTCTTCTTAAAAAGTTTTCTCAAAGAGCAGCTTGTACAGTTTTTTTTTCAATTCCTGGCGCGTTTTACTTTTGCGGGACTTCTTTGTTGAGTCTCCTACGTGGACTCTGCCTTCTCGTCGAGGCTTCTTGCAAGGAAAAGAAAAAAAAATAAGGGAAATAGCGGAGGCTTATAGCGAAGAGGAGGGCATGAGCGGGAGCAGTTACATCCGCGTCAATACGGTAGTAAGACCTTTGGGTAGTTCCCCGTGTGACGTATGGCTTCCCTCCTTCCTTCCCTCTCGCATTTCTCTTCTTGTCCTGTGGTTCGGCCCGACTAACGGCGGTCGCGCGCAGTGGCACAATGGCCGGCGCGCTGTCCAGGCCAGAGCCATTCACCGCGGAGAGGACTTGCGCCGCGGGAGATCGGCGACGCGCTTCCCCGCTCAGCGCCTTGTTGCGCGGGAAAGCCATTCTTACGGCGCGGCGACGACATCCCGCTAGGCCAGTTTGCTTCGCGCTGCGCGCAGAAAAAAAGAGCAGCTGCTGTGTCTTCCTTGTATTGGTATTGTGCTCGACGAAGCCTTCGTTGCAGTGGACGTCGCCACAAAGTACGGCGAATTTGCGGACGGAAAAGTCTTCTCTGCGGGGGGCGCTCGTATCGGCCAATCGCGTGCTTGCGCACACACCTGCATGAGCGATGAAAGGAAGCAATTTCGTGTCAAGACTGGCCTAACAGGTACGGTCTCTGGAGGGCGAAGTTTTGGGGATGCCTTGACGTACCAGCTAGACGGATGAGGGCCTTTCCTTCCTTTTTTTTTTCATTGGGAGGAAAAGTGTACAGTACCTCAACTTTGTATTTAAGAAAGAGTTCCGTTTAAAACGAGCTACCCGCGGAGTGGAACCTCGCAGGCCTGCCGAAGCCCAAGTGAGGGAACTAAAAGCAGCAACGGGCAGTATCTGGAAATTTAGCAATCGTGTTAGTGATGAATCACTTGGTTCGAGGAGGCGGAATTCAACGGAATGACACATTTCGTGCTGCTAAGCATCTCGACGTTTCGGTGGAACTCGAAAGGCACGAGCCGGGTTCAGCTGTAGGCCATCTCTGGGAACGCACTTCCAACACGTGATCGCAGCGTGATAGAATAACCTCGACCTGTACACGCCTCGTGTCGCTTACGATGTCCTCGTGTTTCCTGCGCTATCCTTCTGACCCCATGACGTGCCGACTACATGTCGGATTAGTTCTACCCAGGAACGCCATAGGCCGCGCCTAAAATGTACAGTCGCGTTCAGTATTACCTGCAACGACGTTCCTACGATTTTCCTGCGATAAACACTGCAGAAAACCCGTCTCTTCAATTGCACCTCCACAAGGCTATTCTCTGTTTCGTGACGGGAGGCTCGATCACATCTCGCTTGTTGCAAGTTACGCTGAGCGCAACTGTACTGCACTTCTTCACGACCTTGAGCATTCCGCGGACACTGCACGTTCACGGCCTCTAACGACCGAGTCGCAACGTCGGCCCGGCTACCGTTTCCAAGCTCGCGTAAAGCGCGCCGACGAAGCGTCGCTTTGTGATTGCAGGGTTGCTAAAGCCTTCAGTCCGCCACCGCGCTCGTAACGGTACGTCCCGTATGAATGAACGGGTGAAGTCATCCAGTAGTAGAGAGGGGGTGGGAGTTTGTAAATGGCGCGGCAAGGGTCAAAGAACGTGGGAGTGCTCGCCGAAAGGAGGCGGTGTCGAAGGATGCATGCCACGGAAAAAGGGGAGGCGAGGGCGGTGCGTTTCTTCTTCTTGCATCGTTTTCTTTTTCTTTTGTGGTCGCGGCGCTTTGGGTGGCCGATTCTCTCTGAACATCGGCACTTATCATCCGCGTCTCTTTTCCTTTTTCTTTTTGCCGCCGCCTCCTCCCGGAGTAGTTGATCTCCGTGAGCGTTTTCGAGATAAGTTTTTCCGCGTATGGGGGTTTTAGCGGGCTTCATTTTTTTTTTCTCTCTCTAGCTCTCTTTCTTTAGCATTGCTGGCTGCTACACACGTAGGCTTTCCTGCGCTGATGGGAAAACGTGAAAGAAAGTGAAATGCGAGGTCTGCCTGCCTTTCTGCGCTACGAGCGAGAGATAGAGAGGGGGAGAATTGCACAGTGGCGCCGGCCTGCCCTCCCGTGTGTCCTCCGGTTGTTCCGCGATGACGTCAGGGCAGCACCGCAGCCGGATGAACTCCGCAGCTCGTCTCGCTGACGTCAGCATCCGGTTTACTACGTGACTTTTGGATGCTCTCACGTTACGGGGCGCCGGCGCCGCCATGCGCTCACGACGAGGATTAAAGAGGGGGAGGAGAGATCCGTGCTTTATTGTTCTTTTTTTTTCTAAGTATGATGATGATGGTCACGTGAGTTGAAACGAGGGAGCGGTGGAAACTGCGCGCGAATTCTTGCGTCCGCTATAAAAAAGAGCCATTGTCTTCTCTCGGAAGACACAAAGACGTCGCTGTTTCGGACTTGGCCATGCGGGACCATGCATGTGCCCGCCTCTGAATGACGCATAACAGGATCCGCGGGAGTTTCCATACTCCTGTACGATGAAGCGCCGTGCATTCAGCCTTCGGTGGCCTCGGTGTTCACGAGCCAGGCTCCCCTGATTTTTAATAAACTGGCGTCCTGAAGGGGCATATAGGTAGGAAGCAAAAGCAAAATTGCTTGTTAAGGGAGCCAATAAAAACAAAACGGAAGCAAAAGAGAGCGCCATAACAAGGCACGCGTTTGATTTGATGGTTTGCTGCCTCAGACTGCGCCTGCGAAGGCGGTATACCGTTCCGTCGCCTTCCGTTACAAAGAACGTGTTCTTTTTAATTTTGCAGCCCGTTTTAAATATAGACCCGTCGTTGTCGAGAATGTAGGGCGTTTTAGGCATTCCCCTCGTCCAGCGTTATTCCCTTCCTTGCCGTTGGAGCATAGCTTGACAGCTGTGGATGCCATAGAGGAGGAACAACAGGCTGAAGAAAACCGCGCCGTATGGCGGGAGCGGGCCGAAACCTTCCCAAAAACAGAAACCGAATGAAATAGCGCCGCCCCAACTGCCGCCGTACGTAATAACGGAAACTGGCTCGCCGTTTGATAATAAATAAAAAAAATAACTCATAACATTGCCCGTTAACAGTACGCACAGAAGGCAGCTCGAGAAGCAACGCCAGATTTTTAGTGCGGGTGATTTCGAATACCGAATTCGCAGGGCGACAAAAAATAAAGAAACGCAGGCGAGAGATGGAAGAAATCTAGGTCACAGCCCCCCACCCAAATCCCCCTCCAACTCTATGTAGAACCAGAGGAGACAGGGGAAAGTCAGCTGCGTCATCACACTTCTGTCGGTCTCCCTTGTTCAGACAGCGTGGCGGAGGAGAAAAAAAGCAGGAACAAAACAAAACTTGCTCCCTCGGCGGCTGTTCCTCTCGGCGTTTTATTTTCTCTAAAAACTGCGGGATAAAACGTGGCGGTATAGTAAATATACGCGCAGACATACTTTCTGCAAAGCATAACCGCCTCGCGCACACGCATTCGCCACAACCCCGCAGGGCACCCACACCAGCCAGGCGTTGGGCGCGCCGTCGTCTGCCTGCCCGGGCGCCCTCCGCCATTTTCTTTATCTCAAACCACGCTTCTCTTATCCGTCACCGCTTCTTCCTGTACGAGGGCTGCGCGTGCATCTTGGGGCACGCGCGGCGCCTGGGGTATTACCGTTGTTCAACGGAGTTGGAGGGGGAGGGAGAGTGCGGCGGCGGGGTGGGCGCTCAGGCCGGCCACGCGAGGGAGAGGAGGAGGAGGAGGAGGGCTGCTACGCGCCCGCTGCAGGCCGGGGTGGCGCGCGTTATTTTTGTTTTCCCGTTTGTTGTGGTGTTCGATAGCGTGCTGATGCACTTTCGCCTTCGAAAGCGCTTTCGCAGCCGCTCGACCTGATTCTCAAACCGGGTAGGGAGGGGGCTGCCCCCACCCACCCCCCTCCCTCTTTCCGCCGTTTTCGCTTACCGGCGTAAGCAGGCGACCCGCTGTGCTCTGCGTCTGCTGTTGTCTGCTTTTTCCCCCACCTCACAGGGCGCGCCGAAAGTGAGCGGAACCTTTACTTCTTCTGCTTTCTCGTACGCCTCTTTCCTCTCTGAATTTCTTTTTTTTTTGACAGACCTGGAAGGAAATAGGCGATAGTACTATGGCAGAAGGAAGAGCAGGAGATAGGGAGGGAAAGGTCGACTATGAGGAGGGGGGGCACGAACAGGAGGACGCGCGTGCTAGAAAGCACATCACGTCTTCACCCCGTAAGCAAAGCGATGCTCGCCGCTGCAGCCGAAACGGCGCCAGAGCAGGCGCAACAAAGGATGTCTTGTCCACCCCCCCCCCCCCTTTCCCCCTCCCCCTTTTGCTTCCTTTCGCGGCATTCCATCGCCGTAAGTGCATGGAAATGGGGAACGTAAGGGGACGGTACCTCGTAGCTGCAGACGGGTAAAAGCGGCGCGGCGTCGCCTGCTTGCATTAGAACGAGATAGACTTTTCAAGTCGCGCACACGTCTCGAAAGTTGCGCCGTTATCGAATGAAGGCCGTTGGAAGGCTATAACGTGCGTCTTGAGCTGCGCGTGCGCACTGCGCGCGCCTGCACGTAGCTGTACGAAGAATAGCGGGAGAAAGTAAGGAAAAAAGCCTAAGAAGGAGGATCTTGACGCGGAAGCCTTCATCCCCTACCCTCGTCAGGCGGTCTGCTGCGCGGGCTAGACAGATGGCTGGCGACAGGCCGACTTAGCAGAAGGCCAGGGAACGCTCGAAACTGAATAAACACTGAGCCTCGAACGCCCTTTGCCGTAGTATGCATACTGGAAGAGGAGGATGGGGGGGGGGGGGGGGGGGTTAGACTCTAGTAGCAGCGTCACGTTCCCGGACTCGTCGACCCGGGGCCTTTGTTGTGCAGATGCCACGCCCTAATCAAAAGGCGCCGCCAGGTCAGAAGCAAGCCAGCGGCGATGGTGGGAGGGAGGCGAGGAAGAAAAGGAGCAAGAATGACGACCTAACGTAAAATAAACTAAACGAGAGCCCCCCTCCCCCTCCTCAGTGCTCGAGTTCAGCGCGCGCAAAGTTTTTTTCGACACACTTTCTACCCGGCGGTGATTCGTTGGTCGTCGCGCTGACTTCCGCGTTTCGTTCGAGTCCCTGAATGAAATGCCCTCATCTATTCCCCCCCCCCCCCCCCCCCCTCCACCCGCCTTTGGCGCGCGAGCATCGATCTTTTAAGCCATTTAATTTTTTTGTTGTTTGATTAGCTAGTGCTCCCTTTTTCTCTAAGCTGCGCTTTCACTTGTGGAGTCTTGATGTTGCAGCTTCCTCGTGAATCTACACCGAACGTCCTGTGCGCCCTAGAAAACTCACTCTTGTTTGTTTCTTGAATTTGCAGCATGCGCTCGTCCTAAATCTCTACTTCCCTTCCCCGCGCTTGTGTTTGTGACAGGTAAAGTTTAGTTTTTTCTAAGTCTTGTTGATATTTGTCAGTTTTTGTCCTGCTTTCATCATAGCTTGGAACTTTCTTGCGCTAAGCTGTTTCGTTAAAACAGAAGTTGATTATGCGGCGTATATATACTTCATGGCAAAGTACCTCGCGTCGTCGTCTTTTTTTTTTTTCTTCATCTCCCCGGAAAACGGGTCGAACCTCTCGTAACAGGCCCAGACTCCCATAGCAGTTCACTTTCCCTTTTCACTACTTCACTTTCTCTCCCTGCCCTGTATCGCGTTCGTTACTTTTTCCTTTATTTTTGGACGTCGTACGGCTAGCCGCGTGTGCTGTGCGCGATGGCATATGGTCGTCGACGTCTTCCGCGTGCGCCCCCCATTCCCTCCGCAGTTCGGAAGAAAGAAGTCTCCTATTTATTTCTCCCCCCCCTCCCACTCCGACTCCTCCACCCATTCCGCAGCCCCCTCTTCGACCTGATTCTCATGCGCCGGGAAGCTGCTGCAAGATCGGGCCGCCTCCTCTCGTTGCATCACGCCCGGCCTTCCTTCCTTCCTTCCCCGTAGTTCGTTGCCGCTAATCGCCTCTTCTTCGGTTCTCAATCAACTACATAGCCTCCGCTCTGGCTTACAACCGCTGAACTCCGGTGCCGGCTTTGTAAGCGCGCGCATATTTGTATAATAATAATAATAATAATAATAATAATAATAATAATAATAATAATAATAATAATAATAATAATTGGTTTTCGGGGGGGAAAGGAAATGGCGCAGTATCTGTCTCATATATCGTTGGACACCTGAACCGCGCCGTAAGGGAAGGGATAAGGGAGGGAGTGAAAGAGGAAAGGAAGAATTGGAGGTGCCGTAATGGAGGGCTCCGGAATAATTTCGACCACCTGGGGGATCTTTAACGTGCACTGACATCGCACAGCACACGGGCGCCTTAGCGTTTTTCCTCCATAAAGACGCAGCCGCCGCGCATATTTGTATACAGCGCCTTCGTTTTCGGGTTCACGTGGGCGCATGCATGCGCTCACGCGATGCGACTCGTCGAACCAGGGCGGGTTGTGTCGGCTGTGGGACGTGGTGACGAAAAGAGAATAAAATAGAAATAAAAGAAACAGGAGGAAGGGAAAGAGAGCTCGACCGTGCATATCTGTCGGTTGCGCGCGTCGCCTAACGTTTCCCCGAGATAAATGCGCAGACCCTGCATACATTGCCTGCCTGCCTCCGCGGCCTCTTTCTAGGCTCTCAGCCTCAGCCTCGCGATCGACAGTGAAAGTTCACCGAGATGGCGAGGCGCCGCGTTTTGCCTAGAAAGAGTGTAGGGAACACGTTTGGATGGAGCGCTAACTGCGAGATAGGAACAGAGGGAGGGGGGAAACCAATTATCCGGGGGAAATAATTCATCGCGGCACCTTTTAGGCGATGTTGACCCGGCGTTGTCCTGACTTTTTTCTTTATTTCTTTCATTCTCTTACTTTACCAGTGGTTGCCCCAGTTTTCCAGCACTGGCTGCTCCGCTGCTTATTCAATTATTGCGTGCGAGCCTAGTCTCGTTTATCTCTCGGGCCATCCGTACAGTCTGCCGGTCTCTCGGCGGTTGCTTGTTAATAATTTAGAAGCGCCGAGTTCCTGTGGCGCGCGTCTAGAAAGCGAAATCCGGGGAGAACTTTATGTATAGCTTCTCGGGGCTGGCGTTGCGGATACACTTCCGCCTGTGCATCGTCCTTGTGCATATGTCTCTAATAATCAGTTTTTTTTTCCTGTGTTCCTCTTTATAAGACCATTCATTTCGTTGCTGTTAATAGTGATGGCCACAAAATGATTATCAGATCACTGATACTGTTTTCTTCTCGTTCAGTACAGTGTGGGGGGCTATTGAAGCCGACTTTAATGCACCGCCCGAATTCAAACCAAGGCGCTCGTGTGCTGTGCGATGTCAGTGCACGTTAAAGATCCCCAGGTGGTCGAAATTATTCCGGAGCCCTCCACTAAGGCACCTCTTCTTCCTTTCTTCTTTCACTCCCTCCTTTATCCCTTCCCTTACGGCGCGGTTCAGGTGTCCAACGATATATGAGACAGATACTGCGCCATTTCCTTTCCCCCCAAAAAACCAATTATTATTATTATTATTATGATGCAGAACTATCGTCGAAACGGAGTTATTGTATCGCTCGCTGCTTTCGCCGGACTCGGTTTGAGCACTTTCATATTTACTGTTAAGTAGCGAAACGCCGCTGTGTTTTGAGCGGAGCAACTTTCATATTTCCCTGCTCTGGTGAAAAGTACTTTAAATGATCTTTCTTCCACTTTGTTTATTTCGGCCGCCACGACACTGCGTTAAGCCACATTGAGTTAGAATAATTTTCTCATCTCGCTGCAACTGCAAAAGATGGCAGCCTGCTTCCCACAGAACCGAATAATATACATTATCGATCTGTGACTATTAGATGGTGTTTACGGTTGCTCTCGGTCCATCGGCGGTTTTTGGTTGCCCTGGTAAACCTTCGCAGTAGTGTTATCTCGGAATAATAGCGATAACTGAGGGCGCAGCGTCGGCAGACGTTGCGTCGATGTCGTCGGGGGGCGGGAGGGGGGGGGGGCGCTTTCCCCACCTTTTCTGTTCTCTCGTAAAGCTCTGGGGACCCTCGGAACACTTGTGTACGCTTGATGTGCGTCCTTGCATGACAGCGCTGCTGTTCAGACCTTCATCGCTTAAGAATGGAAGATCTCTCGCACACTTTCATTCTTGCGTATAGGGCGAACGTGTCTACCGGCTGACCTTGGTCCTCGAATCACGTCCGCACCCTATACAGGCTGCCTCATTGTTGAGTACGAAACGAGTCTTCTTAACGCCTAAAACGGGGACAAAGTACTGCATAAGCTCACTTTTAGGTTTCGTACGGTGCGGGCTGGGCGTTTTATTTCTAGTGGGTTCTTTTGACAGCCAACTCTATTATATGCAGGTTTCGTATTTGCTGACTAGACCGTTCAGGCATGGATGTGGCGTCGATGTTATACTACAGCTTTCGCAGCATTTTCCCTCGCCCTTTTCATTCCGTTGAAGTTTCGATATACATGTATTTTTCGCAAACTAGGTTCTGCATACATGTACCCCCCCTTTTTGCCCTGAAAACGCTCCCCTTTCGAAATTTCCCACCCTTCAACATCCGTCCCTCGAATTGGGAAGGGGGGACGGTGGGTGACCTTGTTCCATTTTCGGAGATTGCGCGCGCGCGCGCGAATCGGTTGAAGGTCTTTCTTTTCCCCCATTTTCCCTCGTTTCCCTGGTCGTTGTGTGTTTTGGCCGTCGTTTCCTGCGCTCAGATACGCCGCGGTACAGAGGCGCGGTACTCAAGGTTACCGTGTTGAAAAATCGCGCTCCGCCGTTTAACGAAGCCAGCCGGCCGGCCCACCGCTTTTGCGTGCGGCGGTATCCCGGTCGTGTTCAAGGTTTTTCCTGAAAAATGGAACCGCACAACTGAACATTTCTGTACCCCCCCCCCCCTTTTTTTTTCTTCGTGTACTCATCTGTAGGGAAAGGTACCGAGAAAAAAAAATTCAGGAAACGGGAAAGTCACAGGACCGGCTGCGTGGAAATGTTGGGAAGTATAGAGGAAACCGGAGACACTGTGGTGGTAGCATCAAGGCCGTCTGACGGAAAGGGGAAAACGAGGTCGAGTGATGCGACAGCGCCTGAAAAGCCAGGGAAACACGTGCTTCGGTGCATCGTCAGACACGCCGTGGAAGGGAATGGGTGTATTCGCGGTATATGTGCGTGAAAAATGAGTTGCAGCTGTTCGAATGCGATCGCTATAGATTTCCTTTATATGTGGTGAATATTGGGAACGCTTTCGGTTAGCTCTGGTTCCGAACGGGTGTTGGTACTCATTTCGGCTGTGCATATATACTGCTGGCGCAGATTTCTGTCGACGCGGACCGCAGTGGGGGCCTATATTGGTTTGAGCATCCGCTTCGCATGCGGGGCCAGTCCCTCCAGGTACCCAACGATGATACAATGGGTGTTTCCCCTGGCTCCTGGTGGTTGCCTTATTTAGGGTAAAATGCTTAGGAACTGAGGCTTTGACTCCACCTTGAGTGGACGAAAAACACCTTGTGCCTTGGCGCGGTTCAGCACCACCACCAGCATCTTCGATCGCCGCAGTATACATGCAAAAGTTGGAAGCCAGCCTAGTTTCCGAGGTGAATCCCCCATATTATAAAAGTGCATCTCCAACCACTGTGCCTGGTTTCGTCTTTACAGCAAATGCAGAGCGAATGACACAAGTGTTCACGCGCGCTATACATTACGTATTTCTTAAAAGAACGCGGAGGGTCTACATGTGAGCTGCATTTTTCGATCAAAAGCAAGCGCCGCTCGATGTGCGAGACGGTGCTCCTTGCAGCGCCAAGCTTCGGCGTACGTTCCCTGAACGACTTCTCTGTTCCATAAATATTGTTTAGCTCTGTGCCCGACCCATAGCCTTCTGTGTTCGCGCGCATTACATACCAACGGCTACCCATTCATCTCCGTACGAGACTTGTTGTTCCAGGGCGTCATCAATCAGCGCGGAACGCGATAAACAAGCGCGCGCGCACGCGCCCAGTAGCAGCAGTGCGCGTTGAGCTTGCCTCCTCAACAGCTGGTTCGAACGAGCAACCCTTCTCGCCCTCCAGTGCACATTGAAGCTGCGTTGTCTTGTACGCGCGGCATTCTCTCTCTCTCTCTTTAGTTTGACCCCTTGGCCCATTGTAGTCGCATGCTCGTGGTGCCACGCCGTTTATATCGTACTGTATTTCCCCTGCAGCGCAATCTGTAGTTCACGCATGCTCTCCATAATGTTGAAGGCATTGCAAGCACCACAGAAAAGGCCGTTTAAGCACGTTCCCTAAGAGGCCCAGTGCAAATAAACGAGCCTGTCTGACAGACGCTGACAGGATCAAGATGCCTGCGTTGTTTTTTTTTGTTTTCTTCTTGCTGGTTGCTTCGGAGTGGCGAGTTTGCTGTGGCGGGCGCGGGAATTCGTGGAAATCTGCACGTTGCCCCTGCCTCTCTCTACCCCCCGCCCCCCCCCCCCCCTCACCCCACCCGTAGCAGAGGCAGTAGGGTTCTCTCTCATGTAAAGCGTACGCAGGTTTTAAGCATGCAATGCTTTTAGCTCTCATTTTCGGAAAATTTAGGCGAACGTTGTTCGAACATGAGGGAGACTCTGACGCTGATCATAAGGGCGAATTTATCCGAAATATTCTGATACCTTCCGTCCGCGTGGTATCTAGGAGAAAAAAATTTATCCTAGAGCGGGATCTACACCGCCGGCGACGTCAAACAAATCAGCTTTGCTTCGCTCTGCCATAGATCACTCGACAATCGATCGCCGCAGCAACCTCTCGCGCTTTGCCAGGGATATCGTCGTGTTCATCGTGTTTGGTTTTCAGGAAATGAAAGGCGCACTAATTGTAACACTTCTTGGTGGACACCTCAACCGCGCCATGAGGGTGAAGGAGGAAGGTGGGAGCGAAAGAAGAGAGGTGCCGTAGTGGAGGTCCACTGACTGCGACATATTACTGGCGTTAAAATACAAACGACAAAGAGCAGAAACACACAGGACAGACGCTAGACTTCAACTAGTACCAACTAGTCCAACTAAATTCTTTAATCACGTAGTGGAGGGCTCCAGAATAATTTGGACCACCCGGGGATCTTTAAAGCGCACTGACATCACACAGCACACTGGCGCCTTAGAGTTTCGCCTCCATCGAAACGCGGCCGCCACGGTCGGGTTCGAACCCGGGAACTCCGGATCAGCTGCCGAGGGTCCTAAACTGAGCCACCGCGGCGGGTCGAAGGCCGAGGCAGGCGATGGACACGCGGTTCGCCACGCACCTAAAAGCGGTGAAGGTTGCCGAGCGCGCTGTCTCTCGCTGGCTGATGGCGGAGGTTCCAAAAGTCGAGCGCGGCTGCCACCATCTATGAGCCATCCTTACGCCTTTCCTGCAATACATTTCATGCTTAAATCTGCGCTCGACTACGAGGTATACAGGGTGTTTCACCTGAGTAATATTCATGTCAGTTTTTATAATTTCGAAAACACTGTTACCCTCGGCGCTTGTGGCCCAACCAATTTCGGCTACATCGCGCAAAAATGCGTGCGCTTTCGAGAAGCCTAAAGGCAAAGCAACCTCTCCAGTGCACGGACCTCGGCGAAATAGCCAAAGTTTGTTTGGTCCACATGGCCGAGGGAAACCGCGTTTTCGAAATTCTAAAAGCTGAAATGGATATTACTTACTGTGCGCTACACACCTCTCAGCAGGTAAGGAGCCTAACAGCAATAGTTAAAAATTTTAACTGTTCAGTGTCAGTTAATCAGCCTGCCAGTTAGCACGCCTTAGCTGTATTCTGATGTACTACACGGCTGACAATGCTATGCCGAAGAAAAGCGTTCTTCTAACTCAAAAAGCCTACTTTTAAAAATTGTGTAAAGTCTTGGGTGAAACACCCTGTGCATAGACTGAATTCTTGCCGCTGCCGTTGGGCGTAGGGCATACGGGCTTGCCGGTCAACCGCCGAGTCGTCATGACCTCGTGTTATGATGCACCATGATCGTGGTCGTTGTGTGACCGCTGTCCGCCGTATACCCGTCTTCCCCCGTAGTTCCTCGTGTTTCCCATGGCCTCGGGCCCGTTACAGCTGCAACGGCATAGCGCGAACGAAATGGCACCGTCGAGCGAGGGAGTGAGTTGGGATTACCAGCTGAAGGAATGGAACGGATAGGGATTGCGCAGGGGACTGCATGCAGGAGCGTATGCACTTAGCGTAGTCTTGCGTGCTTTTCCTGTTCGTCTCGATCCTTTACCGGACAGTTGTATCATTATATATCTAATGTCTCAGACCCTATTGCATATCTGAAGGAACGAGCTTTCGTGGCCGCCACACTAGTAGAGCTGTTTTTAGGTTTGGCATTGCCATTTTTATATACTTTTTTGCTTTTCCTGGTCTGCATAACGTCAGTTACGTAAGCTGCCTTTGCTGTTTGAGATGGGCAGCAGCCGATGCTTGGCGGCTGGGGTGTGCAGAGTTCTACGCGCGAATAGAAAGGAGCTCAGGGCAGCATGGTCGGCGTAGTGCCAGCGACTGGCGCACCGCCTGGCGACAGCGACCCGCGTCACCGGTGACGTGGGTGACCATCGCCAGACAGGGATGCTTTCATTGTTGGTTGCGCGCTTCGGCGTTTTATCAACGTGGTGGAAGTCGACTTAGGAACTTAAGTTCGCCTCTCCCGCCCCTCCTCTCACGCGCATAGCTACGTTCCAAGCGCACCTACTCATCCTTTTGCAGTGGCTTATTCGGACGTGCAATACCTGCTCGGAGTCGCTACACATTCCGCGCTCATCTTGTCAAAGTCGATTGTTTCGGATGAGTCACACCGCCCGTCTTCGGTGGCGCCGGCGTGGTTTCCTGCATCCGAAGCGCGCTGCGCGGACACCGTGACACAACAGAGAATGGTGCGGGTTGCCAAAAAAATAAATAAAAAAATAAAATGCCCCCGCCGAACCGTGACAACAGCCGGATAGTGGCGCTGCACGCTCTATTTAGGAGCGGCTCTTCGCGATGCTCTTGATAAGCGGCTCTTCTTTCACGGCCACTTCTTCCGACTGGCCCGGTGAAGGGAATGGGGGCCGCGCGCGGGTAAATAAAGAGCCCGGAGGAAGGCAGGAAGAAGCAGCGATGCACTCGAGCGCCCAAGGCAGCTGAACACAGAGCGGGACTTATGTGTGTGCACATGGACTTAGTTTCTGTCAGGCCTAAGAGAGGAGCTGCGGCGGCGGCGCCACGGGTGCTCCGGTAGCGGGCCGGCTCGGCGTCGTGTGCCGCCAAGACGGCTTCTCCGCCGTGCAGCGGGACGAGGAAGAGGAGGAGGAGGAGAGCCGGCTTCTCGGGCGCCGCCACGCCGCTACGCAAAGCGGCGGCGATAAGCGGGTCAAGGACGGCGGAGCCGCCACTCCTCCCCACATCCCCCATCTGCGGGGGAGAAGCACGCCGCGCACGCCAGCCAAAAGACAAAAGCGCAGCACCATGCGGCCTACAAGACGAGAAGACAGCGGCGACAGCCACCGCCGAACCGTGCGCGCTACGCCGCTCTCCCCCTCCCCACAACACACACACACACGGTGGAGGAGGAGGCTGTTCCTCAACTTGGTGGTGGTGCCTCTCTATGTGTGTGTCTTGCGTGTGTGCGTGCGCCTTCGTTTCTGCGGCGCCAGCAGGCATCCGCGGTTGCCGACCTCGTTTCCTTGGTCCCGCCGCCGCTGGCGCCTCCCCCTGGGCTTCTTCCGCTGCGTCGCATCCGTCCGTTCGTTCTTACGGCGCGCGCTCACCTCCGCGGGGCCAGAATGTCCGCGGCAGATGCTTCCTTCTGTCTTCGCGCTGCATGCTTCGAGTGTGACAGTTTCCAGAGCGAGCTTGCGCTCGTTACGAGAACCCCGCGAGCAGGTTTTGCCGCGAACTTCGGTTGGCCCAGACACGAGCGATGACTACGCGAAAGCGGCCGGTCTTTAGTTTGATCCTTGCAGCGCGTGTTCCGCTCTTCCCGTCCTGACCCCTGGCGCTGTTTCCGTGGCCTTCTGAACCCTTCCAGCGAGAGCTTCTCCACCATGGCTAGGGACCGTCATCTTGGACTGCTGGATTGTGATGTGAAAAGTCCGCGTGCAGATTTTTGCTCAAGGCCCATTGGATACAGTATAGCTCAAGCTGGGCACTCACTTCGCGAGGTACCGGCCACACTGGCGGCGCTTTTAAAAGCACTGCCGAAGCTGTCGAGTCAGGAGGGCCTTGCGATGGCGGTGCCACGATACCACTGGCCTTGGTATCAATATCAAAAGTGGCGCTAAAATCGCTGGCATTCTGATTGCGTTTTTGGACCGAATGATTTTCGCACGGCCACGTTCACGCGGCCAGCTTATGGCGCAAAGGTACACTTTTTGTCAAAAATATGTAGTCCGTGGTGCTTGGTGATCTTGTAAGAGTTCTTCCCACCTCCGAGAGATTCGCATTGCTGACGATGCAAAAAGAGCCACAATCTTGACCCAGAAGCATGCTCTGCGGGCTGTATATATTTTTACAAATCCTGTACGTTGTCATTCAGCGACTGCGCAGACCGCGTCCCTGTTTTGCTGTTTTTCCCTTGGAGCCTGCTTGTAGCAACAAAAAAAAAATGGCAGAGACACTTAAGACTGGTTACGTGTGGAAATGCGAAAGCATTAATGTCCCCCCCCCCCCCCCCCACACACACACAGGCTTTTGATAAGAAAATGTTTTTGAGGAAAGGAAATGGCGCAGTAACTGTCTGACATCTGGATGGACACCTCAACCGCGCCTTGAGGGAAGAGTATCTGGGAAGGCATACAACTCAACATGCATATGTCATCGGTTCGAATGCCTGTCGCAAGCTTGCCTTCAACCTGAGTAGCGCATGTAAACTATATGCAACGAGAAATCGTATGACACTACCAGGAACGCCGTACTGCAAACAGTTACATCACTGTTTTGGTACGAATGTTGCCGCGAAAATTGGCGCCACACTGAGGTCGGCCAGTGGGGAATATATATAGACGAGCGAGATGTATAAGATTGCCAGAGGTGGCGGTGCTCGGTTTGCTGTGTGCGTCATACGGCTCTTGATGACGACACCCTATAGTTTTCTTGCCATTGCTGGGATTTTCTGCACCATCTGAGTGTGTACACACACTAACACACGCACACGCCGCCGGCTTTTCTCGTAATGCTTTCATAAAAATAAAACGTGCGTAGTTTCACTGGATGGTTCAGTCGTGCTTGGAGAGGCTTTTTCGTGTTCCTTTCAAGTCCCGCTGTACACGTTACACGCCTACTCTGACGGGTTACTTCGTTTTGAGATATCGAGGTCGGCTTTTTGTAGCCGCACTTTCGTCATGTTACTACTGTGCAGCGGTGGCCCTGTAACTAGCCTTGCTATTCCCACGCTTCATTTTTTTCATTTTGCCCCTCAGCAGCTGGAGGCTCTTTCGTGGTGGTGGGGAGCGGTTCTCAGCTCGCAAGCAGCGGAGTCAGTCCGACAGTCCGCACACCGTGTGGCGATCCCTCGAGGAGGGAGCAGCCAGCAGTGGGCTCGTTTACAGGGAGGGGGTTGCCAGTAGAGCATGCGTGGCTGTTCGACATCGCGGCAGATGACAGGGGTTAACACGGCCAGTTCGCGGAGACGGACGTTTTCTGTCCCGGTTTCTCACGGTTCGTAACCAGAACAGGAACGCGTGTCGAATCATCTTTCCTGTGCTCGGCCGTGCCTGTCTCTGCGACTATACATCTGTTTACCCTCGTTAGGGGAAGGATCACATGTCTCGACTACACGGTCACATGTCCCTGGCGTAAGGCGCGCGCCGCACGTGAAACCAGTGGTCGCGAACCAGAGGCACACCGTTCCTTACGGTTCCAACAACCGAGCTTTCCTTTGTGGCCGTACGGCTGCGTTCGGATGGATGCTAATGGGCAGTTACTCCCGTATTAACGCCCCGAGGAGAACTAAGAGAAATTTCGCTAATTCGAACTCGTTTATTTCAAAGTTCCGGTTTATTCGAACATACGCTTAATTCGAACTCCGCATAATTCGAACAAATCTTCGGTCGCCTTCGCGATTTGCGTGTGATAATACGCCCCACTCTTTGTTTTCTTTGTTAAAACGACCGCTAAATTGATAGCCGCGGGTGTGGATAAAGTTGGTGCTGCGACTGCATGCCAGTCGTTTCCCTCACTTCAGTAATAAACGTTTCTCTCTCTCTCTCTCTTTCAGCTTAATTGGTGTCACTTCCTTTGATTCGGGCCCCTTCCATCGTTATCCCCTCCGGATTTGCTAGGAAGCCGTGATTAACAGCATAGCAATCTCGAGCTCGTAGCGCTTGTCTTGGTGTTGAATTAGTTATCTTTGTGTCTGTTGGCTTTGCGGGTGCCTTGTTTTCGGACAGGTTACAAGTTAAAAACAGGTTAAACAACAGCTCTTCGACAGGTGACATCATCGTGCGCATTGGGTGAAATATTCTAGCAGTGGTGTAAGGTTTACATCTGTCTGCAAGCCCGTTTCCATGCATTCAGAGTATGCAGCTTCAGAATTTACTTAAAGGAATAAATTAAAAAAAAACTCCCTTTACGTCTCGGCGTTTCCCTTCCTGCCGCGTGTCTGCAGACGAAGATGAAAACAGCAAGAGAATAAACGATGTTTCCGGAAAGGTCGCGAGGGGCGTTTACAGCTTGTAACCTGCTTTCGACCGCGTTCTGAAGCTGCGAATACTCGTCCTGTAAGTAAACGGTACACCTGCAAAAAAAAAAAACGCGCGTAAAAGGCGGCCGCTCGGCGTCGGCTCTCTCCTTCCGGAGTGTCACCGTCATTATTGATGGAAGCGGCGTGCTGCGCAGTCTGGCACGCAAGTCAAGCACACACATGTTCAACAGGCAGACGGAGGCGGAGAGGCTGGGGGGGACAGCGTGCGAGACTGAACACAAACCCGGCCGTTTCCTCGGTGAAAATGAGACGTTGAAACGACAAACCGGAGCTGCAGCAGGAACGTAAACACGGAAACGCGGTTCGGGTGTGGGCGTGCTGCTCGCCTGCTCCTGCCTCCTCGGGTCTGTGCGGACCGAAAGGTTTGCTCTCCCATGAAGAGAAAGATCGCTAGCAGCGCGAAGAGGTTGATTCTCCGTGCGCGCACATGTTTGTTGGCACAAGACGTCGTCGTCGTCTTTTTTTTTATTCATTCATTCATTCTTATTTTTTTGTGAAATTGCTTCTTATTTTCGTTGGCAGACGAAACGCGCTGTTTGTGTTTCGTTCGTACGTTTGTTAAACTCTTCTCGCTCGTCTGCCTTTTTTTTTTAACTGCGTCTATTTCGTGGGGGAGGGGGGGGGGGGTTTGAAAGCGGCCTTATTGTTACTTTTTAAATGCCTGATGTTTCGGTAGCGCCGGGTTAACGACCGCTGTTGCTGCCAGACGACAGTCTATTATTTTTCTTTTTTTGGTGCAAGGAGTTGAGTTCTGCGGTCAGGAAGTGTTTAGATCCGCTAAGAGCGAGGGTCGCTTCCTGTGCCGCGTTTTCTGGGGTCTTGGGACAGCTAGCTAAGCCTCGTTTGTGCTTCTGCTCCCAAAGCTGGTTCGCCATGTATGCTTGACTTAATGAGTCGGTGCTTTGTTCTTCGGTCCCTGTTCTACAACAGACGCCCTGATTGTGTAGAGCGTTCGAGCAGGGAACAACGAATAAAAGCTGCAATTGGGAAGAACGTATAATGATGCTCAGGCAACGTGCTCGTGTCCTTTTTCTTGCCCGTGTCCTTGTGCCCGTGTCCATATGCGCATGTCCTCCTGCCCGTGTCTTTATAAAGATAATAATTTTTTAAAAATTATTGCTACTTAATGACGTAAGAAAGGAACCTAAAAACGACAAAAAAAAGTTTTCCTGTAGCCGCAAGAGCTATGAACCCTGGCTGCCGTGTATATGCAACGTGCCCTGCACACGTATTTTAAGAATATTTTACATTTAACACTCTAAAAGTAAGCAGGTAATTCTAAATTTTTCTGTCCCATTTCACAAACATCTTTCTTTTTTTCCTCCTCCAGGCCTTGTTCCTAAACTTAGTGGCTGTGGCCACGGGGGGTTTGGCGCTCCACTAAGCGAACGCTTTTAGCGCCGCTCCAACCTGTTTTCGCACTCTTTTTTTTTTCTGTCATTCTGCCTGGTCCTCATCCATCTCCTCGCTAGCTAAGAGTGGGAAACCCACATCACTATTGCGCGCTGTCGAAACGGAAGGAAAAGAGCACCTCGCTGGCTCTGCGACTTGGGCTTCACTGCGCGCATGAGTGTCTTGAGGCGGAACAACCTTTAGGTAGTCTGATCTTTGCGCACATGGGCATGTCGCGCATGTGCGTGTGTGAGTGCGCTCGTACGCATGTATCTTGAGCATGTGTAAAAATGAGCTAGTAGCATGTAATGCACTTCCTGGCAGGCCACGTCGCGAGTTCGTGTCTATAGACGTAATTGCGCTGGTGCAACGTCTTTATAGTCCGGTCATCGCGCAGGACATCTTCCGTTAAAGCACAACGCGTGTAGCTGATTTGTCGACTGATTCGCATTTTTGAAGTCTGTCTCTCAGTTTGACAAACGTAATGCAGACGTTGGAAAACTAGGCTGGTTAATGGATGTTATCTGCCAAAGCAACAGCCGGGTGTGGAAAATCACGGATTGATTTATAGCGACAGGTGTTCTTTAACGTGCGTTGACATCGTACAATGCACAGTCGCTTTTTATTAAGCCTCCGTTGAAATGCTGCTGTCGTGACCGGGAGCGGGTCCTTGAACACTTGCTTCGTTGCTGAACACATAAACGTACTTGAAGTGAAAAGGATAAAAAGAAAAATAAAGCACTTTTTCTTGTGATGCATTGTGTTTTACGCGTGCCATATCGTACGCCGAGTTCCCTAGCCCAGCCATGACTCTTTTTCTTTTTTCATTACGTGCAGGCTCTGGGAAGACAACCTTGCTGAACGCTCTGGCTGGCCGCATCCGCACCGACTCCGGCGTGACGCTACTCAACGGCGAGCCGCTGAACAAGCAGCTCCGCCGACGTATTTGCTACGTCCTCCAGCAGGACATCTTCTTTCCGGACCTCACGCTCAGGCAGACACTCAACGTGGGTACTCTGCAGCCAATTCGGTAGAGTGTGGCCCATCATGGGGACACAAAGTAATGATGCTAGCTCCGTCACTACGCAAGGCAAAATAAAATGTTTGCGAGGAAACTCGAGTGAAGATAGAATGTATAAGCAGGCCAAGTTTTTTCTTTGATGAAGAAGTATTAAAGATAGAGTCGCACTTGCAAAGCAAGCACAGAATTTTAGGGAAGTAGAAAAGGTCCATTAAAATACCATATTAGCTCATTGAGGCTCTTGAAGCTTACAAAATAGCAAACTATTTTGACAACAGTGGTTTAACATAAATAGCGTGCAGGTCTGTGTCATGTGAGGGTACATTTTCTGTCTCTTTTATATGTGCTTAAGCTTTCAGACGTTTTATTTTTTAGTTTTGGTGCTCACGTTAGGTATATTGAATGAAGCCCTGCAACTTCAGGCCTTTAATATTGGCCATAAGCACGTCGTATCTTCCACTGGCTGCAAGGAGTGGCATTTTAAATATAAGAAGCTGCCCTAAGGAATTCCTCTTAGAATATGTGGGACTGTATGTGCTCATTTTGAGATATGTCATAGGTGCTGTTTTAAGTCACCTAAATAATAATACTCAATATAACTTAAAGGAACAAAATGCAGCTCCCCTCCCCTTTACTTTCTCTCTCTCGCTTTAGAAGCATTATTGAATGTCACAGGGAAGGAAAAGCCAAAATATATGCAATATGCAAGTGCAGGAGGTCTTTTGTCCTGCATAGTTATTTTTTCTAGCTGTAACAAATGCAGTTGTTTTTCTTTTTCCAGTACACAGCACAACTACGGCTCCCCGAAAGTATGTCATACCACGAGAAGATGGAACACGTCAACCAGATCATCGATGTTTTGGACCTCTCAAGGTGTCAAGACACAAGTACGTTGGCATACCACTTTGATATTTCCTTCCTTTTGAGTCAGTCGATTTCTGCAGGCCATTTAGCTGGAGCATTGGCAGCTGTGGCAGAAACCAGCTTGAACTCTTATGCAAGAAGCAATAATTATAGGAGAAGTCCACTTCTTGACCATGGCACCTTGGTATCATCTGGCAATCAAAAATAGTTTCACTTGCGACTTCTGTTGAATCTAACGTTATCCCTCTAGATTTCTTCTCAAAAGCCACATTGTGAAGAGTATTAGAAAGCGCCAATGTGCTGCAGTTTTCAGTAAGCTTCCAGATCAAGTATTTGACTCAGCCTTCAAAGGTACCTTTAAATATATATTAAAAACACTATGAATGGCTTGCACCACAAAAATTCCATGGTGATCTGCTTAGTCAGGAGATGAACATGGCTGTTTTTTTTTCTGTATATATTATTAGTGGCTGCATATTTTCTTGAAACTTTATTGCTATGTTTCTTTTTCTCTTGCTGATGTCACGATACCTCTTGCAACCCTGCTGAGTGGTTTTATTGGTCCATTTCTCTGCGTTCGATTTCAGTTATGGAAATAAATAACTTTTATTTCATTTTCTCTATTGTTACACATGCAGCAAGCTGCAGGCACCTGGCAATGTAAATAAAAGAAATGATCAGTGCAAATTTTTTGGTATGACATTCTTTCTAGTTCAGATTCCTTTTTGTGTGAGCACATGAAGGTCTATATTCATGTCTGCAACTTATGCAAAATTTGAGACTAATTCAACGCTTTCCATGTTATATATAACAAAGCAAGAAGAACGGCTAGTTGGTTGCTTGTAACATATAGGATTGGATGCTTGCCAGCACTGGAGAAAACGGATGTCTGAAGGTGATGAACACTGTGTTCACGGTGTTCATCATGTCTCATTCTTTTTCCTCTTCTACCCTGGCTGGCATGTTTCTCAATGCTTCCATGTTGAAACTGTAGCACTGACTTGCTGTACGAATTATTACTCTCCATTGCAGTAATCGGGGACGTGATGAAACGTGGCTTATCTGGTGGCGAGAAGAAGCGTGCGAGCATAGCTTGTGAACTTCTAACGAACCCCACAGTCATGCTTATTGACGTAAGTATGCATTAAAAAAATTTTTTTTACAGCAACAACTATCAGACCCCCCCTCCCCTCCCTTTTATGTGTAAGACTCCAGATGCGAAACACACAACGTTGATTGGTCAAAATAGAGTGACATTACCACTGACTTCATCCTGCCAAAGCGCCACGCTGGTTGGCCAGAATGCCATTCACTGATTGGCCCGCACACAGTGGCGTTAATCATGAAAACATTATGTTCTGTACGGATGGATCCGTACATATTCATCTGAATGGAGGTATAAGCGACCGTGTGCAACAAAGCTGGTGTATTGCCCAGGGTTGCTAAACATTTGTCCCTTTGACTGGCATCGGAATTTTGCACCGCCCTAGTTGCTGCTGAGATTCCTATTACCACCAGGATAAACATCTTGTTAATTTTACAGTGCAGCTGTTGATGTCTTTTTTGTGGGTTGAGCGTTGACGACGATGGTGGCGGCGTAATCAGATTGCGTGACCATTCTCAGATCAGGTTACTTATAAACTGCTTCTAATGCCTTAATACCTAAATTGCAGTATACACTCAACTCGTGTATGGGCTGCCCCCTGATTGGAGAGCCGAAAATTTGGGGATAAAAAATCCACAAAGAGCGGCTGTGTTTCACTTGTCTGTATGTATCCTTCACGGCACGCTCCCCGAGGAGCTGCCAGATGATGACAGCTGCTTCTTTCATTATTATCATGATCTTCTATGATGCAGCACTCTACTGCTCTGTGCTGTTTAAAACAGAATTAAGCTGCCGGCCTGGTTGGCTACAGCTGACCATATGGAGTGGTGCTGAATGGATGCTTAAAGAAGGTGTCTCTTCATCTCTTCTCCTCATGGATTTTGAATTAACATATGCGCCTTGCCAAAATTGGTTAAAAAAATTTGGCGTAACTATGCAAACAGACCATATTTTTTGTTTCATCCTTTTTCCTGTCCTTTTTTCTCACCTTTGCTTGTCCGTGCTCTGTCTGCAGGACTTCAGTGTTGTGCAGGAAAGCTCATGTGCTGCTTAGATGGCTGGTGAGATGGTTTAGAAAATGCAGTATGGGGTATTCTCAGAAAGAAATCAGTGCTACAACCTTTGTTCGTAATGTTCAGAGACTGAGTTCATTTAAAAAAAAAAGCGTTTAACATTGAAAACATTTGTGCAGCACCCCTTTGAAATAGTCTCCCTTGCAGTGTATACACAACTTCCAACGCTTCTTGAGTTCTTGGAAAGAGTTGGAAAACACTTCTTTTGGCAGGACTGTCAGCTCCTTTGTCGTGGCGTCCTGAATTGCCTCCACGCTCCCCATCCAGTGACCTTTTAGGGCTCTCTTCACATGAGGAAACAGGAAAAAATCACATGGGGAGAGGTCAGGCATGAATGGCGGATGGGGAAGTACAGTAATGCTGTGCTTGGTGAGAAATCTTGTCACGCTGAGAGCAGTGTGTGGCCTTGCGTTATTGTGGAGAAGGCTCCATTGTCCAGTTGCCCATAAGTCAGGGTGACGGCGTCGCAGTGCATCATGCATGTATTGAAGTATGCGGATATAAAACTCCTGATCCACCGTCTGCCCTTATGGGACGAACTCGTGGTGTATGACACCTCTGGCATCGAAAAAAACTATCAGCATCGTCTTTGTTTTGGTCTTCTGTCACCGCACTTTTCTCAACACCGGAGAGCTTGTGGACTGCCATTCGGCGCTCTGCCTCTTTGTTTGAGGATCGTAATGAAAACACTATGTTTCATCATCAGCAATGATGCTGTCGATGAATGCAGCATCCTTCTCTGCCTCGGAGAGAAAATCAGCGCTCACTGATGCCCGCGTGTCCTTCTGGTCCTGTGTGAGGGAGTGCGGCACAAGTCTGGCATTCGGCTTTCGTTTCCCAACGTTCTCACACAAAATTTCGTGGCATGTTGTCTTATTAATGTCGAGAGCATCTGATAGCATGCGGACCTGTAATGGTGCAGTCTTGCTGTACGATTTTCCTGATCCTAGTCACGTTGTTTTCATTCCGTGAGGTTGAAGGGCACCCCTGCTTTGTGTCGTCTTCCACCGACATTCTCCCCGAAATGAACCTCTTGTGCCACTTTAAAACTCCTGCCCGTGATAATGTCTCGTTGCCGTAAGCATCACGAAGGAGCTCATACGTCTGTGTGGCTGTCTTGCCAAGCTTTACACAGAATTTTATGTTTACACGCTGTTCGAGGTGGACGTCCGTCTCTCCACATTCACTCACAGTAGAATGCGTAGGCGACTTGTGGCAACATATTTTTATACATGTAGTGCCATCTAGCAGCTGCCACAGCAATTAACATAAATAGCTCAGGTTAGCCCGGAAAGATGGCGCTACACTTATGCACCAACATTTGTTTTGGGGAATCATTTCTAGAGAAGAAAATAAATCAGTCTCGAAATAACTTTACAAACAAAGGTTGTATATTAGAAATCAAGCAGTATATTTAAGTAAAGTCTTATGTGCTGACTGGCACCATAACATAACCACTACACAGTAGTTGTTAAGTCACTATGGGTGCCTGGGGAATCTTGGGAATGCTGACTCTTTGCATTTCTCATCATATTACTATATTAATGGATGCTGTTGTTTCTATTCGGCAGTAATGAGGCATTTGATTTCTCATAAAGGAACATGGATACAGGCTGTGAACAGGGATTGAAAGGGTAAACATTTTCTGATGCTTGGATGGCATAATAGTGATGTACGACTATAGTCCTTTGCAGCAGTATGCAAGCATTCATACAATATTTGTTTTTTGGATGTATCTGAAGAGCTTTTGGAGTCCCTTTGTGCTGAAGGCCTGTTGCTTCTTATCCCTGCAGGAACCTACATCAGGCCTAGACTCAAGCACAGCGCATTCACTCATGTCCACCCTGAAGGAATATGCCCACAGGGAAAACAAGACCCTCGTCATCACAGTGCACCAGCCTTCTAGCCAGATATTCTACATGTTTGACAAGCTACTACTACTTTGTAATGGCCAGGTGTGTGTGTTTTAATTTCAGCTTGCACTGCATTGTGTTCTAATTAGCCGTTAACCACTTACTGGTCCCAGCGGAAAATGCATTTTGTAAAACCTGACCCTAACCGGTTTTGGCTGGAAATGGACCACCTATTAGATTCTACACATAGTTAACCTTGAATCAGTCCCAGATGGAGCCATTGAACTTTGCAGAGAGTACTGTTTTTATCTGCTCCCAGGAATCTGTGCTTAAATTCTATCTAATTTCCAGGAGCCCTGCACCTGCTACTAACTATTGTATTCTTGGCCTTCAACTGAGATTAGTTGGTTTCATACTGTTACCAGTAGGTCTCGTGCTGGAACCACTTGGTTCCAGTTAGTAGAGCTTAAGATTCAGTTGTGTTTTCACATAGGATGGCATGAGCAGTGTGTTTATTGTATTTTTTTCTTTGCAGACTGCTTATTATGGTGATATCAACAAAGTTGTAGACTTCTTCAGTAGCATAGGTCTTCAAATCCAACAGCATTTTAATCCAGCCGATTTCATCCGTGAGTTCTGTTTTCACTACTTTTACTTCTGTATCTGCGCAGCTTCACTGGAAAACTGCACCCATCAAATACCGCCTTCTTGCAGAGCTGAAGGCATTTGTTTCTCGAATCTAGCACACAACAGTCACAAGCTTGTAATTAAGCTTTCCAGCTTTAACTGCCTTTTATCGCCAACAAGGTGTTGACGAGCAAAATGTTGACTGTCGTGGTATTCTGTATATGGCATGTCTTCCAGCCCTTGAGTTTTTTTGTTGTCACAACTCAGTTGTTGCACCAGATTGACAAGTAAAGAAAGTGTTGTAATGCATAACCATTTTTTTGTTAGTGTTAAATCTGCGAGGTATATTTAGCATATACCTTTAATCTAGCTGCTGTAGCACAAGAGAACGTTCACAGCACCTTTATGTACAAATGCAGGTATTACTGCAAAGTTCAGAAGCGTAGAATGAATGGCTAGTTGGTAGTGAGTCATCATGCAATACAGTTCACAGCAAGATGTAAGACAGGCAGAGGCTTGACGGGGATATTTTAGAAGCTTTTAAAATAATCTCGACTGGTAATTACCTGTGTATCAGTACATCATCAGTTTTACTACTTTGCAAAGAACACAGGTTTCTAGGCACATATGAAGTTTTTTTCTGATCTGCATTCTTACTCTGTGCTTACATTTTCTAGCACTATATACACATGTCGCGTCATTTCTCTAGTCTTCTTCATTTCACTTTTGCCTTATGGGACCACTGTCATGTTTACTTTGATGGCTTTTATATCGCATATGCTTAAAAAGACAGCATGTGTACTCATCGAAATCGAGTTCTTCAAGTCATTTAGGTTGAGTTGGGCTCATGTTTTTCCTGTTTTTATTCTTAGTGTCTTTTCTTGTTGGGTGCTGCATTACATGATGACTAATTACTGCAAAGTTCCAATTGCTTCAAGTAATTTGTTCGGAATCAAAGTCATTTTGTAAAACTTTTAAGCATTACACCAATTTACTAACGTTTTATTGATGCTTAAACCATCTGTTTCAGTCGAACAAGTGAAGAGGTCACCAGAAATTCAAGAAAAAATTATAATGAGTGCACAAGAACTTAAGTAAGTATGGAGGAAGAAAAGGTATTTGGGTTCATTTGTAATACTGTGCTTTTATTTGTTTTTAAACATTTTTGTGAGCAGAAACATGCAGTTGTAATTTGCTTAACTCGTATACTATTTGTACAACTTATGGGTTGCACTTTGAGTATAATAGTTGTGCTTTTATTCTCCTGTGTACTGGATGTGAGGCAGTTCACTAGTCTTTCATGACAGGTCAGATCTCACAGGCTATATTACCTTTGTACTAGGTCATTTTTCAACTATCATTTGTTATGTGTAGCATAAAGTGCCTTTGCCAGCTGACTTGCATTGATCACATTCCAGGTGACGATTGCTGTTCAAAAAAAGGGGGGGGAGGGGGGCTCTTGACATCAGCTGTTGCTGTTGGAAGGAGCACTGGATACTACCTCAAGGCTAGGCCATATGCATGAATATGCCTGCAGTCTTAGAAGTCCTCAAAATTTCCTAGCAGGAAGAGAGGCACTGCGGATGTTCATCCACCATGGATAGACATGGGAATGCTGAGAAGTGCATAATATGTATTCGGCTTGGCTAGTGCTTGGCATAGAGCATAACACCTAATGTTCACTTGCATTAAATTTTTAAACAAGTGAAAAACCCAATGCTAAGAATGCAGTCTATGCAGAGTGGAAAGCATCGAGGCACAGCTCTGATTCCACAGCAGAATCCTCGTTTCCGGCCTTACATTTTCTGTCAGTGTCGCTTTATATGAAGTGCTCTCCAAAAAACTCAGATAGACGATAGAGCCTCTTTTTCCTCTAGGTAATTTCGAGAAACTCTGTGCCTATGGTGCTAGCAGATGTGGCAAGAAACATCTAATTTAACTATTCTGTTCATTTGGGCCATTGCTTTTTAACATCTACGAACTAGTTTTCCAGTTAATGGATGAGCCTCGTATTGCTTTGTCAAGTTTGATGCACAGGTAAAGATAACTTTGGCTCTTTGTTGCCAACTTAAGCGTTTCTTGTCATAGCAGGCTAGTCTATACAAGTGCGCTTACCTTTGATGTGCTCAGCCTTAAAAAAAAAAAACAACAACGAAAAGAATCGACTGCTTTGAGAAACCTGAACTTGTGGCTTGCCTTTTTTTGCACTCAGTGATGAGTGCTGTTTATTGCCATATTTGGCAATGATACTGTGCTTATTTGCATAAAAGAAAATAAGAGTGTGGGTTGAGTTGCAATTTGGCAACAGAGTTTGCACTGATGATGCTGCATGTCATGTAAGCAATGTCAGATTTTCATTCATTGCTGGCAAGCCCAGTTAGCACCGTTAGCAAATGCGGTGCAAGACAAAACTGCTGGCAGGTGAAATTTGGGCAGTGCTGAAGAGAAAATGTTCTAACGTAAGCATATTTATCGGCGGTGCCATTGCAGGTCTCTCTGCACATAACAATAACAAAGTATGCTTAGGCAAATGGTAGTAGCTGCAGAAACTGCAGCATGCTGTAATTTGTAGTACTCCACTTCAAGTAACTTAAGCTCCTAAACCCTATCACCTGATGCATTGGACTGCCCTTAGAGTGTGCTCTCTTTACATGAACTCTGGGGACGAATTGTAGTTTGTTTGTATTGATTGCATTTATGTTCTAATGATGAGGAGGCTGCATTCACTGAAAATAGAGCTTTTAGAAGTGAGAAAAGGCCAGAAAGTGAATTTAAGTGCCTGCTGCCACAGGTCACTTTCACAGGCAAACTGCGACAACATCGAGCACTTTTTTATTGTGGATTTTTGAGGCTATGCCACACCGGGCATGAAGTCCATAATCCTTCCAATAGAATTATAATGTCGTGAGTCTGAATCAAGTTGTGGGAAATAATGTTCAGTTATCAACTGCTGATTTCTTGTCAATAAATACGGCTTTTGCTGCTGAACAAAACATCAACATAGCCACAAAGAGCCGAACAGTCTAATTTTACTAAGAACAAAATTTGGATGGAGTTTTCCTCAGTGTCCTTTTGAAGAGATGTCTCAGAGAGTTTTTGTCGCATTGGCTAGTCTATAGCAGTGGGATGTACTGCATCGAGTGCAATCAACACTGACGGTGCTGCCCTGTGGCCCTTCACAGGAAACGGCCGGACTATCCTAAGCAGCTGCTGGAAAGCAGTGAGGTCTACCACAGCCCGGAAGAAGTCGAGGGCCAGTGCAACTACAACGGGGCATCCGCAAATGGCGTCAGCTGCCCACAGTGTCACAAGCATGTCTGGAAAAACTACCAGCATAAGTATGTGCCAGTGCTAACCATCGACCATGTAATGCTCAACCAAACAAGATGAAGTAAACTTTTCCTGATGTGAGGGCCACTTACTATCCAACAAAAAAAAGACAGTGCAGGATAGAGGAACTAAGTGGCTAGCAGATCTTATGCATTTCGTTCGTACTTCTTAGAAAACAAAGGTGCGGGAGTTCATTGCAGCCCTTGTCTAGTCTTCTTATTATGTGGCACTAAAGGAATAACTGCTAACCATCGCCAACGTGCACAAACATACATATAAGCCTGTGAAAACTCTGCTTTAAGAGTGGCATTGTCTGTAACATCACACGCACATTTCAAGGGCTTGCTCCCACTTTCTTTTCCAATGAGGATGGCTGCTGTGCAGTTGATAGATGAGAGGTGTGCGCTGTCTATGACCCCACCCCACATACACACACACTTTTTTCATCACTTTACTATTGGGGTCTAAAATTACTATTGCATTAGGAAGCACTGTGCGGCTTGCTCACCTGAGCTTGCTATTTCATGTTTCAAAGTCTAACCAGCTTAACAAGTTTGTGTGAAGTTTGACCTGGAAGGTGACCATGGCAAAACATATAGCAACAGCCCATGCAGAAATAAAGTAAATATTGCCACGACTGAGTTTTGAGCCCGTGGGGGCGCAAACAGATCAGCTTTGCTGGCCACTGCGCGAGGGCACTATGCTATCACCGCAGCCAATTACGCCTCGTGTTAAACTGCAACACACTCTCGCGCTGTGCATTGCACGTTGTTGTCTTCATCAACTTCCATCTGCAGCATGAACAGGTCAGATCAGCCCTCGATCAGAGCTTAACCTGAGTCTAATATCGTCGCCAGATGTGCTGACGACCCAGCAAAGCGAAACCATGAGCCAACCAAGCTGAACACATGCTTTCGCACGTCTATTCGGTTTAGCTACGGTAAAATCATGACACTTTTTTTGTGCATGCACGTTGCTGCTTTTTTAAAGCTTCTTTTTAATGTTTCTTGACCTGCTAAGTGCTCGGTTTCATCATTGCTGGGCTTCATGAATTTCGAACTGGAGGTGGCACTTCAGAAGGGGTTAGGTCAGGTGTCTTGGAGCAGAAATCGATCGAAGTATCAAAGCTTTCAGGCTGCATTTTTCACATGTGGTGATGACTGCTTTGCAAATTCATTGCTATGACTTACGCTAGTCTCTGGCTCTACAGTGAGTTCAAAACTAACATTAGTAATAATTGCAGTTGGGCAGATTGCCCATTATATTAGTGTCAAGGACAGGATGCTGTGGCCAGTGGCCAAAAGTTCAAAGAATTTTCAAGAATTTAAATCTAGATGCTGAGCTACGCAGTGAGCAGCTTTTTCATTACTTAGGAAACAGAACATCATATTTTAACATGGGTTTCTTTTTCTTGTCAGCTTAAGATCTCGTTTAAAGTTACTGAATGGGCTCTCAAGTCAGGTCTTTACCTCTTGATTGTGATCAATGTTTAATCATGCTGCATGGCTGGATGGCTGCTTTAAAGCTGTGTCCTGAGAACTTTTGTGTGCTTACCGCTGTTTCTTTAAACAGGCACACAGAAGAGGACTCGTGTCACAAAGAGCTTCAGGGTGACAACCAGCAGTACGTGTGGGCTGTCTCTGAAGATGACAAGCCAGGCACAGAGAAATCCAAGCAGGTGGAACTGCGAGTGATGCTCGATCCCGAGAAGAAGATCCCCACAGTGTACAGCAAAATCGGTATGCCACACACTGCACTCAGACAGCGCTGAAGGAAAGGCACAGTATCTTAAAAACTAGCTGTGTATTGTGTGAATATCTTCCCACAAAAGTAGCCAGGTAGCGGTGTAGTTGAGTGTTTCCTGTCTTGATTCAAAGCAGTTCTTACTAGGAACTGGCCTTATTTATCGCACACTGTGGGTTCTTTCTCATTTGGGGATTATTGTGGCATTTCAAGGAAATACTACTAGCATGCTAGTACAGGCTTGATCTGTTTCTGTTGGTCAGAGGTCCATAGTGAACCCTAGTGACTTTCAAAAATGCTGAGGAATTCAATGTGCCTTGGCTTCTGTTCCTTCCTGCTTGACATGCACGCAAAAAAGAGCATGTCCTTCAGAAAATTGGACAAAATCAATAATAATGATGCTGTAAAATGAAGCAGTCTGCTATAAGCAATTAGAGTTCCCAAAATAAAATGGATAAACGAAATTGGGGTTGAAGCGTGCACGGATTTACTTTCTTGCAGAACCCAAAAAGCACCCCAAGGAACCCAGGCGCTCTGCGAAACTCTGAGAATTCTTGTTGGGGGCATATGTCTCATATGACAAACAGAGCCGAATAATAGAGTGCAGGTTGTTTCATTTATTGAGTGCAATAAGTTCAGTGGAGCTAAATCTCAAACCTCATTAGAACATGTTAGCCAATGAATCAGTTAATACTTCCTGGTACCTACGCTTGAAGCAACTTCAAAAACAGTTCTCCGGAGCTGTTCGGACATTTTTGTAAAAATTTGTTCTGAATAGAGTTAAATGCCTTATCGAACTGGAAACATATTTTAGTTCCAATATCTCTTTTGTTCAGAAATACCTGAGACGTGATGAGAAACCAAAAACTTGGACCTGTGCAAAAGCAGCAATGCTTAGCTGAACTTGGTTGCAAGTAGAGGCACAAAGTTTGTGAAATTTGACTGAGAAGCTTTTTTTTGTAAAGTTTTCAGTGGCTGTAACCACAAAGCTTTGCATGCTTTGCATCTAATGTAACGTATTCTGTGTTTAATGTGTCCTAGCTGTATCACACCCATGTGAAGAATACAAATGCTCAAAGGCCTTAACGACTTTCTGATGATGACGCTGACACTTTGAAAGAAGTAATGATCATAGTTTTTATCATCCCCACCTCTTCCCACCTGTTACTGTTTCAGTTTGTAAATTATGAACACATTCCATCTCTTCTATCTCCCTGTACTTTTGTAAAAATTTGAACTAAATTGGCGCTTTCTTTTCATCTGCCTACTTGTGCTGCAGCCATTCGGGACGACGAAGACTCTGGCCGCTCCTCGTGGTCTGAAGTGGGAAGCTCCGTGTTCAGCAGCCAGGATGATCTGGGCCACGAGCAAAAGTGGCCAACGTCGTTCTGGACTCAGGTGTCAGTGCTGACGCGGCGCAACTTTCTCGAAGCCAAGGGCCGCATGCTGTCCAAGCTGAACTGGGTTCAGACCATTGGCCTGGGCATTGTCTGTGGACTCATCTGGTTCCAAGTGGACCGCACAGAAGACACAATTGCTGACATCAGGGGCTGGGTGAGCTGCGTTTGGTGCAGAGTGCGGGTGTTAATAAAAAGTTGCCCATCACTTGAAGCTGCATGAGTGTTCCAGCCATAGAGAAATCGGTTAATATTTTTGAGCTTACAAATGACAATTACATTTCTTGCAAGATGCGAAACAGACTGGTTTCACCATGCTCACTGCTAAAGTATGCGGTTTGTAAAGGCACCGATTCCAGTTGTTTCAACTTCCTCGTTGGAATGCTTAAGTAAGCAGCAACTTCAAGTTTAATGCTACCATTCTTGGCACGTGCATTTTGGTAGGCAGATTATTTTTTTATTTGTTCCCGTGCAAATCTGCAAAAAAAAAAACAACCTAAACAGACTGCTGCCGGAATAACTGTGTTGATTCTTGATTAAATGCAGTTGTATTAATGGGCTCACCGTCTCCTAATCTTACCGTTTCTGATTGGTCTATCCTGGCACAGCATCCTTCTCATGGAGACAGGGCTGCTGTCTTGTGACCGTGTGGGGCTGCTTCTTTGTGTAGTTGGAGAGCATTACTGAGCTACATGCCCACACTGAAGATGCCTTGCAACCTTTCATAAACGTCATTTAACTTAAAAGAAAGATTGTTCGGACTTTCTGACCCCGCACAACTAATACTGTAATCGACAGCAGTTGTTGAAAAGCTGCACCTACTCGCAGGTTCTGAGGAAGCACTGACATAATGAAATTGGTCTGTTCACTTTATGTACCAAATAGAATGGAAAAGCTTGAAAGTGTTAGCTTCAAGAGCGTCAAAGATCAGCTTTATTCAGTGCACTTCAGTCTAAATTGTATGTTAAGCAATATTTTTCCGCAAGCGAATGTAGTGGACTGGCCTGTTCTTGGAAAGCTCTGACCTAATGATGGTGTTTTTAACCAAGAATGGAGAGTCAAGCCCATCATTGATTAGTTATTGGGAGAACAGCTGTAGGTTTCCATCTTTAAAGACAACTGAGCATTCTATTCCTATGTTCTTCGAAACGCATTTTCAACAGTTAGGGTCGTCTTGCTGCTCTTGAGAGCTTGCACATGATTGCTATCATTTATTAGTTTATTATATCAGAGTGCTCAATTTTTTTAACTGAACTTGGCTGATGTTGTTCAATATTTTTATGAAGCCAGATTACACATGACAGAAAACAAGTATTGCATGCAAAAAAATTTCAAATTGCAAATTTTATCCTAGAATCCTCATGCCTCTTCTTTCAGTGCTTGTGATCATTTTCTATTCACTGTTGTTAAAAAAGAAAGGATAAAAACCAAGCACCTGTCTAACAATTTGTTTGTTTTGCAGATCTTCTTCAGCACAACATACTGGATGCTGTTTGCGTTATTTGGCGCACTCATATCTTGTAAGAATATTTTTTACCTCCCTTCTTAAAACCCTGCTCCCTCCCCAACGTCATAGGATTCCATACGGCTGCACCAGAGAAAAAAAAAAAAAGCTTTGCTCAGCTCGCAGTGTCTTTGTTTGCCTCTCTTTAGACGCCTGCATGACCACAGAAGCTTGAACATCAGTGTGTATGTGCGTGTGTGTGTATGTGTGTGTATCAAGAGTCTTTGTTTAGTCAATGATGTTGTGTTCTGTGTGCAATATCAGTGATAAATGGCAGTCCTTTCAGATGCTTCTATTTCTATTCAGAAGTTTTTTGTGAAGTGGGATACAGCCACTGTTAATTTTCTGTGGTTATGAACAGAATTATGTAAAAAGCATAAACAAGTCTGTGTTGCTGTAAATCACTGGCTGCCACAATCACTGTTTTGTGAAATATGACTTCCTGCTTACGCTGGCTAACATAGAAGAAACACCTTGGTTACAGCATGAATATAGTACTGGATTTATCTAAATATAAATTCTGGGCATATCACGGCTTCAGAAAAAGCTGCAAGTTCCTGACACACACATTTGCTTATCTGGCGTCTGAAAGGGTTAAAGTAACTCGAGAGACGTGTGTTGTTCTCTGGCTTCCTAGGTATTCAAGTTCAGGATTTAGATGATGTGCGCTGCTTTTTATAGATACCTTGACACATTCTCTGCATTGAAAAAAAAAAAAGTAATAAATGCTTTCAGTGTGGTTTAAAATCATTAATTAAAAGACTAGCGCATAAAACTGGGACACAGACAGAGAAGAAGACAGGATGAGCTCTGCGTCCCAGTTTTATGCGCTAGTCTTTTAATTAATGATGACATACCAACTAGCCCAGCTTTCCGCATTGATAGCAGTGGTTTAAGAGAGAGAGAGATAGAAAAAGAGGGAAGGTAGAAATGTTAACCAAAAGGGCGTTCAGGTTGGCAACCCTGCACTAGGGAAGAGGGTTGAGAGGATTGACATTTGCTGTGCTCTAATGAAACTTGCAGTTGCATGGTGTAAAAGCCTTAAGACTTTGGTGGTGTATATAATTGCAATCAGAACCACCAAACTGACTTGGCTTGTTCAGATTGGCATACCTATTGGATTAGCTGATATCACAAGTTGTAGGTTAAGCCAACATTTTTTGAGCCAGTGACTATAATGATATACAAGAACTGCCTACAATAGTTTAGCCAAGTGGAGCTGAATTCATTTGCTGTTGATTTTAAACAAAACCTCTCAGGCAAAGATAAAAAGTCGTTTTATACTTGGCAAAATGAATCCATAATTAACACTACTCACTTTGCCTTTTGCATAATGCGTAAATTTCCAGAACATGGAAAAACACTTTTATCGTTGTTGTATTGGCATGTTTTGAGTGCTTTCATTAATTGCCTATCAATTTTAATACATTTAATTGAGTAGAGTAGAACTTGTTTAATACATTGACAGTTCAAGACCTTGATAGTAGTCAGTCTCATACATCTGCACAGTTGAATTAACTGCAGACTAAACTTAGTGTTGTTTGATGCTGTACTTAGAAATCTGTGTTGCAAATTAAATTACAAATTAAAGACCATCACCTTAACATAGTCATCTACTTAGCAATTTATGCTTTTAGCTCAGGTCTGTAATTATAAGTTATGATGAAAGTTGTTCACTAGCTTTGGCATTGAAGCTTAGTTTTGCTTGCTGCTTGCTTAGATTTCCCAGGCTGCTACCATATCTATTCATTGTTAGGGACAAGACTTATTTGTACTTCCTGATGCATATTATAGTATTTATGGCGATTTAAAACTGCCAATGAACCTGTAAAGAGGCTTGATTAACACATTCTTTTGCCAGCAAGCATCGGCCAGCTAGCTTAGTGGAGCAAGTTAAGGTTGCCTCTGTAAAGAGATGTGACTGCTTAATAAAAATCTCCGATGCCTTTCAATCAAGGCAGCAGGTGCTATTCAAAAGAGCTCAAGTGCTGTTCACTGTGATGTCAAGTAATCAGTACTAACTTGTTGCTCAAGGGTTACTAACTTATTGCTCAAGGGTTGTTTATTTCAACTGCTTTTAAACTGAAGTGTTGTAGAATGTCTTCTCTCAGAGAGACCCTCAACTTGTATTTCTAAGGTTGCAGCTAACTATAATTTCATTTGTGTGGGTATTGATTCTGCGCACTTTTTTAAACTTATTTTATCGCGGTAAAGCAGTTTCTTGAAGTTCGTTTTTTCTAAATGTTCATTCATTCATACCGTCTTTAAAGTCCTGCTGTGTCTGAAAAATCAATACTCGATGCATCAGAACGTTACGGCCCAACTGACAAGTGCACACCAGCTCTAGTCGGAGCACAATAGTGATGCAAGGCTTGAAGCAGCTACTTTATTTTTGCATCGCAGCAGAAGTCACTAAGCAACTTAAGGTGTGGTGAGACTGAAAATTATTTTCAAAAGTTGGCTGTACAGCAGTTTCAATACAAGCTATGGCAATAAAATTTGTGAGGAATAATAAAGATAGACTGAGCTTCCATTAGAGCTCAGATTGAAATTTTGTTTAGTAGTTTTTATTTTTTTCTACTGATGTACCTTTTTCTAAGAATCTGCTAACTGCAGAGTGTTTAAATTTTGTACCAATATTATGCACTTTAAAAATCTAGATTTATTGTTTTTTTTCTCTCGATGCAACAACATTGCCACCTATGAATGGTTTTCTTTTAGTCAGAAAAATACAAATGAACTTACGTTATTGTTCCTGGTATCAGTTATGTAAATGTCATTGGTTAACATCTGTCAAAAATTTTGTTTACTTATGTTTTGTAGTTTCCAAAAATGCTTCATTTTTTTTTTTAGAAAAACGCCAGTAAAGTCTTTCAAAACGCCAGCTTTACCATTTGGTGTGACAACGAAAGAGGAGCAGAAAAATTATTTTTGAGATTGTGAATATCCTAGTGGTAATATATTTCTGAAATATAAATAAATCCTGTATCAAATGGTCACAAAATCTCAAAATCAAGTTTTTTGACAAAACAATCTCACCCCGCCTTAACTGAAATTTTTTTTTGCTTTGCCAAACATTTCATGCTCGCACCCAATACTTCGTCCCTCCACTAAGAACTAGAACCCTATTTCACTAAGCCAGCGTGCAGTCTTGTAAATCTTTTTGGGGTTTCTTTGGCCGGTGTTCATTGCTCCTGACACCCTGATGCCCACCGAGCACTGTTATTTGTGCATTCCAGTTCCTCCAGAGCGTGAAGTAATCAACAAGGAGCGGGCGTCAGGCGCGTATCGCCTCTCAGCGTATTACTTGGCCAAGATGATCGGGGAACTGCCACTGACGCTAACGCTACCATCTGCATTCCACCTCATCGCATACCCCATGCTGGGCTTCCACAGCGCCCAGACCTTCCTCAGCCTGTGGGGTTTCCTTGTCCTAAGCACAGTAGTCTCTCAGGTGAGCCCCACAGAGTTTGCTTTTATAATCTACTCAAGGCTTTACACGTAGGCGCTCAAATGGGACTAAGTCAGTTGTTAGATGTTAGCGAACACCTTCTATTGGCTGCTGTAAATCTTTGTCATTGAATTTCTGTCCTTTTGCGGAACCCAAGCAGATGTGAAGTTTGGGAAGGGCCTCTAAAAGGCTTTTTGGCAAAGCAGCTGCCTCTAAGCCTCCCAACTGTGAGCCTCCTATCTCTAAGCCTTTCCTTTTTTTGTGCGCCTTGTCCTTGTTTTTGAGTCTTTACCTGTCCAGAGAATTTGTTTCAAGTTGGAAGCTTAGAAAATGGGCAAAACGAGGGTGAAACTCTGAAATAAATTTGGGAAAGTCTGATGAGATGGGTTTAACTCTTTCCTGACTGTGGGAAAACAAGAATTTTCAGTGCGGTGCCTGAGAAAAATTTTGTAACTCATGAATTTAAGCATCTTTTTTATTGCAGCACATCGTAGTGTAGCTAATAGGATTCTTTTTTCAATGACGTAAAAAGTATATATATTGCTTAGGAAGGAAAATAACGTTTGATTGCCAAATTTGAGAGACACACAAAATTTGCAAAAATATAAATTTTTCCATTAAGGAAATAAGAGATTAAAAATCTAGAATAAATGTTTTGTATGTTCCTATGTCAGAAATAATTATTCAAAATTGTAGTACTCTTCATGCTTAACTTTCTTGTGGGAAAAAAAAGGAACAAATTGCTTGTGCGCAGCGTTTTGGGCTATTCTGCAGTGCACTGCCAAAGTCGACTGACGTCTTGCAGAAAACTCTCTGCTGCAATGCTGATGGCACGGAATCATTAAGAACATGCCCGGTACCTTCAAATAGGCCAGGAAAACAGTAAATCTTCTTAGTAATGGTAGAAACGAAAGTTACAGACGGATACTTGTCGATTGTCCGGGCGGGCAATCTTCTGCGTCTGAACTAGGATAAGGTGAATGGGCATCATTTTTTGCACACAGCTGATGCTTGCACCTGAAAAGTCAATTGTCTTTGATGCTAAATTGTGGGAACATCGTCATTGCAGGCCAGGGTCAGTGCTAGTTGAGGATTCCACCTTTTGCGCCATGGTTGCTGCGATCGCTCAGTGCTGACAGGTTTTGTACAAAGTTTAAAAATACTCCGCCGTATGACTGACAAGAAAAAATATTCTGAACAGTACTTTTGCAACTTACTGAATGACATTACTTCTCTAGAAGCAGCTTCATTTACTCAGACAGGGAATTTCGTGCCATCGTTCAAATTGAACGTTTTGAATAGGTGTGGTAAGCAAGGAGTTAAAAGGTCACTATGAACTTACATGTCAGATTTCCGACAGTCATTGAAACAAGAGTTTTAAAGGACGTTAGCCTCTTTGGTTGGTTATGACCTTTTAGAATGCTGCGGGTGATTTCATTTGCGACTTCGTGCCATTTCAGCTTTTTTGTAACCCTTCAGCCATCTTGCCAATTTGTCTTGCATTAAGAAATTCAGTACTTCAGTTCAAACCATCTACTTCGACCAAAACAGCACGCAGTTATATTTGAGAAGAGAGACTGTTTTTCTCCCATTATTGGAATACTTAAAATCAGGGGAGGTAGAATTATATCGAAGTAAGTTCAGCTCCTGGTGGGGTTTGGTCTTGTATGCACATAGTCAGTTTTCATCCACTCAATCTTCATTTTGAATCTTTGGATTATTTTGCATTCACTACAGTTTTCATTTTATTTCGGCAGTTATTTTTCCCGCAAGGACCAGTTTATGTGAAAGGTTCTCAAACATAATTCTTATTGATCTTCGAAACACAAAAATAGACGATAAAGAGAGCAAAAAAATAGGTAATTTGCTATATGGAATACCTGGTTGTATACCATATGGCTTATAGTTGTACAATAAAAACATGAGAGGCAAACTCTAGGAAGCCTTTTCAGATGTGGCAGTTCT
Organism: Amblyomma americanum; assembly: GCF_052857255.1. Lineage (NCBI taxonomy): Eukaryota > Metazoa > Arthropoda > Arachnida > Ixodida > Ixodidae > Amblyomma > Amblyomma americanum. The sequence goes on from NC_135498.1 coordinate 48,365,469, forward strand.
GAATTTCTAGCATCTTAAGTTTGCTGCTAAGTGTGCTAATATTTCTCTCCCCCGCCCCCCTCTCTCTCACACGCACGCACACACACAAAATTGGCAATGGCTTAGCTCGGCTATGCCAGGATATACATGGCGAAATCTAAGGCATAGCTTGGTTAGCCTTGGTTAATCTTGATTGCAAGTCCAGGTTAGTCTAATGTTCTGGCTAGTTGTAATCACGCGGTTGGTCACGTGGTTAGTTACGTGGTGCGGTGCGACCACGGCGGGAATGCGACCACGGCGGGAATGCGAGCAAGGTGGGAATGCGAGCACGGCGAAACTGCGAGCTCATGACCAATGTAGCTTTCGCTACAAAATTAATTTTCAGTGTGCTAGCACTTATAATGTCCATTCCCCGCATTTAGCCGTTGTGTGTCTGTCTGTTTGTCTGAAGCTAGTTTTATGGCTGGCTGCTCACCTGCCCACCAAGTGGTGAGCGCCTATCCACCGTGGCAGGCGACAGCTCAGTTGGTTGTGAAAGGCTGCTCGGGAAGAGCAACCTGTGTTGCGCCTAACCCAAGCAGCCCACCCACCGGTGGCAGCACCTGACACAGAAGGACAGTCACGCATCGCTTGACCGCTGCACCTCTGCGCCAGGAGTTGTAGGAAGACTGCTAGGGATCTATGAATGTAGAGAATGACCAATTCCTCATATATGGACACTAACCCATTATCGCTATCAGAACAACTGTCATCCATGAACACTGGATCTGAACACCGGAACTGGAGGGAAAACTGAACAGCAAATCAGTCATCATTTTTTGATGCCAAAACATACTTTCCACATTTGGGTGGACTCCAAAGCAAAAATTAAGGTTCTACCCTGTCAGGGGAAGTACTGTTCTCACATATTTGCAGAGACCGAAATTCTTGCACTGTGATAAAATGAAAACAGTGAAATCTCACTTGTATATTTTGGTTGTTTCTTCTACTTGTGTTGCTTGCAAGTTTATAGTGGTGTTCCATGAATGGGCATGTCGTAATCGATATAGACTGTGGCTATATTTGGCACATTTCGGTGTGGCTAAAATTAAAAAATGCTTGTACTTCGAGATTCCAGTTCATATTGAAAGAACCCAAGGCAGTTGATGGCCTGCATGCATTTTGGTTGATGCACTTGCTTCAGTCGTAATCTTATCTGCAACCAGAAAGCAACTGCATTTTGTGGAGTGATGGGTGGCATTGGTTTTGGAGTGGCAGTACTTTTTTCAATGTCAATATTAAATGCCAAAGTTGAGCAGAAGGTTACTACACTTTATCCAAGTGCAAAGTACACAATGCATGTGTGGAGTTTTTCAGTATTGCAAAAAAAAAATGCATTTCTAGACATTGCAATGGGTGATATTTTTTCGACTCAGCCAACCGTATCACTGCTTGCTCATTTCAGTTGAGGGAGCTTTCACTTAAACAAACATTCCCTTCAGGTCCCTTAAATTTTGTTAAAGTGGTACTATTTCACTTTATTACTTGCATTGTTATACAATCACTTGTAATGACATGCGCTATGATTTAGCATTATAAATTGTGTGTGGTATGTACTGAAAACCATTACAAGTGGTTGCTGTCACATGGGCTGTCCAAGCCTAACAAACATTGGCTTGGGGCCCCTGTAGCGTCAGTGTGCTTGTTTTGCACATTTCAGCACTGGCAACTCATCAGCTGTGTTGGCATAACATTTTTTTAAGGCGAGCGTAAATTTAGCTTCATTGCATTGTTATGGGTCACCCTTATGGAAAATGTTGCATTGGGAGACGCAACAGCATGAAGCAAATTCGCTGGGAACAAGATTCCACTGTAAGAATTATAGCACAAACCTCACTTGTTCATGTGCAACAGTAGGATTTCTTTTGATCTCAGTGGCTCACATGTATCAGCTAGCATTGGTGCCAGTAATTCAGGAGCTGAATTTTAAAAGCTCCTTGCACATTTGAACGCAGTGCCATTTGCCAGCACTTTTGCTGTCTTACATGGGGCTAGCACCATGACCTGAGTGATAGGTGCTAGCCATTTGTAAGTCACTTTTTAGAGCAAGATGCTTTGGTTTGTCAGGCCCTGATTTGTTGGTGCAAATTGTACAGTGGAACCTCGTTAATTCGAAGTCCGTCGGACCGCGAAAAATCAACGAATTAACCGGGTTTTCGAATTATCAAAAATGGACGAAAAACGAGAAATAAACGTACAAAACGTGGCTGTATCAATACTGCGCCTTTATTTCGCCTGAAAAACGGTCACTTGAAGTAGTCATCGATGCGCGACTGCTTGGCGCGGTAGTTAGCCGCACCGTAGGCTGCGTCCTCCAGTCTGCTTACAGTGCGCAGCAATTCGCTGTTACCGCCGCTACACTCCACAAAACTGTGCACAACGTTCAGCGACTCGACGACTGCAGCTAAAGCTGGTGCTCGGGCGGGCTCAACATCGCCTTCAACTTCGCTGGAAGGCCCGTTGTCACATATTTCTCCTTCCAAGTCGGCATACGACGTTTGGGCATCAAGTTCGGCGCTCAAATAGTCCGCAAAGGTCAATTCGTTGCTCCCGTCGCCGCTTTCTTCGTCGAAGTCGGTCATGCGCGCACACAATAACTCTCCTTCATCATCCAGTGTGCAGCTGGCATCAGATGCATCCTCGGGACTGACATCTTGTTGCTTGGAAAAACCGGCGTGCATAAAGCAACGCCTGATCATATCTCCCTCCACCTGCTTCCAGGCGTACACGATTAGGCAAATGGCACCCAGTAGGTCCACGGAATATTGCTTACTGTTGTCGTAGCACAACAAGATCCTTTTAAGTAAATGGCAGCGATAAATCTTCCTCGCTTGCAGAATAACGCCTTGGTCCATAGGCTGCGACAGAGCTGTAACATTCGGCGGCAGGAAGACAAGCCTAACTGCTGTCAAGTTCTGGATGTCGGCGTGGGCTGGGCAGTTGTCAACAACAAAAACAACTTTTCGTCCCGCGGCAGCAAACTTACGGTCAAGGTGCCTCACGTACTCCTCGAACAGCGCTGCCGTCATCCAAGCCTTTTTGTTGCTTCTGTACAGCACGTCATCTTTAGGAGGAAGTCGTGCGTTCTTGAAGCACCGAGGCTTTTCCACTTTTCCTATGATCAGCAGCGGCAGTTTGTGACTGCCGGACATATTCGCACCAAACAGAATGGTTATTCTGTCCTTGGGTTGTTTTTTTCCCGTGACTACCGCATTCTTTGGGGCAAACGTCTTCGTAGGCAGCATTTTGTAAAACAATGCGGCCTCGTCCATGTTGTAAACATCGTCCTCCGCGTACTGCTGAAGCAGCGGAGCCAATGTATGCCTTTTCCAATTCTCGACAACATTTGGGTCGACGCTCCCGCTTTCGCCGCACACTGTCACGAATTTGAGGTTATTGCGGTCTTTAAATCTGGACAACCAGCCGTTGCTGCACTTAAATGCTTCATGGCCCAGCCGCAGTGCAAGCTCATCGGCCTTTTCGCGCAGCAGCGTGCCGTTCACAGGCAGGTGTGCTGCATTTGCATGCTGAAGCCACTTTATCAAGGCGTCTTCAACGTCCGGCTACGTAGGAAAACGAATCCTTGTCCGCTTCGTCGAATGCGTCTTCCCGTAGGCCTCGAGGATCTTCGTCTTATTTTTCAATATAGTCGAAAGGGTCGATAAAGGCACCTTGTGCTTTTCCGCCAACTGCGTTTTGGAGCTCGTCCATTTTTCAGCCTCCTCAATTAGGCACACTTTCTGGCAGAGAGTCAGAGTTCTGTACTTCGGCATTTTCTTAACACCAACACCGCGCACGTGGTCAAGAACTAGCAGAGCACAGTACTCGCCTGGTCGCGGCACCGAACAATAAAGAACAACGAGCAGTGCCTGCCACAAGCGAGACAAACAACAAAAACGGAAACGGAACCAGAAAATTTTCGACCTAGTGGCACCTGCTTGTTGCTTTGTCAACTAAAGCTAGCCCCCAAAACCGGTGCAGATCACTGAGGCACAACAAAGCACCGGAAACAGGAAGTTGATTTAAAGTGCCGCCTGGCTTCCACTCCGGCAACTATACTGGCCTCCGAGACTGGCACTATGGAAAAATCACGGAGGCCATGGCTTAAATTGACGTATTATCCGGATGAGGGCGCGCTGGCTGTTCAAATTATCCGGCAAAATTTGCATACAAACTGTTGGGACCGCCGAAAACCTTCGAATTACGCGGGATTTCGAATAAACAGAGTTCGAATTAACGAGGTTTTACTGTATTTCCCACTTCTGTGCATGAAAATGTGAGACAGACCATTGCAATGGTAGAGCAAGATAAGCAGGCTTGCCAACAGAACCAGCCATAGGACATCATTGTTTATAAAAGGATGGGCAGTTTGGTGCTTGTTTTATTAATGTAATTATTGCATAGCTGTGTTGGGTAGCTGCAAGAGTTTGCACGTATGGCTGTGGACTACCTGACAACTGGCCACATGCAGCCCTGCTTGTACTGTGATGGTAGAACTATGTCGGATAGATGGAACTTCGTATCTTGAGGCAAGGGAAAAAATAAACAGAGTGGGAAATGTCTGATTCGGGTAGAGTGTTGTGTTGCAAGCAAAACTGAGAGAAAAAAAAAAAAAAACATTGCTCATGACACACACATCGTCTTAAAGGCATAGCTCTTTTCATCAATGCCTTTGTCTAGACTTGTTGGTTCATTCTTGAATACATGTGTCTTGTATTAAAGGGACAAGGACTAATGAAGGAGTGCAAATAACATATGCGGTGTGCATGAGAGCCAGTCACACACTGCACATGTCTTTTCTGTTCCTTCACATGACCTTTCACATGTGATGTGTTCATGCACAGCTGTTTCTTTCCTTCCATCTTTTTTTTCCTTGACTGACGCACACTCATGCGGGAACTGTTTTTCCTTACGCAGAGTGTTGGACTCTTCATTGGCGCCACCTGCACAGACCTCCAGGTGTCCGTGACAGTGTCAGCCCTGTACTCCCTTTCCACAATGCTCTTTGGGGGCTACTATGCCTCATCGCTGCCCCACTGGCTACAGTGGCTACAGTACTTGTCTATGGTGCACTACGCCTTCCAGAACATGCACATAGTTGAGTTCAGCAATGGACCCGACGTGAGGTGAGTTGACGTGATTACAGCATAAGGTGGGATCCTGAATTGTCAGTTGTTAATAATTCAGGCTTAAAATGGCAATGCTTCAAGTGATTTGAACAAATTTCATAATTTTTGCCAGCCTTAGTGTGTTGATGATAATTTTATCTTAATGATGCAAGCGCAGCTTCGCCAGGGAGTGCCACGGTTATCATGTCTTGTCTGCAAGAGATGGGGTCAAAGGCCGATTTTCCCAAGCATTTCACGCTATAGAAGCTGAGCACGACCAAGGGAAAGCTTGTATCTACTCAAAAACCAGCGGATAGATGGCAGCACTGGGGGCTAAGTTCCGCTCCTCCCACATATGAGGCGGATGCTGAAACCACTAAGCCATTACTGTCATGTTTTCAATGCAGTTTGAAAAGTCAAATCATATTTACTCGTGTAACGGATGTGCTCGCATTATGAATGCATCTACTGTTCTTGTTGTCAAAATATAAATTTTTGTATTATATAACCCCCATACTGAATGCACTTTCCCAAATTTTAATAAATTTTTTGGTCACAAAGTGCATTAGTTATCTAAGTAAAGCCTTCGTGGTAGCTCTGTGGTTATTGTGCTCGACTACAGACACGAAATATGCGGGCTCGATCCCTGCTGCGGCGGTTGCATTTCGATGGAGGCGAAATGCTAGAGGCCCGTTTACTGTGCGATGTCAGTGCTCTCTTAAAGACAGCAGGGGATCAAAATTATCTGGAGCCTTCCACTGCGCCATCCCTCATAGCTTAAGTCACTTTGGGATGTTAAACCTCATAAGCCATAAGTGAGTTATATAAGTAAATTTATTCCAAACTCCTGATATCTTCAGATAATGTAGCACTAGACCATCACAACACTCCAGACAGGTGAGTTAAAACATCGCTAGTGAATTGAATGATTGCTCTACAGCTGCAGGTGTTGTAGTAGCTATGAAAAGGTGTCTTAACCATTGACCCAGTTAAATTTATACACATGACTTTAAGCACACCTCACTATTGACCTGTGTTGTACCCACTGCGGTGGCTTAGTGACTCTGGCTGCTGATCCCAAGGTCATGGGACTTGACCCCGTCTGCGACAGCCCCATTTAGATACAGGCTAAATGCAAAAATGGCTATGTTCTTTGCGATGTCACAGAACATTACCAGTTACCTCTGTTGTTTTGTGTACTGACTTGCAATTATATGTACAGTCGTAATTTGCATTGAATTCCGTGCAGAGGCACCAACCTCAAACCACAGCTTTGGCCTTATTATTGGCCCTTAGCACAGTTTTTTAAGACGTGCTTTTTGCGAGGAAACGAAGAAATATATAACAGGGATACTTGCTGGGCTAGTAAGAGAATGTTGCATTAAGAACAGAAGACTAAACTTCTAGGAAGGGACGAAGTAGGCACTTAACTTTAAAGCAAATTTTATTTCTTAGAAAGGTTATGTAATAAGAACAGTAAGTTATGTGCCACTTAAGAAGTGGCTTTACTGTAAAATTTCATACAATGTTAAGGTCGTATAATGCAATGTTATACTTTATATAACTTCATTTAAAATTTTTAAACTTCTAATATAAGGTTCACTTTTTAATAAATGTGCAGGTGAGTAGATAACATATTTATCAGTACATGACAGGGTGCAGAGTTTTGAGATTTTTTTGTGTTTTGGGAAGCATGAGGATATAGCACGGTTGTGAACAGTTCAGGCCTCAAGTGGGCAGAAAGAAAGATATGGTACGTGCACAGGTGAGCCACCTAGCCATGTTTTGAGAGGTGGAATAAGTCTTGAATAAGATGGCAAGGCATTTGGTTTTATTGGATGACAGGCACATGCATTAGTCCTTCCGTTGAAGGTTGTTTTCAACAGTAAATTTATTTGGCTGTGAGTATAGGACTCGTCCAGCTTGCGTTTATAATTTCATTTTGTTTAAGGCTTTTATATGTAGTGTGAAAACCAGGAAGCTAGAAGGACATGTCCTAGTGCATGACTAACATTGCACAGACATCTAATACCTTATTCACATGACTGTTTTGAATGGCTGGTCATTTCAACAACACAGAAAACCATTTTACATCCAGCAAATGTTCAGAGGATGTCTCTGCTTGTCCACACATCTTCCATTCAATGCCTAGTGGATGACCTTTTGCTTTGGAACGGATATCTACAGAATATGTATCACTAAATTAATTTCTACCGAGCTTTCTGCATAGGGATTGTGTCAGCAGATGTGCGAAACACACATACACATGGGAGATATTTGTGTGACCTTGTTTGCATCTTCTATAAAGGTGACGCAAAAAATTAAAGAACAATGTTATGTGCAGACTTCAGCTTATTACAAGGAAGATGCTTAGCTTTGGCGGGTGCCTGTGGTTTGACAGTGGATCGATGTGAATAGTATTAAACGTTTTTTTACGGCGACCAAGCCAAATGATCGAGCGTACGTGACACACCGGAACATAGAAACATTATGAACAAGAAAAGGCAACCCAGTATCAACACACTGAGTACACGTCCACATGTCTGTGACCCTAGACGAGCATGTATATACAGTAGAACCCTGCTGTATTAAACTCGGTTATAGTAAAAACTTGGATATAGTAAATTGAATCTGCAGTCCCATTTTGCCTTCCATGTACATTTTTTTCTGCTGTAGTAAAGACTTTTTTTTTCGAAGAAACGGCTTTAGTAAAGAGCGTCTGACCGTGGCGATGTTCTTCCCGCGGAATGATGACATATTGCGGCACGCGCGAAGTCTAGGATCGCGAGGTCGGTAGATACTGAATGCAATAAAATTAAGTGGCGCTTTTTGAGGTGGTTTGACCACCAAGCTCGAAAGCCGCGCGGAGAAGCCAAATGTTCTAAGACCTTGAAGTTGTGAGGCAAAACGCGTGGTGCGCATGGAAAAAGTAAAGCTGGCTATGAATGTAGAAAGAAGGCGGCGCGAGTCGCTAAGGATGGAAAACCAGTAAAAGTGCAGTGAGAACTAGAAAAAGGAAGAAAAGGGCGTGCGTTCGTAGCACGGCAGCGCAAAGCACAGGGAAGCGGCAACAAGAAGCGGAGGTGCGGTGGCACTGCGTAGGCAGTTTTGCTGCGCTTCACAGTGTCGCACGCGTTTCTTGACCGCTACCTCTTAAATGATGCTGAAGCCACGGAAGACGACGCCTTGATAATGCAAAGCTTTGGTTTTCATATAGAATCAAACTGGCATCACATTCGTAGCTGCCTTGTATTCGTCCAAATGCAGTACTTCCACAAGACATAAACCAAGTCGAAAACGTGATAACATGTGATAACTGAAAATAAATAATTATCACATAAAGAGACAATAACAGCAAGATATAAGATATTTCTAAGTGTGTTTATTATAAACCAGCACTTCGTGCTTAGTTAGCAGCCAGGCAGTAAAGTGAGAGCCATGCCATGACCTACAACTGATATAGTAAAGACCCTGATATAGTAAAGATTTTTGCTGGTCCGAGCTGCTTTACTATAGAGGGGTTACACAAGACCCTTCAGTTACAGGCAGTGTGCTTGCCGGCTGAGCGAATTTATTTTATTGACTCATGAACCTGTACAGGAGAAACAAGAAATCAAAGTGGGCACATCGTATTGGTATTATTTTTTATTAGAAAAACTATATTAGCTCACTCTGCAGTCTTCGCGCGACCATTTTAGGTAGCAGCGGGTGTGCTTCTCAAGACTGCACCTTTCTGAGGCCCATTCACATGGCTTCTTCGGTGCACATACTGGGGCACACATCATTTGCAAAGACGGGCCACATACATTTGAGCTCTGTCCTTGTAAATGGCACAGCAAGCCTGTCTAATTTGTGGCGTGTAATTGTGAATTTTAACAGAAAGTAACTTATTGCCATCTCAGTGATGTGCAAGAAATGACATTCTGATCATATCATATCATCACAAAATTCATGTCAACAGGGTGTCTCCTAAAAGATGATCTTTTACGAATGGTTGCACAAATGTTTCAAAGATGCCTAGAAATTATCATTGATTTCGGGGCCATTTGTGGGCATCCAATAAATATTTCTGGTTCCTTGGGAACAGTTGACTTGAGTGGCAGTTAAGTGGCAGTATATGCAGCTGTGAAAACTGCCAGTTCATTTAAACTGAGACTAATAGTTCCAGCCAGTCAATGGTCCTATCAAACCAACCAAGTTTGCAACATTTTGCGCTGTTTTATGTTATGAAATTGCTTAAAATAATGTCATCGTGGCTAATGGAGACTCAGGCTTGCATATTTTAGTAAATATATGCAGATAAGCATGCAAATACAAAATGCAGCTCCAAGAGAAGAAAACTCTGGTGAAAAGTAGAAGTGTTGTGAGGACCTAGTGGCTCCGAAAAAACCGTGGTTGAGTGTGGAAGCAAACATGCCTTTGCTGGATTGTCTTGGCTTTGTGCTATGTTCTGCTGTGGCTAATGCTAAATATGAAGCTGGTGCAGAAAATGCAATGTAGCAAAATAAAATGTGAAAAGAGTGTATAAAATAAGAACAACAAAATGGAAGCACATTTCTAATCCTAAATGGGCTACATGCAAGCAAAAAGGTGAACAGAGTTCTCTGGGGACTGTCATATAACTGCAATCCACTGCTGTTTATTTCACTTGCATTTGAAAAGTTGAATTATTGTTCAGTTTAAACAGAGTTGAAAATGCTCATATAACAGAAGCATAAAAATACACACCATGTAGGGTGCAAGCTTTCAAGATGCAACAGCTGTACAAGATGCAACAGCTGTACAAGATGCTCTTGTTATATTTAAGTGAAGTCAAACGTCATCTTTGCAGTGTATAGTGTTGGTCAATGGTTTCTTCAACGGTAGAAGTGGAGAAATGCAGTCCTTGGTCAGTCAGGCTGGGCCTCGCTCTGAGCGATGGCAGTGCGGCTAGGAAAATGCCCACCTTCTTCACAGCAGTTGAATTGGCATTGTTATGGTAATGAGATAATCTCTTCAGGTTAAGATTGAGGTAGTTAGTTCAACGTTGTATTGGACGTACGCTTCTCATTAGTGATGCAAAAGGACATGGCATGCTATGTGAGCTGTAATTCTGAAAATAGTGATGTTAATTCCGTGCTTCTTCAAGTTTTGTCATTCTCAGTGAGATGTTATATGCTTTGGTTAGGTTGCTGGAAATCATGTAGGCCTAGTTTTTATCACGACGACTGTACGACATTCTTGACTTGGTCCCGTCTTGTATGCTAGGACCTTGCTTTTACTTGAAGTTTACTTGGCGTCAATTCAGATTTCCACAGTTTGATGTGTGATGTGCAGTCACTGACAGTGGGAAATTTTGCAGCTTCTGAGTTCCTCTCACTTTTTGTCGAACAGGTGTCTGTCGCGAAACTCTCACTTCACGGCCTGCAACACGGGTGGGAGCGTCATTCCTGTCGAGGACATCATAGGTGACCATGGCATGCCGCTGCCCATATGGGCCAACACGTTGGTACTCATCAGCTTCCTCATCTTCTTCCGTGCACTGGGGTACCTTGTGCTGCGGTATGTCCACAAACCCAAATAGAACAGCCCCTGCATAGGACAATGCAAGGACAAAAACGCCACGCCGCGCCTCAGTGGCAGTGAAGTGGTGCCGTCTCTCTGCACACAAGGACCACAAGCGACGGACTTTATATTCATTGTGAAGCACAGAGAACTGTGAGTAGGCAGGGGTGATTAGAATTGCTGGTGTCTACAGCCCTGTCCCCTTGCCACTCAATGAGCACCGTGAAGCTGTGCCGACAGCCAAGAAGAAAGCTTCAGCGTGCTTTCCCAATGACCAACCACGCAGCTATCAAGGAGACTACTGGGGGAGAAGCTGCTATGCTGCCATCTTCTTACTACAAGAGCCTTCATGCCGAGATGCCTATATGCCCCTTGTGCACATTTTGAGCCAGCCTGTTACCGACATCGTCTGAATGTGTTCTGCAAAAATTGCTCGAAGTGAGGGGCCTGTGCAAAGATGATGATGGTGCACAACGTCCAACGTGCCAAAAATGACATTTCCAGAAGGAACTCGATCCCTGCATGGACATCCCCTTTGCGCATGCATGCACACACGTGCGGATGCCTGCACACATAGCGCACTGGAAAGAACGTAACAGTACGAAGAACACATGCTTGGGCAGACACGAAGCAGTGTTGATTTCAGTGGTGTGGATGCTGCAGCTTTTGCTGCGAGTGATTGGTGACAGCGTAGCGTGTGAGTGAGCGCGTGTGCAGTGTGCTCCATGGCATTGTGTGGCGAGCAGTGAGTGTACGAGGTGTGGTGCATCTTTTTGCGAGATGGCCGCCTGCGCAACGGGTGAATGAGATGCCCCGGTGTAGCACTTCCCGGGGACCAGAGCCTTTCACTTGCTCGTCCCAAGCTGACTCTCCTCCTCACGCTGCTACTACTGCCTACTGAAAAAAAAAAAAAAAAATTCCTCTCTGTCTTTTGACCGAGGAATGAACTTTTCCCACCTGCCTCACCCCCCCCCATTCTCTTCCTTCTTTTAATTTCCTTCCTTCCTCTAATTTCCCTCCTCATGGCAGAAACAAAAACCACTCGTTTTGTTTCCGCACGCTGTGGTATGGATCTCACGACGGCAAACGCCATGGCGCTAGCAGTGACATACCAAAGAAAAATGTGTAGTAGCAGATGTGCAAGTAACCCCTTCTCACCCTCATTCTCCTCCTTTCCCGCTCGAGAGATGGCGAGATTGTTGAGAGAGGAAGAAAACGCCAGCAAGTACTGCCAAAGCCTGCTGCTTGCTACTGTGGAAAAAAACAAACAAGCTGAGAAGTGCAGGAAGAAAATGTGACGAAAAAAAGTTGCACATTGTATAATAGTAATATCGCCTCGCATTTAGCGGGACAGTAGAGTGAGGCACCAAGCGAGGAGTCTTCTCTTCCCTCTTTGTGTTTGCCGCACTCTGCCCAGATGACACACAAATACTCTTGTTATTTTTGTAAGGCTGCTCTTTCTGACACTGCTGGAAGGACGCATATGTGAATGCTCTGTCTGTGTCTGCTAGATGTGGGAGGGGGGCACTTGAAGATATATCTTTTTTTTTTCTTTCACACACTTTGAACACACTGCTTGTAACTACTGTTAATTACTGTCGGACGCCCCTCTGCTGCCTTGCATCTGGATGATGTGTGTTTCTGTGACACCTGCTTGTTTGTGCTATCTACTACTGCCCAACTGTGCTCTTGAATGCCTTTTCATTGTTATTCAGAAGCATCTTTCCTGTTGGCTGAATATTCGCCAGGTGCAGGTCACTTGTAATGCTTCTAAAACCTAGAATTAGTGCTGCTGACTGGCACTGTTTTTTATAGCAAGAAGTGTATAGTTTTCTTGCATGGTTAAAGTTTCTGAAGTAACAACCTTTGGTTCGAACTTTGTTCAGCATTCTAGAGGGCCTGCACTCTGGGAACAGCCGGCGAGAGATGTTCTCTTGAATTTTCATCATGCTCTGGTTTGTACAAAACTCAAAGCAGGCTTTAAGCCTTGAAATTTGCAACTGGAAAATGCTGGATATAACCTTTTTGGTATATTCAAGGACTGGACTGATGCATAATTTTTGCAAGTCTTCATTCCATGGTATCTGTGTCCAGCTTTTAGGTTGTGCTTCTAATGCTTTTGCATATTGGTTTTCTCACTGTCTTGAGACTGACTCTGCAGATTCGTGCAATTGGCCTTTGTTGTATATGGTTGTTATCTCAGAGTGACGTTGTGCTGACAGCTAGTGCTCAAGGGCCTGCAAGTGGCCGAGAGAGACAGAGATGGTGGGAAATGCGTAGAAATAGTTTTTTTTCCTCATCTTTTGCTTATGAGTATATCAAATGTTATTGTAAGAGCTAGTTAATATATTCATATGAACAAACTTGTTCGTTGATTCCAGTCTTTTTGGAGAGCTCTCGAGCAACTTGCATTCTTGAGGCTGGCAGGCAGTGGAATGAAAACCAAGCTCGCCGAAGACAATGAGCGAGCGAGCTACTCCCATATTTGTTGTTGTTTTGACTGCGGGGGAAGCTTTGTGCCACGCCGATTGTTGCAACGACGGGCTGCATCCTCTTTGCTGCTGAAATTCTTTCTTTCGTGCTGTGATTCTCAGAGTTTACCTTTTAAAGGAATGGAACAAATTTTTCTGCCTCTGCACTTGCTGATCCCTGCCATCTATTGGACCGAACCATCGGCTTTGCCTCTTTTGTGTTCAGTGCAGGCGCACGCTGTTGCCACAGTCAAAAGCAGCTTTTTTTTTTCTGTCCTGGGCATTATTGTGAAATTAATGAAAGAAAAAGATGCAAAAGCTGGCAGTGCTCAGCCCAGTTGCCTTGTGTCGATAGTGTAGGGCTTTATCTTCTGGGGCTATGTTCTTGTGTGAACTTTTGAACTCAATGTGGCCCTCCACTTCAGGCACTGTTATTCCCCTTCCCTTCCTTCCTTGTCGCATCTTCCCCTCCCTCTCCCCTCCTTGTACTGAAGTCTAACTTCGGCTCCTTGTGGAGTAATGAATTGCATAACCACAATTTAATAATAAATTATTTTGGAGTTACCCCCCTTTTATAAGTTGTATTTAGGTTCTCTTTGAAATACTTTTCTCTGAACCCCTCTCCCATACCATGTACCCCTGCCTCGCTGCCTGCACCTTCTCATCTGCATTTTTTTTAACCTTCATGAGTCAGTATTTCCTCTCTTGACCAAGTGTTTGTAAATATTTTCACAATTATTAATGTCCTTACGAATTAAATGTTTCATCTATTTTATTATGCATGGGTTGTCTTCAGAGTCAGTTGATCTGCTTGCCTGTCTTCAAGTCTGAGGGATTGTGATTTGATTCTTAGTGCTGGCACAGATGGCGTCTCAGAATTGGATCACTGGCAATGCCTGACGTTATTGGGCTTGGTCACTTATACCTTGTCCATCAATGTTGCTGTTATCGAGCTTTACGAAGGCAATAGCAGCATCACCTCAAGGAACTCTTTTAAGCAACTCAGCAAAAATGGGGAGTTTTATTACTTGAAATATTTTCTTAGCCAGAAATGGGCTTTTCAGTGTTTTCTTGATTAACGGTTGTAACAGTGCCATGTGTGGCCCACATATTCAAAGGCACATTGCTGATGTATACAGCAGCTGAATCAATGCACTTATGGATGCCTTGGCCGCAACCACATCTGTCTTCCACAATGTTCTGGTCAGTAGAACCACATTAGCTAGGTGTTTCGTTGCCAGCTACTTGTTAATGGTCATTGGGCGTTGTTAGAAATGAGGGGTCCTTGAGTGAGCCGACTCTTTCAGCGCCACAGGTCCCTTTTACGAATGTGACGTTGTCGGACTTGGTTATGAAGGAAACTGTACAAGGGGTTTATTTACATTATTTACAAGATTTAGGAACCCATTGGAGGGTGATGGGGGAAGGTCGGAGGATCTGAGGATGATCGAAGATTCCCTCCTCGCGGCACTCGTCGTCCCGTTTTAAAAGGGTCCGGTCCCTAGGATTCCCCACGTTCGAAGAGGTCTTCGCCAGGTTGGGCGCGGCCTAACTTGCGCTGTCGTACACACACACACACACACCATATCACATAGGGACACGCCCCCGTCACATGTCTCGCCGGAGAGAGAGGGTGCCGCTGGACCATCGCCCCCCCAGAGAGCGCGTTGTCTTCGCGTCCGAACGAGAGTTCTCACGCTGTCAAGCCGGACACGTCTTCCGGGAAGTCCAAATGGGCGAGGCGCCGGTGAGCCGGCACAGTGAATGTGTGAGCCGCCCCCCCACCCCCGGGTTGGCAGTCGCTAACTGGCTCCGTACCGCACGGGTTGATCTTCCGGGAACAATGTTGTTTACAAACGGCGGCAGATTCCTCCGTCTGGATTCCAATAACCCAAGCGGGGACAGGCCGTGGGAACGAAGATGCCTATCGCCGTGCAGGGACCTCGGCTGCAGGTGTCCCGGGCCGACTACGCAACTAAACCAGACGGGCTGTCACCAGAATCTTTACAGCGTGTGGTTAGCAATGTTTTCCCTACGGCCTGTTAAAAACCAAGCGAGCTTTCAGTTCAGAACATTGCAGTCCTCAATTCTCTTGTTGCCAAGCGTCTGCTGTCTCAAGTTTATGAAACACGACTTTGGTGAAGAAACTTAATTTCCTAGCATCCAGGGTGCATTGCTTGAAATTTAATGGTGCACTGTGTAATCTGCATGCTCAGCCATAGGCTACATATATTTATTTCATGCCATATGCTGCACAAAGACTGCAGAGAAATTAAGTTATGCGAATATTGCTGTCTGGGAATTTCTACTACGAGTGTACATTAATTTCAGTGATTGCACAAAATGCTTGATTACACAAAATTTTTTCATACCTGCAGTACCATCAAGGGGCTGTTGAAGGTTGCACATTCCAGCTGGCCACATAATGAAAAGAGAATTAAGGGACAAAATTTTATGGACTCCTAGTGCTATCCGGAAAAAAGAAAGCGCGTATACAGTTATCACAGTGCGAGAATGTGGATGAGTTGGAAATAACCTTAAGGACTGTGTTAGCTAGTGACAATCCTTGATGTCTTATACATTTGGCAATAAAACACTAGAAAATGAAATCTTAAGCTGAGTGACACTGCACTTCATGATTGTTCCAGCTGTGATCACTATGACAAAATACTAAAGTGAGAAATGACAAGCACTATTCTTTTGGCATCTCAACCTTATTTTTAAATACAGGGTGTTTCGCCTAAGACTTTACAAAATTTAAAAAAATAGGCTTTTTGAATTAGAAGAGCGCTTTTTCTGGCGTAGCAGTGTCAGCGGTCATCAGAATACACTTAAGACTAGCTAACTAGCAGGGTGGTTAACTAATACTGGATACTAGTTAACTTTTTAAATATTACTGTTAGTCTCTTCAATTATTGAGGGGCGTGTAGCCCACCTTGAGTAATATCCATATCAGTTTCTAGAATTTCAAAAACGCGGCTACCCTCTGTGCTGTGGCCAAACAAAGTTTCACTATTTCGACGAGTTACCTGCACTGGAGAGGTTGCTTTGACTGCTATCTTCTCGAAAGCGCATGTATTTTGGTGCGATATAGCCAAAATTTGTTGGACCACAGCGCCGAGGGTAGGCTATTCACGTTCTTGAAACTCTAAAAACTGATATTGATATTACATGCCGTGTGCTTCACATGTCTCTGTAATTAAAGAACCTTGACCCAATGCGGTGGGTCAGTAGTTAAAGCACTCGTCTACTGAGCCGGACTACCCAGGTTCAAACCCGACCGCGGCACCCGCGTTTGGCGTTTCGATGGAGGCGAAACGCAAAAGACGCCCATGTGCTGTGGGATGTCAGTGCACTGAGTGCACGTTAAAGATTCCCAGGAAGTGGAATTATACTGGAGACCTCCACTACCGCACCTTTTTCTTCCTTTCTTCTTTCAATCCCTCCTTTATCCTTTTCCTTACTGTGCCCTTCCCGTGTCCACCGAGATATGTGAGACAGTTACTGGGTCATTCATTTCCTTTCCTCAAAAACCAATTTTCAAAAACCTGTTTTCAGTTAAGGAACCTAACTGTAATAGTTACGAAGTTAACTATTCAATATTAGTTAACCAGCCTGCTAGTTAGCACGTCTTAGCTGTATTCTGATGTACTGCACTGTTGAATGACCGAAAAAAGCGCTTTTCTAAGTCCAAAACCCTATTTTTAAAAATTGTGTTAAGCCTTATTTAAACACCCTGCATATGTGCCACAGCATTCATAATCTGCCTGGAAGTTGTCATTTGCTTATTTACTCCCAAGCCTATCCAGGCGAATTTTCATCGCTGTTATATTTTGTCCGGAGTACTTAATCGCAAATCAGGCAGCCATATTATGCGTGCAATAACCAATAAGGCAGAGCCCACAAATTTTGCTTGTGAGCTGAGGCTGTTGTACCATGCCAGCTTGCTTCTGCACAGGTCTTATGATAAAACGTATAAAAGCTCTTCTACTCTTACTGGTGCTTTGTTAATATTGCCAAGTATTAAGCTGAAGTCACTTTTTGCATTTGAAAAATGTGCACAATCTGGCAATTCTAAAGCCCTTAGTGTCAAGACCTGCCGATCATGATGAAATTTCCGCATCACCCGTGTCGGCAACGGGTCTGTCGGCTGAAGCAGGTACAAATGCAGGAGAAATTTGCTTCAGTACGTTGGTTTAGAATTGTCAGTTCTGGAAACTTTCAGGCTGAGCACGCGAGTGCGAACGGTTAATATCCTCCAACAGGTGAGTTAGCTTCCCCGCAGTAGAGCAATGGTTGCGGAGAAAGCAGCTTGGAAGGGGCAGGGTGCAGAGGCTGAAAAAATGGGTGCGTCTAGGAACTGTCTCGGAAGGTTCGAATAAGGTTCGGGAAAAAAAGAGGAATAGTATTCCTGACTCTGGAGCCTGAATACCCTACTAACGTCTCTAGCGCCACCTACGAGCGTGCTAAAAATTGGAGGAGGGGGGACGCAGATTCCAAAATTCCCATTTCGTCTCGCCGAAACTGCAGCCGTGGCACCACAAATGCAATAAAAGCGAAACGGGGAAAGAACTGGTGCTGGTTGGTTGCTCACATTTGCAACGCGGCATATACTCGTTACGCAAAAAAAGATTAAGAACTCAGATTAATCTCGTCATTCGATCATTCCTAGATTTTCGTCTTCGTTTCATATTTTTCATTTCTTTTAGTAGTCTGCGGCGTTATTAGCTAAATATAAACATTCAAACGAGGTTTAAAGAAGCGCTTTCGTTCGTTGAGCTATCCGGAAATAAATGGGAGCTTGCCTGTGGACTTCAGGCTCGTAGGCGGCAAACAAACCAAGAACTACGGCTTGTTCGTTTTAGTTTTTTCCCTACTGTAGGAAAAATGGGCGTATTTTGTGGTGTTTCGCTAAAGAATTTCGCCCAAGAAGTATGAGGTTTAACAATTAATGCAGTGCACAAATATGAAGCCAATTAACCACACTTTTTAATAATACGAGCTTCGTAAAAATTTTAAAACAACTCTGAACGCAGAAAATGTCGGCCTATGCAATAGCAAATATTTGAAAAAAAAAAAGAACGTGTAGCTTTTACGGTTTTTCGGCTAGAGAACAGTGGCTTTAGGCCCTATAGTTTGGCACGCCAATGGGCGAGACAGTCGGAAGAACCCTTCGTCGCGCAGGCGGTATCAAATCCTGCCGAAATGATGTGGAAACGCTACAATTGAGAAGCAGTATCGGTAACGTCAACAGCCTTTTCAAAACGGCCGCTGAGTCCAGCAAAACAGGCCCATATAAGAAAATAAAGGAGGCGCTGCGACTGATGTTCAAGTAAATCATTCAGTCCGATGATGAGACAGCATGCTCAGAGTCATTGCTACCTACGGGCCGCTGTTTTCATAAACGGCTCAAAAATCACTTCCACGCGAAAAGAAGACGAACCAAAGTGAAAATTTCAGCGTAGCTTTCTAGGTTCAGTGCCTGTGACGCAGCATGTGCAATAACGGCACGGAAGCGTTTGAAATTGGCTTTCGCATCCATCATTAGCGGGCTAACGATGGTCAATGGGTGCGGCAGGGAAAGAGCTAAAAAAATTCTCTCATACGGTCAATGACGCCGGCTGCTCTCGGGAGATGATGCAGTAGCTATCGCCCGCCAGTCACTATCTAACACTTAATTAGCAGATCTGAAGTGTGCACAGATTTTCTTTCAGCCTTTGCAGAGCACTTCATGTCACGTCTGTTGACAAAATTACTTTTGGTACGGAAGTCTTTGATTTGCTAAATTCAACAAAAAAACTACCCGTATGTTAGTAAACAATTAAATAAGCGCGCCTAAGCGTTGTATAACAAGAAGCCGCCATTCCCTGCAAGCCTTAAGCGCCGAGCATAGTGTCAGCTAGCGAAATCCGGAGTGAACCAAGAGCCAAGGTTGCCCTTTACGGACCCGAAGGAAGGATTACTGGGTCAATGCGAGATAAAAACTCTCATGCTTAATTTCTCCGCCTCGCTGGGAGAAGCAGCCGCGATCTTTGAGCCTAACCTAACTTTAGTATAGCCTGCCGCGCCATGAGTGGGCCTACTGCATCGCCCACACGTATCATCACCATGTTCACCATACAACGTAGTAGTAGTAGTAGTAGTAGTAGTAGTAGTAGTAAAGACTTTTATTCGACCATAATTTATAGGCCGAGCATGTCGACCGCCTGGGCGACCAGAAGCCGCTGTTCTTCTTCCCCTTCAGCGCCAAGCCAGTCGAGCCAGGTGGTGATGGATAGAAAGGGTGGGGGGAAGGAACCCGACTGCTGAGCAGCCGGGCAATAGAAGAGGCAATGGGCCAGGTCCGCATAGATGCAGGGGCAGTTGGGACAGGAAGGGTCCGATCGATAGCGATAGAGGAAGAGGCGGGACGGGGTGATAACTGCATTCATCTGAATGTGCCGAAGAAGGCGAGACTCCGGCACCGTGAGTGATGGATGAGGAGGAGGGTAAAGGCGTTTGTCGAGGCGGAGCTCAAGGTAGACGTAAAGATAATGTAAACTATAGTAAAGCCACTGCCGCTCGATAGGAGCGCCGTGTTAAACCGGACTGATTGGCCATTTGGTACACGAATATAGCGGTTCAAATAACCAGCGGTAAAATAAAAAGAAAATTGAACCTCGGGATGAGGGATGCACACGCCATTAGGGCGCGTGTCACCAGAATCCGTCGTCCATGGCCATTCTTTACCCAGCGGCTTCAATATAGTCAATCACAATGGACACTTTCTAGACAGCGGGGATTCACTCTGTGGCTAACCTGGCTGCGGATCTCATTCTGATTATTCAGCGACTGAAAGTGGAAATTCCCAATTAAGGCATTATAGGACGGCGCTTTGCACCGAAAATGGTAGAAACAAGGGTGGCAGGTTAACCAGAAGGAGGTGTGCTATACCCTGCACTGGGATAAATTGAAGGGTATAGAAGGGAACAAGAAAACACAGCTGAGATCAAAATGAAGTGTGAGGTAAGGAATTAAGAAATTCGCGAAAGTCACAGTCTTTATAGTCGCGCAGGCAAGGCCCCGAAGAAAGCCCCTGTAAGACTGGCCAGCAGTGCGCGGACGTTTCTTATCCACCATTTCTGGAAGAAGATGATTATTGGTTTTTGGGGAAAGGAAATGGCGCAGTATCAGTGTCACATCTCGGCTGACACCTGAACCGCGCCGTAAGGGAAGGGATAAAGGAGGGAGTAAAAGAAGAAAGGAAGAGAAAGGTGCCGTAGTGGAGGGCTCCGGAATAATTTCGACCACCAAAGAATATTTAACATGCACTTAAAAGGCAATTCTGGACAAAAGCATTTTTGATCGGGGAAAAAATTATGAACCCAATTTTTCATATATTGTAAGATTTCACTATAACAAACATATCCGCAGATCTCCCGTCGACAGGCTTACATTTTTTTTGCTATCGTCAAATGCGTTCCCCACTGGTTTTCTATGGCAATCTTTACTGCTCGATGCCAGCGATGGAAAAACTATAAACGAAAGATTTTGCCAAACTTCGGAAGAATGAACCATTACTTTCAATAGCTCCATAACAGTACCTTACAATTTTTCAATATTCAAAATTTTTGGCCGATGATGTTGGACACGTCAGGCAACGCGCACAACGTTGGCTCACACCCAACATGCGCGGGCAACGCGCTGCGCTGACTGCTAGCACCGGCGAAGGTCGAGGTCGCGCGAGGCGGGCAGGTGCGTTTCGGGGGAGAAGAAAAAAAGGTTCGAGCCCGCGCGCTTTGCGCAAGCTTCGCTCCCCGTGGGCTCCGCGGACGACGCTAATCCACGCCGCCGCTCCCAGGATTTCTTCGTCGCCGTTCGTTCGTTCCTTCAGTACACGTTTTATTTCCTTACGTTTGCATCATTCTACTCTTTCTTTCTTTTTTCCCTTTAGTTGTCGTCGCAGGGCTGCGCAGCGGAGTCGGGCATTTTCAGAGCGCGTGCACGTATTACATGCGCCTATGCTCAGGAATTCGGAAATAGATTCTGGCGAAGAAGAAAAAAGAAAGAAAAAGCTAGCTGCGAGACCGCACACGAGAGGGAGCCAAACACAAGGCAAAAAAAAAAAAGGTATGAAGAATGGCAGAAGAGGAGAAACGAAGAAGGCGAAGAACACTTATTAAGAAAGGACGAGCAAGACGTTGGCAGGTGGAAGCGAAATCAGGTCGGGGCGTTGCCGGTGCCTGACAGGCTTTGTCAGCCAGCGCGCGTGTCGTAGTTTGTTCGTGGAACTGTGTGCCGTTATTTGAGTGCAGAGGCGGAGCACGGAGCGCCCTTGGGGCCGTTTGATCGTTTTTCTTTCCAAAGGTTAAAGGGGGCCCCAAACCACGCGCGCACTTTTCTTGTTATCCGAGGCTTGCCTTGTTTTCTCGGGCTTTGCTGCAGCTGCTTGCTGGAAGGCGTAGTACCGCAGCATAGGACCGCGTGCAGGTATGACCAGGTAAGGTACGTGCACCGCTCTCTGCTCCTGGTAAAGGGACCGTAAATCGCCGTCCTTTTATTATTAGTTTGTTTGACACGTGGAGTATTGCCAAAAGCTGTGACAAAGAACTGCATGATGGACTCTCGCTGATTTGAGCTCGTTTACTCGGAACTTCCGGGTAATTCGGACTGACGTATTGGTCCCGTCAGCATTGTTTTTAAGCGGGGTCCGATACGGCCCCACTTAATAAATCGAATTCCGCACAATTGCAGGAAATTTTTGGTCTCATACGAACTGACGGTACTTGGACACACACACGCACACTGAACTGAACTGAACTGAACTGAAGTCGCCGTAGCACAGTTGGCAGAATACCGGACGCGAAATTAGAATACAGCATTCTGTATTAAAATCAGAATACAGCTAAGTCGTGCTAACTAGCAAGCTTGTTAACTGATAAGGAATAGATGGTTTGGTTTGGTTTATGGGGGTTTAACGTCCCAAAGCGACTGAGGCTATGAGAGACGCCGTAGTGAAGGGCTCCAGAAATTTCGGCCACCTGGGGTTCTTTAACGTGCACTGACATCGCACAGCACACGGGCCTCTAGAATTTCGCCTCCATCGAAATTCGACCGCCGCGGCCGGGATCGAACCCGCGTATTTTGGGCCAGCAGCCGAGCGCCATAACCACCCAGCCACCGCGGCGGCCTGATAAGGAATAGATCATTTTTTAACTATTACTGTTAGGCTCCTTAATTATTGAGAGGCGTGTAGCCCGCAGTAAGTCATAACCATATCAGTTTGAGAAGTTCGAAAACGCAGTCACCCTCCGTGCTGTAGCCCAACAAATTTATCGCGCCAAAATACATGCGCTTTCGAGAAGCAAGCAGGCAAAGCAGCCTCTCCAGTGCACGTAACTCATCGAAATTGCAAAATTTTTAAACTTCTGTCAGTTCGCTGCATTCGAAATTTCCGCAACCCCCCACTACGGCGTCCCTCATACTCATAGCCTAAGTTGCTTTGGGTCGTTACACTCCCATACACCAGAAACCAAACCAGTTTGCTGCATTGGTCCCTTCATAGCACAAAAACAGAGATATAGGAGATTTATTAAAGAAAACATAATTATACTGTGGAAATAAAATCAGGGAATTCGGCAGATTTGTTTATCTCTAAGTAAAAAAATGTACACATACTCATTCCCATAAAACCAGCCAATAGCAATATTCGTTCATTCCATCAAGTACTGATGAAACAGTAGGAAATTTTAGGTGATTTAACGGCATGGTTAGCTTTTGCAGTGAGTGGTCTTTCAGCACGCCTCCATCACATCTGGCAGCTGCCGCTTTCATGTTGCTGTCAATAATATGCAAGAAAGTGCGGTTTTGAGCAATTCTGTGCAATTCTATGTGGAGTTGTTATTATTTTGCGGACACAAATAGAAAATATCACCATTTATGCCGCCTGTATTCTACGTGAAGCACCGGGAATCACGGGGTTAATAAAAGCAATAATTACGCATAGCTTTGATTTTCACGCTCAAAAGCCACGGGGGTCACAGATCAATTTCGACCCAAGAAACGTTGTAGTCTCGCTTTAGGCATTGCCCACCAGATTCAACCCTACGTTTCGGCAGAAGACTCGAGGGAACGCATGTCGCAGACATCCGGAAATCATGTTTCGTCTGTTTCTTGAATGTCAGAGGCAGCCGAGGGCAACTCAGTGTGACGAAATGGAAGAGAAGGGAATCGCTTTATTGCCGGCATGAATTAAATGCCTCCAATGAATGTGACGAGGTCCTTGTGAATCAGGGGGCCGGCGATCCGCCCAAGCCAAGCCAAGGCGGGGAATTTAGGTAGACAGAAGAGCCTCTGGCCCTCTGGCCACTGAAAGACTCAGCGCTCCAGACTTGGTTACGAAGGCGACGAATCCGCCTCGGTGTCTCAGTGGTTATAGTGCTCGGCTGCTGTCCCGAAAAATGCAGGTTCCATCCCAGCCGTGGCGGTCGCATTTCGATGGAGGCGGAATGCTCGCGTACCGTGCGATGCCAGTGCACGTTAAATAACCCCAGGTGGTCGAAATTATCCGAAGCCCTCGACTACGGCGTCCCCCATAGACTGAGTAGTTTCGGGACGTCAAACCTCATAAAACCAAACCAAACCAAACCGTTTACGAAGATGACAAACCCCCGGTGACGTAGTTCACTTTATTTCCTTGAAATCCTTAACTACGTTGGGAGTATTACAAGAGTGGTGTGATTACAAAAGGAACAAGATTAGCATTGCCTCTTGGATTCATTGGAGAAAGTCATTTAGGCCTTGAAGAAATTTTGATCGGTAGGTTATGGCAGCAAAATTTCGGGAAAGGTCGTTCTAGTCTGCAGCAGTACGGGCAAAAGTGAAGCAGAAATGATGTTGTGGACTCAATGAACGACCAGTACAGCGGGGTATGCGTGCTGGTGGGGCTGTTTAATATAGGTGATCAAGTGTTGCGTAATGGAGCGTATGAAATAAACAAATAAATGCTAAGGGTGTCTGCTGAAATAGGCGCAGTTTGCTGTGGCAAAGACTGAAGCAGCGACCATGTGCTCTTTCTATCTCCGTAATCCTGACATATAGTTACCCAAGCACTGGAACAACAATGTTGCGGGAAAGTACGTACGAGACCGTAATGTATCCACAGAGATATAGATTATGCCAACCAGTCACAACGGTCGTTGTTGTTGTTGCCTCGCTACATTCAACAACACGCTCTCGTTACCCTCTTCTTTGTATCATTGTTCATTGTGATGATATTTGTGGTTTCTTCCTTCCGTGAAATTTACTTTTAAGGAGATTACTGTGAATGCAGGCGGTGAGCATCATTGTAGAAATTGCCCCCCCCCCCCTTTTCCCCCTTTTTTCCTCCTTGTTTTTTCGAGGTGCAGTTTTACCCGGCGTTTATAATAATAGCTAAACATTGGCTTTTGGGTGCGTAGCCACATGTTATAGTGATGGGCCGAATTTGGTAAATAACCGCGCAAAGCAAAACTAAACATCTACGCAGTGCTAACGACTGTCGAGGAACACACGGGAACATGCATCACAGCTGCATACATGATTGCTCGAACTATTTCCAGGCACATCAGCAGAGATAAAAATCAGAAGTACGCAAAAAATAAAATTCCAGAAAAATTATTCATAATGGGAAGGTGTTTGAGGTCGTAGGTGAACTTTCGTCGGAAAAGGTGAGAGGTGAGATAGCTTTAGAAATGTCCAGTCTGCGTTCGAACGTTTCTTTTTGTGTCTAATTTGGCGCTTTTAGTGCCGAAGTTTTAGCGCCAGTAGATTCACAGAGCTTGTCAAGGGTACCAGCGTTTGTCGTTATGCGGAGTGATGATGAGGACAAAAACGTCAGAAATATCTTGGCAGCAATTATTGGTCGATGCGGCAAACCTAATGGTAGTATTTTATTGCACGTCCTCATACAATGTTTTGTTTGAATGCTTACAGTTTCAAGTTATTATTAACGACTGCTTTTGTTACTTTTCTACTGGCTCAGGTATGCTTGTAGGCCAAGACAACTTCACTTGTCCTCAGGATGTACCATAAATTTCTAACATCCTCGGCCTCCGTGGTGGCTCAGTGGTTATGGTTCTCGGCTGCTGACCCGAAAGTCGCGGGTTCGATACCGGCCGCGGCGGTCGCATTTCGATGGAGGCGAAATGCTAGAGGTTCCTGTACTGTGCGATGTCGTGCACGTTAAAGACTTCCCAGTGGTCTAAATTATCCGGAATATCTCATAGCATGAGTCGCTTTGGAACGTTAAACCCCATAAACCAAACGAAACCTGACATCCTCGTCTTCGAAGGGGCGCCCAGGGTATGCCCTGTGGGATAGAACAGCACACTCGGTGTCAGGCCTAACCGAAATTCCAGGCGCTGCCTAGCCAGGGCGTAAGGCCAGGCCGAAAATTGCTGCTTCACAAGGCGTAGGCTATAGGCTCATGCTTGATGCTGCGGAGCAAAGCTGTGGTTCATGGCTTTAATCACTGTCGGATCATCTCAATTAGCCTTTAGTCAAAATCGTGCCAAATCTGGCGACAAAAATGAAAGAAGGCCAGTGACCTGGGAGAACGAAAAGGTACCCAGTGTTCATATATTTTTAGTTGGTATATAGTTTTGGTATGTATTTTTATCTCGTTCCTACTCCAGAATATACAAACCCAATACATAGGTTTCCTGAATTGCCGCCCAAAACTTTTTTGGGAAATATCTCGGCACTGAAAACTGGTCGAAGGGTCCTTTGACGAAGCAAAAGGAGATGTAGAGCTTCGTGCATATTCACTTTAGACTGATCGACAGCGCTATGTGCCAATGGCGTGTAAAGCTTGCACGTTTGTCCGAGCTATATTCGGCGATGGAAAATGGTGGGCATGCTGGGCATGATGGGTGCGCTGAATGTTGTGTGTATGCAGGGACTAATGGGCTTGGTGGGTGGTTGTCGTTACGAATGGTGGCCAAGTCAGGGAAGGGTGGGGGGGGGGGGGGGGGGGGGGCTTAATAGGCATAATGTCACACACTGAAGGATGAGACTGGTTGCCATCGACCCTCATCAAAGGGATGCTAATAAAATCCATCCACTTTTAAAAGAGCTACCGTTCCAGAAGCGTGTCAGTTGCAAGCTGTGACTGAATTTCCAGCGGCGGAGATGCTAACTGTAGACATCATCAACATCTACGCTAGGGGAATAATAGGAAACATTTTGAAACGAACACTATTTTTTATTTTCTGAAAACTGAATTAGAAAATAACAATACGCAAACGTCATTTACCTTCTTGGCAGTCTCGAAAAGCAGGTAACAGTTGCAGGGTAGGCAGCAGCGATTAGAGGTGGTTACCCTTTTGCATGTTAAAAACGCGGAGTTCCGCAAATGAGACAACCCAGCGGAAACACCAAAATCTTTCATGAACTGAACCGACATTGCTGGCACTGTGAAGTTGAAGATGAATTTAGAAGGAAGTGAGGAGTTCAGAAAAATTGCGAGGTGTGATATGACACCGACTCTCCCTTTTTTTCTCGCTAGCGGGTGTTATTCTTTTCAATCTTGTCAATTGTTTCTGCACGTCGGCGGCAAAACCCGCCAACCACTGGCTGGCGCTCTGTGCGTTCACTTGCAAGGCTGTGCCGACTTGGAAATTTGACGGTGTCACTCGTATGAGTGCCTAGAAGGTGCTGCACGGTACTGTTATTATAATGATGAGATGATGATGATGATGGTGGTGGTGGTGGTGGTGATGATGATGATGATGATGATGATGATGAATATAAGCCGAGAACCACCCCGTTCTCTTCCGGTGCACGCTTCTCCGTGGTCGAAAGCATTCATCCTTTGATCACCTCACAAAAGGGGCGTTGTAAAACGAACAAACCATGTGACACAGTAGACGGCAAAACAAAACGCTAAATGAATTCCCGCTTCTAAAAGAAACGCGAACAAGGCCTGTTGAAACAGCCGTGCGTACGCACACGGTCGGTGCTTGTATACCTTTCGGTGAGGCACTTAGCCGTTTCTCATCTTTTGTTCCCACTACGCTTGTTTCCACCAGGGTCATCTGCGCACTGTGTCCCTTCAGGCCGCGTCATTTGTTGTGAGCACTCGTGTGACGCGCCGTGTAGCTCAGCTGTCCTCAGATGATGATCTGCCATTGCCAAAGCTGCGTGCGGCAGCAGTGCACGCAGTCAGCATCTGTCGCGGATCGACGACTCACACATTGCCTATTCGCACACACATACATGGCGCCGCGCGCGCACTCACTGGACAGCATAGGTGGCTGTAAGGAAGAATGGCACAACTCAACGCAATCCCATTTAGCGGCTCACCGCGCACACTGTTAGAGAAGCTCACTGGCTATGATTGCCGTTTAATTCAATTATATTCGTTTTAACGCGGTAGCGTTAAGGAGCTCGTGTTGCAGAAAATGCACCGTCGTTGACCGTCAGCGAAAAATCCCCAAAGAAGCAACCTAGGAGGCAGGTGGGCCGCCTAGGTCACGTGACCTTATGACGTCATCACAAACTGCCCACCGCATTGCGAGAAAACTGGCCACGGTGGCACGTGGCAGTTAGATTAATGATTGGTCGCTCGGGAAAAGCAACCCTGGGTCGCACAAGGCCCACCGGTGGCAGCACCTGCCATCGCAGGGAAATGGCGCATCCCTTAACCGCTGCACCACTGCGTCAGGAGTGGTATGAGAGCTCCCAGGTACTTACATATGAATGTTATGTTGACAATGACCAATTCCGCATATATATAAGCATTAATCCATTAACGCTATCGCGTCATACCCTTAAGGCGGAGCTTAAGTGCCCCCTCTAATTTTGGTTTCACCAGACATGCCCTGGCAGGAGCACTCGGGCTAAACGATACTCGAGACAGCTTGAGTACGGGGCCCAAGTGACCATTGAGGCCTAGGTGACAATTGTGCGGTTGAATTTCGTTCAGCCTATACAGGCTTCGCCGAAGTGGCTAGAGACGGCGAAATCGTTCAGCCATCACCTGCATGCTTTGTCTAAAAGATGGACCAATACCGGTTGATCTCTTCTAGCGGGGAAAAAAAAAAGCCGCCAGTAACCAGCTTGCTCACAACTGTCATGTCTCTGCAAAAAAAAAACTGCACAGAAAAAAAATCAGAGATCGTCCCGAAATGGACTTTCAGGGCAATGTAATCCGTGAACGAACGAAAGAGGGAGAGTGCGTGACAGAGGGATAATTAGTGCGTCGGGAATTGAATAATTGATGAAAAGGGCGAATGACAGAGAAAATGGGTGGGTGAGTGATAAGGTGAGTGAGTGAGCGAGCGGGCGAGGGAAGCAAAAACGATGTGAATCAGTGTTCACAAGGTACGCATAAACGTCACATGATTTATTCTTTACTTTCGAATATACTGTTCTTTGGTTCGGTTTTATGGGGTTTAACGTCCCAAAGCGATTCAGGCTATGAGGGAGGCCGTAATGGAGGGTGCTCCGGATAGTTTCGACCACGACAGGTTCTTTAACATGCGCTGACATTGCACAGAACACGGGCCTCTAGCATTTCGCCTCCATCGAAATGCGACCACCGCGGCGGGTCAGAGGCCGAGCACCATAACCACTGAGCCACCGCGGCGGCTGAATATACTGTTCTGGAAGGAACTGGGCTGCAAAGTTACTGTATGAAAACTTCGCACCCCCTCCCCTCTTATTGTATTATTTTTGACATTGGCAATAAGCACCTGAGAGCAGGCTTAAAACTCTGTAGTATAACGCTGCTCTTATCCGAATCAAGCTGAGCGCTCTCGGAGCGCTTCGCAAACTGGGGGACCCACTCCGCTGCATTATAGGTGTAGTTCACATTTCACCCCTCTTATCTTTTCGTGTTTACATTTCCTTTATTTCTTCGCTTCTCCATTTGTATTCTCTGCCCCTTCCGCATCGAAAGCAGCAAAAGCCTCTCCTTTCAAAAGCTATACAACACTGTGCCTGCAGTCGCGAGGCGATAACCGCAGCCTCAACTCCTTCCTGCACTGATCCTACATCCATATCTTTTTTTTTATTTTCCCCAACAGCCAGGAAGCGCTCGACTGCGTCCACCTGCTCGGCTCAACGCCGTCCCAACTGCGCCCAAGTTTTTAAGCCAACGGGTAGCAAAGGGTGTTTTAAAGCTGAGGAAGTATATGTACACAAACGGCCGGCTGTTCAGGGCGGCTCTGCGAACGATGTGTCTGGTCCGCAGAGAATGGGCGTCGGATCAGAGGCGCTCCAGGTACTTAACATGTGTGTACACAGTACACCAGCGAGCGCTGGTACACTGAGATAAGGGCTTGGTCGAGTGCGTTCTAAAACTGGTTGAGGGCGACGACAAAGGAAAACAAATAGGACATCGCGAGCCAGGCTACTTCCTCATCTAGATGCTACATTGTCTTTATTTCTGTCTTTTTGTCTCTAACTAGCACGTTGTCTCGGAACGTGTGAAACGTAAAAAAAGATCGATTAGGAATAAACATCAGCCATGTAGTGAATGCCGCGGTGAGCCGTTTTTCTAAAGATAACGGGAAAAGAATAAAGGGCCCTCAATGTTCTTTGAACAGCAGTCTTTTTTTTTTCTAACCACAAAATGACACAAAACATTGCTTCAAGCTCTTCTGTAGATACAGGCTGGACAAAGTTGCCTACTTTTCTAACAAACATCCCAACGTATGTAAAAGTGGGGAAAAAATTGCAGCCTATCTCTTCGTCGAGAATTGGCGTAAGAATGAGATTGACTGCAGGAAAGGCGTAGTGATTTCTAGGACAGCTAATAGATAGCAGTAGCCGCTCGACGGTATACAGACCAGTCATTGGCTGCTGAACCGACCGCTGGCTTCGGTCAGTTCTGGCCAATAAATGAAGCTACGGAAATCGTACCTTGATGAAAACAGCGCTGCTAGCAGTTTTTCGAGACGATCTACAACATTTACATTGACCCTTTGTTCCTAAAGTTAATGATTAAAAAGTTAGCTAATTAGACTTAACTAATTAATTAAATTTGAAGAACGAAATAAACAACAACCGTGACTCTGGAAAACCCTCAGTTGGTTTCACTGGGGCTAGGACACCTCTTTTTTTAAAAGCTTGGTTACATTTAGCTGGGACACCTAAACATACAGGGTGTGTTCCACCTAAGACTACACTATTTTTAGAAATAGGCTTTTTGAGTTAGAAGAGCGCTTTTTTCAGCATAGTATTGTCAGCGGTGTAGTGCATCAGAACACGGTTAAGACTTGCTAACTAGCAGGCTGGTTAACTTATAATGAATGGTTAACTTTTGAACCATTTCTGTTAAGCTCCTTAATTATTGAGAGGCGTGTAGCCCACAGTTAGTAATATACATATCAGTTTTTAGAATTTCGAAGGGATGGGAGGGCACAACCAATTTTAATGGCTGCCATCTTGGATTCGAGAAACCGAAACTATGCCGCCATTTCGTCCCGTGAGGCCATACTGAGGCCGTCCCGTGAGGCCGTGACCATACCGGTCACGGACCGGGAGGAAAAGGAGGCGCAGCTATGTCTCCCCTTACTGCGTATGTAAGAGGGGGGCCCCCTTTCTTCACTTTAAGCCCTGCTTGAAAACTGCCTTAGGTGCGAGATGCCTCGAGATTTCGGCGCCTGACTTGCGGACTCTGGCCGTAGCATCCGCTACGATGCTAGAATATTTCGGTTCGGTTCCCCTCTACACGTGCCTCGTCGTACGTGGCGCCCTCAAAAATTGGAGGCGGTTACATTTTAAGCTGGCTACTCAAGCAGGATTCACACAGTGAATCGCTCGAACGCAACAAACGCACATATATCCCGCAATAGAAAACTCACAAGACTTAATTTATTTTTATTTTTAGTTGACTCCGATCATCGCCGAGTCTACCACCTTTTCAACGGGAAGCACGCACGCATTGGCTCATGCCGCTGTTGAACCGGCATTTCTTTGCATAAACGTTTTTTCTTTCTTTTTCCGTGCAGTGATATCTTTCCGTGCCGTTCCGACCCCAGGGCCATCGTAAATACTCGCTCGCACCCACATTGGTATAGCGCGGCTTTCAGAGCATCAGGCTCAACCGCTTTTTCGCGGTACAAAAGTGCAGTGCATGCATCCGAGACTTCCCAGAGGAGAAGAACTTCGCCGCAACGCACTTGGCAGTTTTACGATCAACACGCCAGCGCGTGGTGCCGGCAGGACAGTGCACTCAGCAGCAGCGGTGACGTGACGGTACAAGGAGCGCGTAAAGAAGCCGCACTTGGAAAGTGTAGGAAAAGAAACGAAAGACAGAAGAAGGTGGAAGATGAAAGAGTGGGAGCATGCTTGTTGCTCGAGGCGTGGCGAAATCAAATCGTTAGCTCCGAGGGTCACGTTTCGGTTGAGAGACTGCAGCTAAGTTGCGTGCGTGGTTCGCTTTCGCCCCAGACTCGCTTCCGTTTGTTTGCCCGTCCGCAGCGAAGAAAGAGATAGAGAGAAGGAAAAAAAAAGAAATTTCACTCGTACTCGGAACAAGAAAGAACATTGTTTGATCTGATCACGTGCGGTTTCATTTTTCGCGACACTGTAACTCTCTCGTGGTCTCCGGTGTACTATATTTCACGGGGCAGCCTTGAGGCCTTGCTGGAGTTTGCGCCATCGGAATCGATGACCGAGTTATTGTGATATTGGGCACTAAAGCGTTTTTCTTTCTATTTATTTATATTTATTTATATTTTACTTTTTTTTCACTTTCTTAGCAGTGAACGGTATATCTTCCGCTGCAAAAGCCACCCTACTCATCACCGGGCATTACACGTAAGAATTGCATTGTTTCTTATTAAACCTCGCGCCAAGGCGTATATGGACAGGAGGCGTCCTGACCTTCGAGAATACATTTGGAGCATATCTCATAGATTAAGAATCTTTAGAATAAATAACGACTTCGAAGCGATGTCAGATCTTTGTCGATGATGATGTGTTCGTTTGGGTTCTTTGTGTCGGTTTTGCAATATAGTCTGGTTGTGATGCACCAACTGGCCCACTCATGTTCGTTGCTTCGCAAGCAGTCAAAGCTTTCTTGTGTTGTTGTTCTTTTTTGAAGGGCCTTAAATTCTGAAAAAAAAATGCTGCAAAAATGGTTCAGCTTAAATTGAGGACAACGCAGCGAGCCATTGAAAGGGAAATGATAGGTGTAACGGTAAGATACAGGAAGAGGGCAGAGTGGGTCAGGCGACAAATGCGGGTTAATGATATCCTTAGCGAAATCAGGAGGAAGAAATGGGCTTAGGCAGGACATGTAATGCGAAGGCAAGATAACCGCTGGTCCTTAAGGGTAACGGACTGGATTCCAAGAGAAGGCAAGCGTAGCAGGGTGCGGCAGAAGGTTAGCTGGGCGGATGAGATTAAGAAGCTTGAGGGGATGGGTGGCTGTTTGTGACACAGGACAGGTTTAATTGGAGAGATTTGGGAGATGCCTTTGTCCTGCAGTGGGAATAGTCAGGCTGATAATGATGATGAAATGCTGCACTATACGGCCCAAAGGCAAACCATGCGACCCGATAACTTTCGACGAACGCTGTACGTGGTTGCTTGAACATTACGTTAAATAATGTCTTATGAAAAGTCACATTGCTGCGAAAATCACAAAATATGTTTCGTTTTTTTCCCCCACTGACATATTTACACCGTCAGAGCTACGTAGTGACTCACTTGACGCTGTGTGTTGTGAGTGTCCTTTGCAGAGTTCTGAACATGAACTGCTATCGAATGTGTCGCCGACTTCTTGGCGTGTCACAGAGTTCTTCGATTATTGTTCCAGCGCCATCTCTACTCGCATAAGGAGCCTCTATGTATTTTCGTGCTTCTGACGAAAACGAAACGAGCACATAAGGATCAAAGAATTGAGAAAGGTCGTTCAATGTTTACCGCCAGCCTTGAACATCTAAGAGCGTGAGTGCACACGAGACGAACTCCGTAAGGTCAACAAAGACCTCGTCACTCTGCCAGCTGTCGAGGTCACTTTCTTGTAGCCAAGTCCGCATTAAAGATCGCGTCCCATACTTGACATCTCGGGACAATGACTTGAGATTGCTACGGACGTTTTTGACATCTAGGAGAAAAACCATAGTTTGCTCTGAGGAAACCAAAGCGGCTCAAGAAACAACTGAGATGGCGAAAGAAGAGAGAAATAC
The DNA here is from genome assembly GCF_052857255.1 of Amblyomma americanum. NCBI lineage: Eukaryota > Metazoa > Arthropoda > Arachnida > Ixodida > Ixodidae > Amblyomma > Amblyomma americanum. The sequence continues at coordinate 48,398,772 of NC_135498.1, forward strand.
AGCGGTCATCGGTTCGGAAAACAACCGTTGTGTGCGACACGGAGGATGCTTTTGACATCGCCGAAATAGCGGTCGCCGTATTGCTGAACAATGCGTCTGCTTTTGTCAACGTTCTGATCCGACCCGACCTATATCGTTTCTCGGGCTCTCGAGTCCAAGAGCGTTGCTCGGATTGAGTTCTTCGAATGGAAAACGGAGACTGTGCCCCACGAACGCACGAACTTTTCGGAAAGTAAACGAATGTGCCGCAGTCAGGCTTCATGCGAGGACGAAATTGCGGCAGATGCTTCGATACATATTGCTGACGGTTGGGGGCGCGCACGCACACACAAAGCACACACGCACACAGACTGAACCAAAAAGAAAAGGGTCTGAGTATTACCCTGCTGCAAGAAAGCTCTGGCTTACTTGCGGGCCTCACACACGCACACGCACCCGCACACATGTAAACAGAAGATGCAATAAGAGCAGCGTGGAGAAAGCGCGTAAAGATGGCAAGCCAAGCAAATCTGCTAATAAACTGATGGAAGCCTGCAGCACCGTGAATACAAAGGAGCGGCTAAACAGCGAGCGGCAAAAAGCGTGGAACGAAATGAAAAGCCTGAACAAAGAAAACGTGCGCAGCGACGAAGTGTTACGACGGGGGTAAAGTGGAAAAGAAAATCAATAACTGATACTTCCCTCCTCTGCGTCACTCCGTTGAACCGCTACCGCGCGGCGCGCGATGCAAGAGATGGGGGCTGGCGCGGCAAGGAACCGCAGCTGCCGGAGGCCCGCGGCGTTCCCAGGCGAAGCAAGGCACGCGACGTGCTCCGGAGCGCGCTCTTCAGCTGTGGCCAACGCGGCATACATATTAGAATTGCTTGGGTCTGAACTATGCAGTCGGTCGCGTACAGGGTGCATTTTTGTGCGCTGCATAGGCGACAGTTTCAACACGCTGCAGGTTAGTCGGGACGGACAACACGTTTAAGAGTGTAGGGGGGAATGAGGTTTGTTCCTGTTTCTAACCTACGTTTCTAACATATGCTATGCAACACATGAGAATGCGTCCGCCGAGCACATCTACTGCAATTACTTGTCCCAATGTGGGTGAAAAGTGAATATGAATAAATAAACCCCTAGTGTGATGAAATGATTGCAGAGGTGATGTGAGGACTGATATGTAGGCGTACGGTGGAATTCGCGACACCATGAGTGTCAAGGGAAGCTGGCCTGTAACCTGGGGTCAATTTGCGCATTGCGGCAGAATACCAGTACAGAACAGTGTTTAATAGAATAGGATACAGGTAAAAAAAAGAGAGAAAAGGCAACCGTTAGGAACGACCCAGGGACCGAAGTAATGTTGTTTTACTTGGCTCGCCAACCACGGCAGTAAACGACATCACCATTTCAACGTCCCACTCGATTAAACAAAAGAGAAAATCAAAATTATTAGGTTTATAATTTCATCAAGTGGGCTTCAACAACGGAACTTCACTGCAGACCTAAGTTGGAACCGACTATTGTCAATGTATAGATTAAAACGAAGCGTTGTGTTTTAGTTATATTAAAGGGCGTTTTGAAGACTGACTTGCAATTGACCGCCGCGGTGGCTCAGTGGTTAGAGCGCTCGGCTACTGATCCGGAGTTCCCGGGTTCGAACCCGACCGCGGCGGCTGCGTTTTTATCGAGGAAAAACACTAAGGCGCCCGCGTGCTGTGCGATGTCAGTGCACGTTAAAGGTCCTCAGGTGGTCTAAATTATTCCGGAGCCCTCCACTGCAGCACCTCTTTCTTCCTTTCTTCTTTCACTCCCTCCTTTATCCCCTCCCTTACGGCGTGATTCGGGTGTCCACCGATATAAGTGAGACAGTTACTGCGTCATTTGATTTCCTCAAAAATCATTTTAATTTTTTCATTTTATTACAGAGCGTGTTTTAAGCCTGTCAACAATCATACGCGCCAAAAATCGCCCAAAAATTTGTCGATTTTGGTATGTTTTTCAAGGATTAATTTGGCGTTTAAAAGGTTTACATTCAAGATGAGCATAGTATTCCAGGAAGTGCTCGAACGCAAAGAGCTTTAATATTTGCACGTTCTTCGGTAGCAGTTTGTATAACTACACGTAGTACGATTACACGTTGTGCCGCAAGCGGGATCTGTTTGGTGGAGCGACGCAACAAGCTCATACCACATGCTTTGCTTGCTCCCATCGTCGGCGCCACAAAAAGGTAATTTTCAAGACTGTCAGTGCACGTTAAAGATCCCCAGGTGGTCGAAATTATGCCGGAGCCCTCCACTACGGCACCTATTTCTCTTTCTTCTTTCACTCCCTCCCTAATCCCTTCCCTTACGGCGCGGTTCAGGTGTCTAACGATATATGAGACAGATACTGCGCCATTTCCTTTCCCCAAAAACCAATTATTATTATTATTAAGACTGCGAGCCAGCAATAATGAGCAATAGTGGAGGACATTTTGAAAATGAAAATTAGTGTTGGGGGGAAAGGAAATGGCGCAATACCTTTCTCGCATATCGGCGGACACCTGAACCGCGCCGTAAGGGAAGGGTTAAAGAGGGAGTGAAAGAAGAAAGGAAGAAAAAGGGGCCGTAGTGGAAGGCCTCGGAATAATTTCGACCACCTGGGGATCTTTAACGTGCACCGACATCGCAAAGCACACGGGCGCCTTTTGCGTTTCGCCTCCATCGAAACGCAGCCGCTGCGGTCGAGTTCGAACCCGGGAACTCCGGATCAGGAGCCGAGCGCTTTAACCACTGAGCCACCGCGGCGGGTGAAGACATTTTCATGAATCATTTTCGTGCATATGCAACTTCTACGTATGATTTGAAACAACTAGGTTACTGCGGAGCCCTAATGGTAAATCGGATGGATACAAGAAAGCCTTAGTGCTAAAATAGTGAAAGTCCAAAAGATATTGGCGAGGTGATTTTATCATGACATGGCCGAATAAAAAAAAAAACAGCGGCGCTAACAAAACCTCGGACAAAGAGAACGCTAACGACGAGGACAAGCGCAGCTTCCATCGTTGTAGCTTGTTTCCTCTTTATGCACGTTCTATTCATGCTGCAGTTTTTTTTTTATTTTTCGAGATGAACAAACTCGCCCGGAAAATTCTTCTGCTTCACAACCGAATATACCTCAGAGGCTTGAAGAACCACTTTCTATAGTTGTTGTTCATGGGAATGGCTAAAATACCTTGATATTTTCTTTTGCACTTCCCGGCAACTAAAAAATGACTTCATACGTATCTCCGTAACGCTTGGGGACAACACTGGGAAAGGGGAATAATTTGTTGTCATGAGAGCAGTTTTAGGACTAGCGATAAAATCTCTAGTGCATTTGTCTGCCAAGACGGAATGCAGCTGCCTCGTGGCATTGGGGATGACACGCGATACGAGAAGCGCACCTAGCTGGAAATTTTTGCAACATCGACCTAACTTAAAGTGAGCGCGTTCTTGGTGGTGATTTACGTAAGAGAACTCGCAGCTTTACTCATGTTTATAAATTTACGTAGCCAGCGGTTCCAGATAGGCTCTGTGGAATGTATGGGAATCATTCATTTTAACATTTGTGCTCCAGAAGCTCTCCTATTCAGTTTCATTGTGTTGGAGTACAACCGGTTTTGTTTCATGCCTAGTTTTGGCTTACTGCTCAATCGTATTGGGACAACCTCGCGTTTAGAAAAAAAACATGATTTTTTTTGCGGCTAATTTTATCGCGAAGAATCTGAATCCATTTAGTCGCCGAATGCATGAAGTAATGGCTTGTCCAGCTAGATGACTTGAGCACCGGCCGTGTCTCATAACGTTTCATTTCGTTTTACTTTCATTTTGTCGATACGTCGGTGCTGACGAAAGCAACAGGAGCTGGGAAGCTAATGACCAACTATAGGTAATGGTAATAAATTTCTTTGGTGCAAGGGCAGCTTTGGCCAAAGCGGGACATGGCACAATGTATTTTCGTCTACACAATGCAGGGTCAAAGATCGATTTCCAAAGCAATTCACCCCACATAAGCAAAGCACGAAGCCAGAAGAAAGCTTGCACCCGCGCGCCTCCCGCATGCTAGGCGGATGCTCATACCACTAGGCCGCGGCAGCGATCGACAAACCATAGACTGGCCGTGGCCAACCACAGGCACGGCCGGTATAGTCGCGGCGCCGCCACTTGGTGTAGCCTATACTGCCGCAGCATCCAGTCCGGCCGAGTCATGCACCGCTCTCCGCCTAATCGTCGCACAAACATCGCACAGTTTGTCGCGTGAGACTGGATTGGCCACTGTAAAGCCCGTATGGATGTGTTCAGCATGTCACGCTACATCGTCCGTTGGCGCCGGCACCGCTCCACCAGTGCGGCATGGGTCCGGGGCACATTTATGTAAGTAAATGGCATTGATGATGTGTTTCTGCCAAGACCAGCGTGAGATCGTGCCACTCGGCTTACTTCACTGGGAGCAGCGACCATTGGCAGAGGACCAAACTAAACTGACAACGAAATGAATCGTTATAAAATATACGGGCCATGGCAGATGTTGAACTTCACCTAACTTGTGACTTGTGTCCCGCACAAAGGCACCTTCATATGTGTTGATAAATTCTTGTAGGCACAATTTCGGGACAACTATAAAAAGAGCGGCATAGTATCTTTGAACAGTCCTGAACCTTTAATACAAACAGCGAATTACGTACAAAGCGGCAAACTTTTAACGCGATAGCATTAAAGGCCCCCGTTCTACAGAAAATCCGGAGCCGGCGTTGTGAGCGAAATATCTCGGGCATAGCTCTGGCGAGTGGTCCTCAGAGAGCAACCTAGGAGGCAGGTGGGCCACCTAGGTCCCGTGACCTTGCGGCTTCATCACAACCTGCCCACTGCATAATGAGCACACTGACCTCCGTGGCAGATGGCGGTTAATGATTGGTCGCTCGCGAAGATCAACCTGGATCGCACAAAGTCCACCGTTGGGAGCACCAGTCATCACAGTGCAGTGGCGCATAGCTTAACCGCTGCACCACTGAGCCAGTAGTGGTATGACGACTCCCAGAGATGATGATGATGATGATGATGATAATAATAATAATAATAATAATAATAATAATAATAATAATAATAATAATAATAATAATAATAATAATAATAATAATAATAATAATAATAATAATAATAATAATAATAACAACAATAATATTAATTTGTTTTGGGGGAAAGGAAATGGCGCAGTATCTATCTCATATATCGTTGGACACCTGAACCGCGCCGTAAGAGAAGGATCTAATTATGTTAAGTTTAGAATCACCAATTCTTCATATATAGGCATTAACCCCGTTAAAGCTATCGCTTCGTACCATTAAGGCGGAGCTTAAGTGTCCCCTCCAATATTTTTCCTCTTCTATAAATATGAACATAAAGATTTTTCATTCTGTGATTGAAATTGAAAACAAGGATCCCATGCGCGAGTCGCTTAGTCGTTGCCTGCATGGACAGGCGACACCAGGAACAAGAGCCTCTTCTTATCTGAAAACGAGCATATACTGAAGATAAAACAATGAAACAAACAAAGCTCAAAGTTTTCAGATCAATACACGAGTTTTTTAAAGCAAAATGTTACTGCCAAAGCTGGAATTTCTTTAGGAAAGCGACGAAATACCGTTGCACAGTTAGCAACTTCAGCCTGTTGTGTGGGTATATTTAAAATAATTCTAAGGACGATTACGATACTGAGCCCTAATGAGAAGTTTGAGCGCAGCTCTGTAGATGCCTCGGGTTCTGTAGGCTTATTATTTTGCTTTGCTTGGTCGTCGGCACGTCTGGCGACAATATTAGTTCGATACTAGTATTAGTTGATGAAGACGACGATGTGCAATGCACTGCGCGAGAGTGTGTTGCAGTTAATCATAAGCTTGACACCAGTTTACCCTATTCTATGGGGTCTCCCCACTGAACCCTGGCCAATCCCCCGTCGTGGGTGTGTGCCATGTCACGAAGGCAACAACAACAACACGAGGCATGATCAGCTGCCGCGATAGCCTAGCGATTCGACTTCTTGCCACCGAGCGTGACGAACGTGTGCACCATGGGCTCCCAAGGAGCGGTTTGAGCGGCCCAGATGGGCCGCGGTATCAGGGCTACAGAAAAGGCTGCCGAGGATTACGAACTGGTTCTACCGCATCTGCCCACGGGTTAGAGTGTTTTGCATACAGTATTTTTGCATGGGGACATACAAGCCAGGCCATGTCACGTCGAGCATTTAGTGGTTGCCCTGGGAGCATATCAAATGAATCAGTTGTGGGCGGCAACGTTCAACCGACAAGAGGAGAAGGAGAAGATTCTACAGGCCAAAGTTTTCGACGTGAAGGAGCACTGCTGCTTCGTCATTGACCCCTGTAACCTAGGCGTCAGGCTGAAACTTTTCTGGTTGCCTCACGGCGTGCACGACGATGATGTGCGAGCGGCGTTGCTGGTTTTTGGAAAAGTTAGAAATATCGAGAGACAAGTTGAAGGTGCAAGGATGCGTCGGCAAGTCTTCTATGCGACGCGCTCTGTCGCGCTGAAGCTCAAAGTGGGCGTCACCAACGAGGACCTGCCGCATCAGCTTCGGGTCGCCGAGGATGTCGCACTCGTCCACATCCCTGGCAGAGCGCCGCTGTGCCTCCGGTGCCGTGGCACAGGACACATACGTCGAGAGTGCCGTGTGCCGCGTTGCGGCACGGCACGTTGCGGCGCACGGCAGTGTGTGCTCACGTATGCCAACGTTTCAGCCCAGGTGAAGAGAGATGCGGTTGCCGAGCACTTTATGGACGAAGCAGACGTTGAGGAAGCCAGCCATGAAAGCAGTGAAGAAAGATGCATCGCGGAGGGAATCGCCTCCTGAGAAGACTCCAGCTCTGAAAGAGCCCAGCGAATCCGGATTGAAATCTCCGGCGACAGCTGTTTCTGTGGTTGAGACACCCGCGAAAGAAAACGAGGACACACTACTGCTACTACAAGCCTAGCCTCGAGTAGGCAGGAGGGTGACGAACAGGAAGCCGATGGTGAGATGCCCGCGGCTTCTACCTTGCCAGCGAAGAGGGTGCACTAAGACACTGGCAACGAGGGGTGGTGGCGTTGGTGAAAACATTTATTAATCAGAGAGAGGTGTTGGAGGTCGTGACCTGAACGGTCACGCCCTTACAACCACTAGGTGGGATGCCCAGTCAGGCACCCCATTGGCGGTTGCCGCAGCCCGGGTGCGCTGCGTTAAGGCCCTTTGGGCCTCAAGGGTGCAGCAGCCGGACAGGGTCGCCTCCCAGTCCTCTCGGCAACGAGGGAGCGACGCTGGAATGGGCGGAATATGGCAGCCTCCGATGAAGGCTCCCCCAGTTCGCCGTCCGTCCTTCGAGCCAAGACCAAACGTGCCTCCGGACTGCAGGACTGCGTCAATATTGCCTCCGCCCTAGCGGGGGCGCATTTCTGCCGAAGCGGTAGAAGCCCGGTCCACGATCGGGACCAGTGCAGGGGAGAGCGCCAAACCAGACCGCAAGGACGGACGAATGGTTATCCCTTCCACAGGTCGACCCCAATGCTGTTCTTCCGAGCTAGCAATGTGAGTGGAATGTTTTGGCGTTTTCTAATCTCTTCAAATGGCGACCAACTTAGCGACTATAGTTTGCGCGTAGCTACACTTAATGTGAGAGGGCTGTCGACGCGTAGCAGGCAACAGCTGAATCGCCTTCTGCGAGAAAATGACATTGATGTGCTAGCAGTTCAAGAGAACAAAATTGAAAGCGAGCAGCAAACAGAAATAATGGCTGAGATTTATCGCTGAAGATGTAGTGTTTGCGTTTCTCATGCGGTTGGAAGGTCGGGGGGATGTCATTTTTATCCGGAAGAGCACGAGGTGCGTTCAGTCGGTGCTCTTTGCGAGAGTGGTCGTCTTGTAACATGCGACTTCAGTTTTTCTGGAATGGACTGGAGAGCGACGAGTGTTTATGTACGAACTAGAATGCCAGAATAATAATAATAATAATAATAATTGGTTTTTGGGGAAAGGAAATGGCGCAGTATCTGTCTCATATATCGTTGGACACCTGAACCGTGCCGTAAGGGGAGGGATAAGAGAGGGAGTGAAAGAAGAAAGGAAGAATTAGGTGCCGTAGTGGAGGGCTCCGGAATAATTTCGACCACCTGGGGATCTTTAACGTGCACTGACATCGCACAGCACACGGGCACCTTAGCGTTTTTCCTCCATAAAAACGCAGCCGCCGCGAGAATGCCACAACGCGAAGGGTTTTTTCGGTATGTAAAATCATTCCTACTGTATGAGAGGCGGGTTCTGCTTCTTGGCGACTTCAACAGTACCTGCAGACCGGAAGATAGAGCCACAAACCGTGCCCTTCGCGACAAGAGTGCAGAGTTACTGAATGAGATTGTTATTGAGGCAGAGCTTGAAGATGCTGGCTGTATAGTTATGCATGAAGGCCAAGCCAAGTACACACACTTTCAAGGCAACTGTCATGCAAGGCAGGATCGAATATATGTGCCCATTGATTGTGTGCCATTGTGTTCGGATGACCACTCGCTAGTAATTTTTACTCTTGGCGCGAAGAGAAAGCTAACCAAGTTCAAATGGGATGGAAATTTAATAACAAGTTACTGCTGGATGAAGAATATTTCACTGAAGTGAAAGAATATATTACGAATATGTTACAAAATGAATCTAATTTTATAGAAGCAGTTTAAGTGCGATATAAAGATAGCTGACAGTCACAGAGCACGCACTCTTCGACACCAAGAAAAACAAAAGTGAAAAGAGCTTCATAGCGCACTTTATTGCATTCTTAGTACGGAGAACGTCAAGCCTGGTATGTTCGTAAAAGACATAAAAGAGATAAAAACTAAACTTAACGTGATAGATGAAGAGAAGTACCATGGTGCGGTGATGAGAGCCCGTAGTCAAAGATTGTGGCCCGTGGAGACAGCCACTAAACGGGCGCTAAGTGATGAAAAAAAGGCACGCAGTTTCAAAGGAGATAAAGGAAATTTGCCATCTCAAATAAGTTGCGTCTGAAAATAAAACGATTGAAGTGGCGCTCCTAGAATATTATAGTGAATTGTTTTGCCTGAAACAGCCTGGTATCGACCACTTCAGAAATGATTTCCTGTCGTTGATGCCAGAAGTAGATGAAGTTGTAGAGAGACGAAGAAAGTGTAACTGCAGCGGAAATTGAGACTGCGATTCAGGAATTAAGTTCGAACAAGTCACCGGGGCCGGATGGCCTTGGCGCAGCCATATGCAAGGCCTTTAAAGCAGAAATAGCTGTTCTACTTGAACGAGTGATAGGTGAATGCTATGAAAAGAAGTTAACTTCTCCATCTTTGCGAATGTCCCACGTGGTGCTAATTCCGAAAAAACAAAACGACCCTGTTAAGATCCAGCCCGTACGATCTTACCGCCCTATAAGTCTAACAAGTGTTGACTATAAAATTTACATGAAAGTATTAGCCCACCGACTCCAAAGTGTAATTAAGACCCTTGTAGGCCCGCATCAGACATGCAGTATAAAAGGGAGGACAGTTTTTACTAACATACACACTACAAGAAATGTTCTTGAATGTTGTGACGCAATGCATGACCGTGCAGCCATGTTGCAATTATACCTGCACAAAGCGTTGGACAAAGTTGTACATGAAATACTGTTCTCTGTTTTAGGGTATGTGAATGCTGGATCCGTTATTACAGATGGTGTGAAAATGGTGTACGAGCGCTGTACAGCGAGACTGGTGGTTGAAAAGCACTGAACTGATTGTATACCTTTTCTGTCGTCAGTAAGGCAGGCTGTCCTCTTTCTTCCCTGTTGTTTGCGCTTTATTTGGAGCTCTTTTGCTTAAAAACACTTGCACGGCCAAACACACGCGGATATACCTTCTTTTAAAGCAAAGTTCGGGTTTTGGCATATGCGGATGATATAGCAGTCTTTTGTACGGACCACGACAGCGTGCGGAAAGTTGTAAAGGAAACTGCTGCTTTTTCGGTGCAAGTGGGCGCGCAATCAGCCGGGTAAAGTGTCTAGGCTTCTGGTACAGAAACTGGAAATACACGCCTGAAGTGTTTTGTATACAGAATTCAATAAACAGCTACGCCAAGTAATTACCTCGGTGCACCACTAAAGCACTACCGGGACAGCAAAGAATACTGTGCCGGTGAAGCTGAACGTGTGAAAACTCAAACAAATCGGCAGGACGTAACTTTTCCATGTTTGCAAGAAGAAAGGTTTGCAATTTGTTCATTTTTTCTCTCAGCGCAACACGAACGGGACACAAGACGAAGGACTAGCACAAACAGGCGCTTCGTCTTGTGTCCCGTTCGTGTTGCGCTGAGAGCAAAAATGAACACTTACCAACTCGCCCAAATTTCCGCCTTGCTGATTGCAATTTGTTCCTAGTCGCCAAAATTTTTTGTATTGGAAGTGTTATTCTTGCCGAGAATTTCTGTTAAAAAATTGCATCGAGTATTTGCTACGTTTTAGCCGCCGCAGTGGCTCAGTGGTTATTGGGTTCGGCTACTGGCCCGAAAGACGCGGGCTCATCCCGGCCGCGGCGGTCGAATTTCGATGGAGGCGAAATTATAGAGGCCCGCGTACTGTGCGATGTCAGTGCACGTTAAAGAACCCCAGGTGGTCGAAATTTCCGGAGCCCTTCACTACGGCGTATCTCATAGCCTTAGTCGCTTTGGGACGTCAAAACCCCCATAAACTAAACATAATTTAACTAAACTATTTGCTACGTTTATTTGGGCATCAACATTGGAGCGTACCAGCCGATGCAGTCTGTTCCATAGGGCGCGTATCGGATAACTGGGGTTGTTACATTTATTCATCAAGCAGACTGTATCAAGATTCTTTTTTTTTGCGGGAACAAAGGTAGGCTTTTCTTAGAACAATGATGAAAGTGCGTTTGCGTGATTCATTGCTTGATTATAGTCTCGTCAATGTCTGTAGGGCCGTGGCTTTAAGTACTTTTCTCCGCGAAGTTTTTTCGTCTTTCCAGGTAGTGAAGGCTAGATTTTCAAATGAGTATCTGTCCTCTGTTACGTGTAAACAGCTTCGCAAAGATTTAGTCGTTTCTTTTGTGCCTGTGCCTCTTTATCGCGTTGTATATGCTTTTTGCCCAGAGTGGGACGCGCTTAAAAGGGTGCAAACGGATGCCCGTGAGATCACCCGTTAAATCTTTCTTTTTTCTATTGCTTACCGGCACTCTCCCAGGGAAGCCATGGTTGCAAAGCAAAGACCTTTTTGTTCCTTGGTCTGTAGACTGTTTTATTTGTAAAGAAACTGAAAAGATAGAACACATTTTTCTGGACTGTAATGTTGCAGTGTTTTTGTGCGACGTCCTACAACGCATGATTAAAAAGGACCTACCATTAACGCCGTTTAGAACACGTTACCTGCCATGCGGCGACTCAGGAGGGGTGCCGAGTGATCTATTAATGTGCTTGTGCATGCACAGCATGTGAAAGACGCGAATGGATGTTCGGCACGAGCATATGGTTGTATACCCAATCCGGCAGTATTTTGTTGGAGGTGTGTTGTACACGCATGATGTTTGCGGAGAGCAAAGTGAGCCTCCGTAATGACTACCTATATTCTGGACAAGCTGTCATCATTTAAGCCATTTTATCACAAAGCACTTGTCAGCAGGTGACTTGTGCTTTTAGTACCACCGAATTCTCACCGTTCTGTATTTTGTTGCCAAGCCTGTAAAAACGAAAAAAAGCAGTGATAGCCTAACGCTCTCGAGCAGTGGCCAGCAAAGCTGATGTGTTCGCGGCGCCGCGGGTTCGAATCCCAGTCGCGTCAGTCTATTTTTTATTTATTTATGGTTTGAATTAGGTTTCCCCACGTGAATTAGGTTTCCGTACGCTAAACAACATCGGCAGTCACGTTCAGAGCTTACTAACGTGGTCGCTTTTTTATTTTGGTGTACAAATAAAAGCGCATGCAGTGAGTGTTAGACCTTGTAGAATATCTGTCACCAGCTCGCTGCAGCCTTTCTTTTTACGCTGTAGTTCTCACCGCGACCTTCAGGCGGCGAAGCGTTGCGTCACTGCCGATGCTGGTCGCAGCGGTGCGGTCAAATGCCGTGCGTTCAGAAGTTAAGAAGGGAAGAGGAAAACTTTTATTGTCCGTCTTAATCTAGTCGTATTTCTGCGGAGGCGAAGTACTATATATATATATATATATATATATATATATATATATATATATATATATATATATATATATATATATATATATATATATATATATATATATATATATATATATATATATATCTAAAGAAAACAAATCCCGGACGGTTACCAACTCGAAGACGAAGAGGATTAGGAAAATAGCTTTATGCGAGTCCAATGCTAGGGTGTAGTGAAGAGCCCCACTTGTTCGCCTAGAACCATTTGGCTGAGGGCGAAATAAACTTGCAGTATTGAGTGCAGTGGGGCATGAAAGTATATCGTTTTCTTCGTTGTTGCAATCGGGGAGAATATGCGTACATTAAAGGCCAAACACGTCTCCGAAGACTACGCGTAGCCAGCGTGTTGCTCGTGAACGTTAAGAATTTAGATGACATCACTCAGTGCATCTTCGAGACGACGAACAGCTGCGCGGCGTCAAAAAGCACACGCGATCAAGCGCGTGCATCCGCCACAGCGTAGTGGCCTTCGCATTCCACGCGCTACTTGCGGACATACGAAGGAGTGCCGTCGAGGTCCGGAGCCCGTAGGCCCCAGCGTTTCAAGCGCATCCTTTCAACACCGCCGTGGTCCGACTTTCTTTACTCTTCCTTTCTTCTCCTATTCCTCGCTCCGTTTCAATGCCAAGGCACGGACACACTCTCTCTGTCACAGAGCTCTATGATGATAATAGTTGCGAAATTAGCGACAGAATCGTAGTGTGAGAATCTGACGCTCTGCTTGGATCAAAACATTGAGAATAGCAGATTGTCGCGCCACCTCCTGTGCTCCGACGAACTACTCAACGCTGCTCAGAAACACTATTAAAGTGGAGAAACAAAATAAAAAGTTCCAGGGCGCCACTATGAACTGATTGTCTAGTCCATAGGTGGCGCCACCATTTCTTAACTTTTGAAAGGTGACCACCGGGAAGAGCCGGGTTTCGACGCTGAGTTCCGCGACTGGTATGATGAAGGAGCTCCGCTCTCGCCCGCACGCGCGCCCTGGCTCTTGCGCATCCGGGAGATGGCGCTCGCCAGCACGACGGCGGAGGGGAATTCGCGCCCGGCGCCGGTGCCGACCGCGGCGCGTCCGATCCCGGCGCTCCGCAGCGGAGCCGGTGGAGCCAGTGCAGCAGCGGCGGCGTGATGCGCACCACTCGCGGCAACGCTGGACTGCGGCCCGGGCCCTGCTGCGCCGCCGCCTCGTAGCGCACCTGCACGCAACATGGCATCGTCGCCCGCCGACGGCAAGCGGCCACCGCACGAGGAGATCACCTTCACGCCGCCCGACCACAGGTCTGTGTACGGCTCTCCTGCTTCCGAGCTCATGCTGTTTTTCCCGCATGCCTGCACCTTTCCAGAGCGTACACTCGCTTCGTTCTAGCTGCTCATCCCTTAGCGCGCGCGCGCGTGCGGTTTTCACGGTTTCGCGCGTTACCATCCAGTTGTGTGCACCGCGAACGCTTGAACTTGACCCTTGCACAGCGGCTATGCACTGTCGTCGTCGAAGTGAGGAGCGTGCGTTGCTGCATACATGCGGACCATGCGACCGGCATGACTCGGCTACAGTCACTGTCTTGGCGCTGTGGTCCTGCTCGGTGACACACAGACGTTGTCATCAATCTGACGGTGCAGCGTCGGCAGCTTGCATCTTCTATATAAGCGCCGCTTCATCTTCTATATAAGCGCGCGGGTGTCTGGTCAGTTGCATCGAGAACAGTCGGGTCGCTCGCTCTGGTATACGCAGCTTGGAAGAACGGCAGTGTGGCTCGCTCCATGCGGATCGTGAGATCGTGTGCTTTTGGCTCCAAACAACCGAACCGTGACCTGAATTGAGTTCAGCTTCACGAGGTGTAAAAAACCGTATCCTCCTCCGCACTAGTCTGCCTCATAAACGCAGCGAAGCCGATGTTTCCGTGGCGCTTTCTCAATTTTTTACATAACCTCCGCGGGATGCAGCAAGCTGTGTCGGTCGGGTGTTGTACAGGGAACCCTTTGCGCGAGCAGATGCACAAATTGCGCACCGCTGGTTAGCAAGGCACGTGCGCGTCCATAGTGAAGGCACGCTTCACAGCATCGCGAGAACGCGCTGACAGCGTGTGCAGCGAACCGTGTACATCGCACACTATTAAGGATTCTGGGAACGCACCGTCTCAGTAAGACGAGTGTATACGTAAGTGAATGCTGTGTGCTGTTCGAGCCTAGTCGCAAATACCACGTTCGTCCTCCGGATCTTAAAATTCCTAGTGTCGCTTTACACGCTATAAATTTCTGACTAACAAGTGCCGTGACATGTAGTTTATGATGAACGAACAAGAGAGCCTGATCTTTAAAAACAGCCGGAAATTCCGTGTTAAACTGAACGTACGAGTGGGAACTGCGAGTGAACCAACAGCTGAACACAAGCTGGGATGGAAATGTTGGCTTCGAAAGCGAGGTTAAGAACTTCGTAAATATTTAAAAACGTTCTCTATCTATACCTTGTTTTCTGAAGGAAAAGACAATAGAAAAACAGTGACAGAGAGGAATGGCTTAACGGGGCTAAAACGAACCTTTTATACCTTTTCATTCTCGTCCATGGCATTTGTTGTCCCGGGATTGACCCTTGCAGCAATGCGCCGGCATTCCACTATCGTGCGCTGAAGCTACTACATAGCATGCAGCTGAAAACGCATGCCTACAAAAGAGAGACCTGTTGATTTCATCGACCTTTAAGACCGATAAATTTATTGTACTTTGTATGCCAATGTTCATGGCTCTCTTGGGTCTCGTCGAACGGCTTAGAGGACCCGTTTTCGTGCATCCTGAGGTGGAAGATTTCATACATGGTCGATGCCCCGGTTGTCACAAGGGACGCATTTTGCCGCCTGCCTTAGCCACGGCGGTTCTCGCAGTTTGTAGGAAACCATAATTATTTTTTGTACCTTCAGGGTTGCTCAGCGCCTGCTCGTGTAAAACGTTCGCTGCATCAAAACAGACTACTCAAAGTTAAGTGATACGGCATCATGCGCACAAATAAAAAGGTTTCGCGCCAAGAATGGGACGTTATGGGAAAGGCCGATAAAATAGATGTGACTAGGTGCGCGAATGAAAAAAGTAGGCACTACAGAAGGAATAAAAGAAACCATGATGTACTCACGAACTAAATACGAAAACAAGGCATACATAAGAAATGCTGAGGATACTTAATTCGAATCAAACACGATAGATATAATCTTACGTGCACAAAACAACTAAGCAAAGTGTGAGACGTGACACTGCACAACTGATGCCCGCTACCTGTTTAGAGCTTATGCTGTTTGCGCTGTGAGCTATATAGCGGTTTCTCTTTCTGTCAGGTGCAAGTGCAATACTGAAAAAAATATTATCGAAGCAGCTATGAATTAAAAAAATATCAGTGAAAACGAATTCGCCCACTTCGTTTTAAAACATATCTGTTGATTAGTACATGTATACGCGTACGCTCGCACGAAGCATGAAAAATGCAAGGTTGTTTACCTAATAATCAGCAGTTTTTGCATCCAATTCCATTTTCTTTTTTCTCTTCTGCTTCTCATCTTTAACTCTGTTAAATGTGGCGGCTGATGCAGCCACTTTCGTGCGATAGAATAGAATATACTTTAGAATAGAATATTTTCATGAGACTGGATAGAATAAGGTTCTTACTTCACTCTGCCGTTTTGAATACAGACAACCACAGAAAAAAAAATTTCTAGTTCTCATCACTTCGCGTCTCTCATAGCCTGAGTTGCTTTGGGACGTTAAACCCCATAAACCATAAACCAAGCTTTCATCACTTCGCCACAATCATGCTTTTACTATTCGCGTTGTTCTTTTGAGACTCGAAACAAAAAGAAAGGAGGAAATAAAGAAAAACCGACCGATTGCTGCCTCAGATTAGCGAGTGCTTGCCTTGTCATCTCTGCCTCGAAATGTGGCACGCGTATTCCGTCGCATCCGCCCTGTTTGCAACTGCCCGGAGGAGGAGGCCACTCAACTTATCAATGGCCTCCTCCTCCCTGGCAGCGTCGAAGCAGGCGCGCAATTCAATTAAGAGAATAGAGGCGGACGGACGACAGTGTAGAGCTTCCACGCTGGCAGCGCATCGCAGGCGACCGAGCTGGGAGACCGAAGGCTGCCGTGCGCAGCAGCTTCCATCGTGCTTGGCGACCAGAGCTCTCTCGCTGGCTCAGATTCCGCGGCGGTAGCATGTTTATCTTTATTTGCTTGCTTCTTCTTCTCCTTCTCTTTCTTTTTTTCATTCCTTCATTCATTCTTTCTTTCTTTCCTGCTTAATTAGTTTAGCGGCCAAGAATGGTGCCGTCCATTAAGACGCATTCACACACTCAACACGCTGTCAGGCGCGTGTCTAGCTTGTTGCCTTGGCAACAAATACAAAAGGCGCAGTTCGCTTGGTTTCCAAAAGGTAAAAGAACGATAGAAAAAAGTTGGAAATTGTCGGATAGGTTTTGCCTTTCGCTTCGTTCGTGCATGTGAGGTAACGCGCAGCTTTACGCAATGAAAAGGTTAGCGCCGCAGCTGAAGTCAGCTAGCACGATTCGTTGAATGCAGGTAGGGAGCATACGCTGACGTCTAACGAAGTTTGGGTTTCCACTAATTGGTAGGACGTAACGAATATCTAGAACAGCAGCACAAGCGGCCAGTCACAAAATACAGGATCTGCGGCACCTCACTGTATTAGGTGTTTTCTCCCGTGATTTGTGGCTCTTGTTGCTTTTCTGCGTGCGCTGACAATAAAAAAAATCTGAAGAAAGGCGGCAGGAAAGAAGGGGGGGGGGGGAATGTTTTGCTAAATTCTATCAAAGGCCAAGGGTACTGCAATTTTAGGAAACAATAATGGTTAAACGGGAACCCTCTCGGGTACACAAGAAAACGAGGGACGGGAAAATCAAATAAACGATATTTTTCGTTTATTATGTGCTCTAAACCAACAACAAAAACGGGAATAATTCAATGAGTTATAAACAGAAAAAATTATGACTTGGAACACATGTGTCCCTATGTACCTTAAGGGAGCCAACTTTCTCCAGTCATAGCCCTTACTTCTTCGCGCTGTGAAATTCCAGAAAACAGTTCCTTGCCGCTGTAAAGCACAAGTGAACTTCACAAACTCTGCGGTAGTTGAATGTGCGGCTTTCAATCTTCGAATTCGCGGAATTTGCGCAGCGCTTAATAATAACTATTTTTTTTGGGGGGGGGGGGGGAGGAAGTGACGCAGTATCTGTCTCATATATCGTTGGACGCCTGAACCGCGCCTTAAAGGAAGGGGTAAGGGAGGGAGTGAAAGAAGAAAGGAAGAAGGAGGTGCCGTAGTAGAGGGCTCCGGAATAATTTCGACCACCTGGGGATCTTTAACGTGCACTGACATCGCACAGCTCACGGGCGCCTTAGCGTTTTGCCTCCATAAAATCGCAGCCGCCGCGGTCGGGTTCGAGCCCGGGAACTCCGGATCAGTAGTCGAGCGCCCTAACCACTGAGCCACCGCGGCGGGTGCGCAGCGCTTGCGTAAGTCATTTTTGGCCATTTGATGTACTGGTGCTACGGGCTGCGTGAAAGTCTTGATGCGCCTCTGCGTCTGCACAAGTCCTGTAATTCCTCGTCGCCGACTAGAAAAAGTGGCGATAAGCGAACGTGCTACAGCCTGCCGAAATTCAAGTGAGGTCATAGCAGGCATATCAGTATTTGTCGCTTGAAGCTTTGTGTAGCAAATGTGGGCATTGTTCATTCCAATGCCGAGAAGATCAAAAAATACACTGAGGTAAAATTTGATCTTTGCTCGCCGGTCCACTTCATATGTCACCTTCTTTTGAGCCATCAGGTCAACTTCGCCCATGGATTTGTTGTATTCGTCTACAACCAAAGGACAACGCACATCAATTTTTTCTTTTCTCTCAGCGCATCGCCGCTTTACAAGAAAGGTTTGGACTGGGGAGATGAAGTCGGAGAGCAACATAACGGCCCGGTTGTCCGTCCATTTTACACATGAAATGCCATCGGCATTAAAAGATGCAATGTCACCTCTTTTCATTTCCTTGTCGCTGGGAAAATTGGTTGGCATGCTCTTTCGGTTCGCACGCACCGTTCCACAGGCCTTGATGTTGCGGTCTGAAAGCCCCACTTGCAAGGCTGGAGAGTTGAAAAAGTTGTCGAAAAGAAATTCGCAACCAAGACCATTCAGTACGTCAGTGAGCTGCAACACGACAGACTCTCAGAGCCCCATGACAGCACCTTCACTCTTCTTCCCAGTGTACATGTCAGATAACCTGTCTCTGAGTCACAATGGCACCACATCTTGAATCCCCAGCAAATTGGCTTGTTTTTTATGTATTGCTTCATGATGTTGTGGCCGTTGAATTTTATCATATGCTCGTCAATGGATTGACGCTTCGTCGGTGAAAGCGCCGCTTGAAACGCCTCGTTGCAATGGTTGATAAGAGGTCGCACTTTGAACGCCCTGTAGACCTCGGAATCCATGGTAGAATGCTAAAATGCTTGAGTGACTTTTTGACCAACCGTTCATTTCAAGTACGCCTGGGTGCCACTCTTTCTAAAACTTTCGTTTAAGAGAACGGCGTGCCTCAGGGGTGCATTTTAAGCACCACGCTTTTTATGGTAAAAATGAATTCCCTAGCAAAAATAATCCCAAAGTCTATCATGTATTCTGTCTACGTCGACGATCTCCAGATTGCTTGCACATCCTCTAGCATTTCATAGTGTGAGAGGCAAATACAGATGACAGTAAATAAACTAACAACATGGGCAGACAGAAACGGTTTCAAGTTTTCCACGCAAAAGTCAGTAGCTATTCTTTTTTCGCTTAGAAGAGGACTGCACACTGATCCCTCCTTGTATTTAAATGAAGTCCCACTACCAATTAAAGATGAGCACAAATTTCTAGGAATGACTTATGATAAAAAGCTCACATTCCTACCACACATAAACATACTCAAAAAGAAAGCTTCTAAATCTCTGTATATACTAAAAGTACTTTCACGAAAACATTGGAGCGCCGATAGGACTTGTATTTTACGGATTCATCGCTCTGTCGTACGTTCTACTTTAGATTACGGATGCATAGTTTATGGGTCAGCGAGGCAATCGTACCTTAAACGGCTAGACCCAATACACAATTTAGGCTTGCGTCTTTCCACCGGTGCATAGAGGACGTCACCGATAAACAGTCTATGTGGAAGCCAACGAGCCGTCGCTTACAGAGAGAAGAACCATGCTCACTTGCTCGTACGTTTTAAAAATCCGTTCACTGCCTAAACATATCGGTCACCAAATAGTCACAAAGTGCCCATCTAGAACACTATTTAACAACAAACCATTAGCAATAAGGCCACTTCTCCTGCGTTTTGAAGATGTGTGCAAGAACCTCGGTCTAATGGATGCATTACCTGGCGTTGCTCGAAGACGTGGTCCACTGCCTCCATGGTTCAATTTTCCTGTAATCTGTGACCTCACTCTTGCACATTTCCGTAAAAAGCGAACTCCACAGCAACATATATTACAAGAATTCCGTGCCCTTGAAGAAAAATACAGTAGTTTTACAGAATTTTATACTGATGGATCAAAAACAGATAGTTGCGTAGGAAGCGCAGTGGTGCGGGGGAATTCGGAGCAAATAGTAAGACTACCACAGTGTTCCTCCATCTTCACCGCGGAGTGCTACGCAGTATGGATGACCATAGAAAAAATACTAAGTGAGAGCCTCAAAAATGCTTTTATCTACACAGACTCCTTAAGTGTACTTAGAGCTCTCCATTTTAAAAATGCAAGCTCCCCTCTGGTCGGTGACATCATACACAACATAGTAACTGCCATAGCTCAAGGACAAAATATAAAACTGTGCTGGGTCCCGAGTCATGTGGGAATAAAAGGCAATGAGAGAGCAGATGTGTGTGCTGGTAAAGCTCGTGGCAAGGAAATAATGAAAGTAAATATGCCGTTTAACGATTGCATGAAATTAGTAGCAAGGAAACTAAGAAAAAAATGGCAGTCGGCTTGGAACAATGAGGTCAAAAATAAACTAAATTGGTAAAACCAGTTTTAGGTGAATTTAAGTCCTGTGTGCACCGAGAACGTTTCAAGGAAGTGATCTTATGCCGTCTCCGAATAGGCCACACACACCTTACGCACAACTTCCTACTAACAAAACAAGACAAACCTGTTTGCCAACAATGTGGAGATGAACTCACGGTTAACCATATTTTATTATCTTGTGTGGAACTGGAAGAAATAAGAAAAACATATTTTACTGAATTTTATAATAAATGCATTCCTTTTCATCCCGCGCTGCTTTTAGGAGACGATGCAATTGTTAATATATCATGTGTTTTTAGCTTTCTTAACGAAACGGGATTTCTCAAGAAACTCTAAACTTTTTACCCACTGGTTTGTTTGAATTTTAGTACACCTCAGCCAATTTCTCATGCCTGAGAAGAAAGCTGAGGCTTTTATTTTGATTGGTTGGGAGCCTCGATGTCCTTCCGCAGCCAAGGAAGGCTACTGAGGTTACCCGGCCCTCTTTAAAGCTTTTACTAGTAGCCATTTATAAAATTTGTGCATGCGTTCACTGGGTAACATTAATGTTTGAGGGCCGCTAGAGCAAGGATTATTCTTGCATTTCTATAATATTCAACAAAAGACTTTTCCTATACCTTGTTCTTGGCGCATGATGGCCTCAATTGCCTATGTTCCATAAAACACAACACAACACACAACACATTTGAACGCCCTGTCAAAGTTGGGATCCTCTCTGCTGGGCTGAGAGTCGTTATCCGCAAAGTGCAGAGCACTGCGAAGCTGCTCAAAGCGATGAAGAGGCATCACACTGGCAATGAACAGCACGCCAAGGTCAGGGAGCGTCGACCAGTAGTTTCTGATAGCTGGCAACACGTGGTAGCTCATGACGAAGTCGACTCCCAAAAATGCTTTCATTTCTTCGTTTGTTGTTGTGAAAGCTATGTCGTTCTGTTGTGTGTAACGGATGCTTTCTTTCACGAGTACGTCAGAAACAAGCTTGTCGAGGTTCATCAGTGCAGAAAAAATCGCAAGTGGTGTTACGACTCCGCCTTCATCTTGCTCTGGTACGCACTGCACTTGCCCGTACTCCACGTCGGTGTCATCTGTAAATCTCTTGGCTCTGTGGCACTTTTTCCACGTCATTTCTTTTATGGTTTTCATCCCGTGCCTCTCAGTAGGGCTGGACGCAGTCGACGTCGGAAGAGAACCGCTTCGCCTGATGCGTTTACTCGAGGGATTTGAAGACCCTGGTTTATCCGGGTGCTCAATGTCAATCTCTGTCGCAACGTTATCTACGTCTTCCTCCAAGAAGTCCAAATCTTCACAGTCATGTTGTAATGCGCTCTCATCGTCGCTGTCGTCGGCGAACAAGATTTGGTGTATCTCTTCCTCCGGCACTAAAAATTTTCGCCGTTTTCCTGACATCCTCCTGCGGGACAAGAAGCAACGCTTACAAAAAGGAAAGCAAATATCTAACAGACACACACGAAACGAAAGAGAAATACCTATAAATTTTGTTACGCCACAATTTGCGAGCGCGAAAGGGTGCCAGCCACACTCACGTGAACGAATCGAAAGCTCAACCGGACTTCCCTTATGGTACATAGGGACACATGTGTCCCAAGCCAGTTTTTCTCCGACAAAAGTAAATTGCGCGCGGACAGATCATTGCTTTCGCTTTTATGGTAAATACATAGCCTAACCAACCTATTTTTGTCCATGCTTGATTGATAGCATGCTATACAATTCATGAAAATACACTTACTTGGCAGGTCCAAATCCGCTGCGCTCCTGCTGCACAATTTCCGAAAATGGCGGGAAGGCGGTCCTAGTGTTGCGGTCCTAGTGTTGCTGACTCGGGGGTATTCCGAGTCTCTCGAGGAGTAGTGATTTTACTTCGGTCAGAGCTTGAACTGAAACTAATATCCTCTCCAGACGTGCCAACGACGCAGCAAACCGAAACCATGAGCCAACCAGGCTAAACGCATGCTTTCGCTCGTCTACTCGGTTTAGTTACGTTAAAACCGTATACCACTTTTTCTGGCCTTGTCTAGCTCATAAGAGCTCCGCTTTCAGTAAGAGTAGCGTCTTTGTCATTAAAATGCCGCAATCTTTCGACACATATCGAGTTCAGTTATTCATTGGCGTCCTTTTAAAATGACATTGAGGACAATTCTATATATATATATTTAGCAAAATCCGATAGTACGGCATTTCGTGAGTTTGTTGTCCCTTGGCCGGCGACGAAAGCTGAATTTATTGGGAGATTTGTATTAGAAGTTGAAAAACTTTTTCCCGCTGCTTTGATTCAAACGCTGGTACTCTCTGATGACGAAATACCCGAAGATTGTCGTAAACTCAGACATAACTTCACCAGCCAAAGTACGAGACACCGTTTGTGACGCAAACTGTCGCTAACGTTGACTCCGTGATTGCTAGTTGAGCAATCAAATGAAATAGAATAAATGAAATGGGATGGAAATGAAGTGATATGAATGGAGTGAGCAAAAATGAAAACTATACCGCCGACCGGACGTTGAAGGCCTCTATTGGCCGTTGGTATACCAGGTGTTTCAGGGAAGCTGATCACTCGTGTTTAAAAATAGGGTTTTTGAGGTAAAGAGAATCTTTTTCCGACATAGTAATGCCAGCGTTGGCGGACGTCAAAAAAGAGGCAAGTCATCTCAACTAGCTCTCACTGCTGTGGCACCACAAAATTTGGCTACATCGTGGTAAAATACACACACTTTCGAAAATTATGCAGGCAAAGCAGCCCCTCCAGCGGTCATAACTAGTCGCATTACCCAAATTTTGTCGTGCAACAGCGGCGAGAGTAATGGTGTTTTCAAAATTCTAAAAACTGATATGGCTATTACTAACGACCGGCTACAAATCTATAATTGCAATCAGGTGCCTATTTCTAATAGTTAAAAAGTTAACTATTAGAATTTAGTTAATCACTTAGCTAGTAAAGATGATTCGCCTGTTTTTTGACGTCCGCCAACACTCATATTACTATGCCGCAAATTGCTTCTCGTTACCTCAAAAAAAACTTATTTTTAAAAATTAGTGATCACCTTCCTTGAAACACCTGGCATATTGGATTCGTTACGTTTGCGCCAGCCTTACGATAGATCCTGTTCCCGATCTCGACAACGAAGTTCTCGCAAAGAACTGCAGCCTGCAACTTCAGCGACCTCAAGCCCACGCAGCGATGCGATGCGTGCGATGCAGAACTCAGAGCAACGGCAGGAACACAAGGTGCACACAAATAGAGAAAACGGCTAACTTCGCATATTGCGGTCGTGTTCATCCGAGTAAACGCCGCCCACTACATGTTCTCGTCCTCCTCAATTCTTCATCGCCGCCACCGTTGATAGGTGCGCGCCCTTGACCGCCAGGGGATTTGCTGGTCGCTTATGTACGGGTGCGCAGTTCAGTTCCCGTTTACTAAGAGCCCTTAGATAGGCTTCCACGAGTGGACATCGATCGCGTGCAACCTTGGAGGACGAGCATCCCGGTTAGCGGATCCTATGCGATCCGCGATCTTGCTTTGAGGTCAGGCAGTGCGAAAAGTAAGGCAGTAACCCTCCTTCGGCGAGCTCTTGAAGGCGTAAGTATACGGCTTTTTTTAACGTCCTCTATATTTATCAGTATTAATCAACAAGACAATTGTTTTTACAATTAAGGTAGTAGTAGTTGTAGGGTTTATTAAAAATAAAAAAGAAACAAATAAAAAGGAAGGAAAAGATGTTTGCTAGCCTCGGCATCTGCCGTCACTACGGAGGCACCTGAGCTGGCGCAGCGGAAATAAAGGATAGCAGGCAGAATGAAGAAACGAAATAATAGGCGAGGGGACAGTAAGAAAGGATAGGGGGAGAGTAACATACGCAAATACACTATGTACACAATAATACACATATACAGGTTGCACGCGTGTTGAGTCCATAAAAGAAGGGAAAGCACACGCGCACAACACTGTACATGCGGCTGGAGTAGGGCGTCTACAAGTAAGGTGAATTAGAGAATTCATTAATTTCGAAGAACATGTCATGTTACAGCTAAAGCAATTATTTAAAGTATCCAAGTGATGTGGCCTATATACAGGGTGTTTCACTTAAGACTTTACACAATATTTACAAATAGTTGTTTTTTTTAGTTAGAAAAACGCTTTTTTGGCATAGCATTGCCAGAGGTGTACCACATCAGAATACAGTCAAGATGTGTTAACAGGCTGATTAACTAATAATGAATAGTTATCTTTTGAGCCATTACCATTAGGGTCGTTAATTATCGAGAGGCGTGTAGCCCACCGTAATTAATAACCATATCAGCTTTTAGAATTTAGATAACGCGGTTACCCTAGGCGCTGTGGCCCAACTAATTCTGGCTACATCGCAGCACATGACATGCGCTTTCGAGAAGCTTGCAGGCAAAGCAACCTCTCCAGTGCACGGACGTCGAAATAGCCAAAGTTTGTTGGGACACAGCGCCGAGGGTAACCGCGTTTCCCAAATTCTAAAAACTGATGTGAATATTAATTATGGTGAGCTACACTCATCTTAGTAACTAAGGAGTCTACTAGTAATAGTTAAAAAGTTAACTATTCAATATTAGTTATCCAGCTTGCTAGTTAGCACCGCTGACAATGCTTTGCCGGAAAAAGCGCTCATCTAACTCAAGAAGCCTATTTTTAAAAATTGTGTTAGGTTTTAGGTGAAACACCCTGTATAATGCAAGGGAATTAACTTACAAATTAAACTCAACGGAGTCAGATTAAGCAGCTCTGTCAGGTAAAAAAAAATACTATTTTCAGGCTCATGTGAACGGTAGCGAGTCGGGCTAACTCTCTAGCAAGGGGGATGCTTACTAGCTACACCTCCGGTAAGCTGCACTTAATCCTCTTCACGTTTCCGAATCGGATTAACGTGGCGCAAGCAGAAACGGGAGCCGGTTTATTGTTCGCACCGTCGCGTCGTGTCTGGTCTTGCTGGACTCGCTGATCCTGGATGACTTTGTTCAGCCCGACGCTGACTAGACGCGGTCTTGTTGGGTGATTGTATGCGAGACTCTAAAATTTTTCTACCCTTCTTACAAAAGGGAATGAAAGCTTTTATGTACTTCGGTAAACTGATTTTAAGGAAACAAAGCCCCCATCAGTCTTAGCCTACAATATATTTAGGTGACTCCTCTTGTACTGATATGTGCCTCTTGTGCCTCTTGTGCCTCCACAGAAGAATTCGTCTGCAAAAGAAATGTTTAATCTTTACTTCTGGCGATATTGCATGAAGTCAGTGCACAGTAAAATGAGAGCGAAGTGAAACTTTAGTGGGATACAATTTGAAAAAAAAAATAAACAGCAATCGGCAACTGTTGGTCACGTTCCGCAGCGTCCTGTATTTACTCCGTGGACCAATCACAGCAGTGAACAAAATCATTGTTTTAGTGTTTGGCTATGTCAGAAAAGCCAGAGAGATCAAAATTCTTGAGCTTATAATTTCGTCTCGTGATGAGCTTCATGTTTAAGTTACAGCAAAAAAATTAACAGCAGTTTACTTTTTGCCTCGGGGCAATTCTGTTGGGCGGTCTTGAATGTAGGCGCAGCTTCACTGCAGACTTGAGTTGTATTCGACTATATGTGCAGACAACAGGCTGCACATCGAAAAGCCTATTTAAGCAGGACGGCGGTCATGCAGATACCAAGAACCTTTTGTCGAAGTAATCTTGCGCCCCTTCGCGTTGGACGCACTTACACATACACGCATGAAACAAGATAAACTTGCATGTTTAGACGCAGAGACGAGTTCATAGCTAGCTACGCTTTATTTTGCTGCACAAATCTTCAGGAACTGGGAAACGAGCATTTGACGCGATTTTACAACGAGCACATAGTAACCACCAAACAAAACAAAGGAAGGAAGTAGAAGGGAAAGTAAGGTAATTGCGAACACTGTACGGAATTTTCCCCGCTGCTGTCGTCGTCCACATGGGCTTATACTAGCTCTAGATCCGTGGTAAAGCCACTGTCGTGCGCCTTTTAATCTTCACTACGCCGCGATCCAGCGCACTTTGTCGAGTCGGCGAGATCGCGTCACATGCTTAAGCCGATTCGTGGTGGTGGGGGAGACCCAAACAAGTCGCCAGTGGCTTGTTCGGAGCAGCCTCTCGCTGACCGATTTCTTGCGACGGAACATCGTGTCACAGAACTCCTCAGCCAATCCGCAGCGCCGTGGGAAATGACACCATAGCGACAGCGCTAAGCAGCTCGTGTCGCAGAAAATCCGCGGTGTCGGCGTCGTTGACCTTGAGCGAAAAATCCACGAAAAATCCCCACAGAAACCAGCTGTATACTCCATCTCAGTAGTTACATGCAGCACTACCGAAGCTGCGATTAGTGCATGGGCGACATTCCGACGCTGCAGAATATAGTCCGGTATAAAAAATACATGTGGGTATATGGGATAGCGTGCTTTAAAGTGAGCATGCGCCAAACGCTAATTAATAACCAGCCTTAACGTACGCTCTCCTTACGCAATTTTCCGAGTTTAGCGTGCGCGGCCCTTGCGTACGCTGAAACACCGTTTCCAAAATGGCAGCCCACTTCGAAGCAGGAACGGTTTATTAATAAAAATGGTTTCTGTTCTGACAACCAGATGGCGCCACTGGGCTGAGCTTATTGTTGCTTGTCTGTTTGCATACGCTGAACTAAAAACACGAATGCAACGAACGGCGTAGCATACCGGAAAATGCTTACGTTTAGCTTGCGTTTAGCATGCGTAAGCATACATACGCTTATGGTACGTTGGCAGCGTCGGTTTCGGTTCTTTTCTAAGCATATCTGTGTACGCCGCGAGCAGACGACGAGCAGAGGAGGAGGAACATGCTTAACGCGTTCTCTTGATTGGCTGAGGATGCCTGTACCTTCCATAGCGCTGCAAGGAACTTATGAGATGGAGTATAGGAGGCAGGTGGACCACCTAACTCACATAACCTTGTGACGTCATTACAACCTGCCCAATGGATTGTAAGCAAACTGCGCGCCGTGGCAGGAGGCAGTTTAATTATTGATTGGTCGCGAGAGGTAGCTCGGGAAGAGCAACCTGAATCGCACAAGCCCCACAGGGGGCAGCACCTTCCATCGCAGGGCAGTGGCGCATCGTTTAATTGCTGCACCTCTGCACCAGGAGTGGTATGAGGACTCCCAGGGACCTATGAATGTAGAGAATAAACTTCTGCACATATGGTAATTAACCCACTATGATCTCGCGTCACACCCTTAAGGAGGAGCGTAAGTGT
The DNA here is from genome assembly GCF_052857255.1 of Amblyomma americanum. Taxonomy (NCBI): domain Eukaryota; kingdom Metazoa; phylum Arthropoda; class Arachnida; order Ixodida; family Ixodidae; genus Amblyomma; species Amblyomma americanum. Next base: position 48,426,320 of record NC_135498.1, read on the forward strand.
CTCCGCCAATTTTTTTTATTTAACGGGAAGTCTCGCGTCTCCGCCATGGAATTTTCCGTACAGGTAAGAAACTCCGCCTTAAAATATTTTCTATTGTGTTTAACCAGACAGCCAGAAAAAACATGGAGCTTGGAGAGAAATCGGAGTTTTGTTCAACATAGAATACAGCCGACGTGTCATACGGGCATAGACATGCCGCCTTTTGTGGTATCTAGGCAATTGCTTCAAGTAATTTTCCGATCGACGATTACCGGTTGTCTTTCTCGCGATTGGGCTATGCTCACTACGCGTCGTTTCATGACGCGTCTGTGTCACTGGCCTCTTCTCTACACGAGGCTGTAGAGGTGCAGTATGTTTTATGGCGAGGTGCACACGTCATGGGAACGGGAAGAAGCAAACTGAAGTTCGGCGCCACCATTCGCCGCGAGCGTTTCACTGGGGGAAAATATATCTTGCGTGCGATGTCAGTGCATGCTAAAGAACCCCAGATGGTCGAAATTTCCGGAGCCCTTCACTACGGCGTCCCTCATAGCCTGAGTCGCTTTGGGACGTTAAACCATAAACCAGCCAACCAACCAAAATATATCTTGCGTGGCTAGCTAATTCGCGTGTCCGTAAGCACGGGCGCACACTCCACCTCCGGGTCAGTCTTTGCAGCATTGCATCTTTATGAGCTTATAAATACATATTACACACGCACGTATTGCCTGTCACCAGCAATATTACCAGCCATATCACATATTACATATCACCAGCCATATTGCCTGGCCTCACCCGGCAAATCTCTTTCGTACGAGAAGGTTTCGGGGAGCGAATAATAATAATAATAATAATAATAATAATAATAATAATAATAATAATAATAATAATAATAATAATAATAATAATAATAATAATAATAATAATAATAATAATAATAGTAATAGTTGGTTTTGGGGGGAAAGGAAATGGCGCAGTATCTGTCTCATATATCGTTGGACACTTGAACCGCGCCGTAAGGGAAGGGATAAAGGAGGTAGTGAAAGAAGAAAGGAAGAAGTAGGTGCTGTAGTGGAGGGCTCCGGAATAATTTCGACCCCCTGGGGATCTTTAACGTGCACTGACATCGCACAGCACACGGGCGCCTTAGCGTTTTTCCTCCATAAAAACGCAGCCGCCGCGGTCGGGTTCGAACCCGGGAGCTCCGGATCAGTAGTCGAGCGCCCTAACCACTGAGCCACCGCGGCGGGGTGGGGAGCGAATCGCAAATTGAGTTCGCTTGTGTGAACACTTCACGTCTCTCGGCGCGCGCCCGTCGCGAGACGAGCAGAGCAGGTCGCGCGACCTCCGCGACACGTCAGATATCTCAACACCTAACCAACGGCGGGCGTGAGCTTCCATATCAAAATACAGCTTTTCCCCAAAATTCGCGGGTCATTATGTGTTCTTTCTGGGCCGTTCGGCACGACTCGTTTTGCATCACCAGCACCTAATATTTTGTGCGTGAAAAGGAATAGCTATCGTCTTTACACCTCCAGAGCTCAGGGGTTCCGAGGGGTGATACAAGAACTCCATCACGCGAAGTCCAGCGTGTATATTTTCTGACGAAGCTTGCACAATTACTGTGCACAAACGTATGAGCCGTAAAGATGGCCGCTGATGGTGCAGTGAAATCTCATCAATTTGAACTCGATTAATTCGAACTCCACAATTATACAGACTGAGCCATTGGTCCCGCCAGCACTACGTGCATGCGTACAGTAATGGTGGCCTAGCGGTTTGAGCACCCGCCTCGTATGCGGAAGATGCGGGGCTCGATTCTGGTGTCGCCGGCACCCACCGATTTGCCCCATACCCGGACTTCCTGGACATCAGCAACTGGCGCCATCTGTTGGCCGATAATAGCGAACGCAACCTGACACAATATGGATATTTTAAACTTGCAGTTCTGAGAAAACTAAAGGGTACTGTGAGGTTCTGCGCTAACATTGTGATTACCATGGGAGATTCTTCCTCCTTGCTTTAAATGCTACAAAATCGCACCTATAAAATGCTTCTTGCTCTCACACCAACTACTTCCGACTTCCTGAGAAAATTGATGGGATGCACTAAAACTTCGAAATTCCCGCATTTAATTTGAGCGTTCAGCGCCACTTGGCAAGCGGCGTCAGCCGCGCAAACTAGAAACCTTTGTGCTGATTTTCCGTATTTGAGAGCACACAAGCACAATGCTCGGCTTCCTCTAGGACGAAATGCTCGGATAAAAAAAAACGAGGTCGTTGACCCAACCCGTGTGCAGGCTAAACTCGTTTTCTGTGGCAGTCTTTGGCTGAGATTCATTCATTCATTCATTCATTCATTCATTCATTCATTCTTTTCTATTCCCACGGATGGAGGAAGCTGTTTCTCTTCCCTTCTTCCATTAAAATAAAATCGTCAACATCACGTGAGCCGCCGCGGTGGCTCAGTGGTTAGGGCGCTCGACTACTGAGCCGGAGTTCCCGGGTTCGAACCCGACCGCGGCGGCTGCGTTTTTATGGAGGAAAACCGCTAAGGCGCCCGTGTGCTGTGCGATGTCAGTGCACGTTAAAGATCCCCAGGTGGTCGAAATTATTCCTGAGCCCTCCACTACGGCACCTATTTCTTCCTTTCTTCTTTCACTCCCTCCCTTATCCCTTCCCATACGGCGCGGTTCAGGTGTCCAACGATATATGAGACAGATACTGCGCCATTTCCTTTCCCCCAAAAAACCAATTATTATTATTGAACATCACGTGCATTGATAAGACCATTCTTAATCCGACCTCTGCATTTCTGTAACAAATTTTTGGCTTCTTTAAAGCCGATTTGTCGATCGATAGTCGAATAATAAAGAAAGAGTATAAACACCGAGTCCGTGGCGGAATCTTACAGTCCAAAACCCACACACACATACGATGTAGGTAGTGCCAAATGCGATAGCTGCGGCGTGTCCCAAAGTAAAGCCCGTCGCGTTCACCAGCGCATCGCTGCAGGCGCAGCGGGAGTCCCGTCTTGAACGCTCTAATAGGACTCCCGGCCACGGAGCGTATAGTCACCGCGATAAATTGGCCTCGCCGGAGCTGCCTTTCTTTCGGCGTGCGCATGTAGAGCGGCGGCAGGCCTATTCAACGAAGCTCGACCGACGACGCCACCGAGACGGGCTCGCACTCTCTGTGAGCCCCCGAGACCTCGAGATTGCGCGCTCGGACTGGCCCCGAGGAGTTTCTGCCTGCGCCCGGTTGGCTCCGGGCTGGATGAAGACGTGCTATATACCAATCCCACACGCTTTCCCCGGCTCCGGGTCCCTCGGTTGGGAATATTAGGCCGCATTTGCATTAGCTATCTCCGTTCATGGCGTGCAGGTAATGCGTTTGCGGAATGCTGCGATTATCTTTCTTTTTCGATATTTTGTTTTTTGTTTTCCGTGACGAAAAAACTTCGGATGTAGCCTTAATTGAAGCGCAAGTATTTAGGGACGCATTTATAGTGTTTCGAATGTTCTCGGTTCAGTAAAGGCAGCACTTGTATTTCGAATGCGCTCGCTGCATTCAGCGAACGAAGACATCGTGCAAATGAGAACTGTATACATTTAGTGAACCTCTGCTGTACCCAGATTGCGAGCGTGGAGCGCACAATCTTGAAATTTTATCTGGATATGGTTCCTGCTTTTTTTTCTTGCTTTTAATACTTTGTTTGTTTAAGAGCAAGCCTGCTGTCCGTAATCACAGGGTTTGCGATGCATTATGTGCACTTTTTCCCCCGCCGTAGAAACTGAAGGAAGTTTCATCGCGGCTCAGTTTAACTTACGAGATGTTATTGAAAACAGCTGCTTATAGCGATGGGCAGATCGAAGCCCATTATTATTCCGATGATGAATGGGGTTGGGCCTGTAAGAGGGGCGTTCCCTGTGAGCGGGCAGAGCGAGCAGAGTGAAGATTTTCTTTTTCATATTCCCAAGCATTAAAAGTGTGCTGCGTCTTGTAAACACGAACCAGTTCATTATACATAAGTTGAAAACGCAAGTTTTATGCGCGATTCTTCTTCTCTTTAAAAAAAAATGGAATGGAATGAAATTCCAAGAAGATCCATGAGAGAAAAGTTAGTTCCCCGAGCATTCTGTCTTGCGCTGAATGTAGATAATTCAGCGTAAGACAGTCGTTCAAGAGAGTCACTGATTACCAGAACAATGAATAGTCTTCCGTCTTTTTTTTTCACGTGCGCTTCTATTTTCATGCTTTCCAGGCCTACCTAACACTCAGTGAAATGAAGCAGTGCACAACGTGGTAAACAGTGCAGGAATAATGACGGTAGCGTTGAAGGGTGTGTGTGTGTGTGGGGGGGGGGATGAATTGTAGTACCGCCCGTGGCCGTTCCGCCAGGTGCTGGAGCGTTCATTCGAGAGGAAATCTTGCACATGCTAAATTGCTTTTGGAAGGTAGTTTTCACGTGGTTATGTTCACCTAAGCGCACAAACCTCATTCATTGTGACTTGTTGCATTCGCCATAGAGTGTAAATTACGACAGGTACACGCATATAGGCATATGCGACATATATATGTGGCCGCGTGCATTCATCAGGCCGCATGGTTTCGGTTTGGCGCGCGTTGAGAGGAGGAATTTGTTTCATCGCAGTTTCGAACAGAACTGCGTGTTAGAAATTGTAAAATTCGTGGAGCTAGGCTTACCGGCTTAGCGCACGACATAGCGAAAGTTGTTATAGGTATAGTTTAGCCATATAAACCTCAAGCTGCGCATTCCTTTGCCCTCGCCATAGCCTCCCAAGCCACTAGGCCATCCATCAGGCCGCCTGCCAAGGTTTCCATCGTAACTTATTTAAATTAAATTAATTTTAATAAGTTAAATAAAATTAATTCATAAGTAATGAAGGTCTTACGGCTGACGCTGTGGATTCCACGGTAGAATGCAGGCCTACGTGGCTAAACCCAAGGTATAACAGCTTTCTATTAAAAAAGTAGTAATATTTGTGATTGTAACGAATGGCCACCTACAACTGTCTAACCACAGCCAGACGCCTACCTGAAATAGTTAAAAGATGACTATTAGAGCTTAGCTTAACTACATACTTGTTAGCATGGTTGGTCTTTGTTGGTATGTCTGCAGCCACAGCAACTGCAGTACCACGAAACCATCGGTATATATATCAAAAAGCCTGTTTTTAAATATTGCCAAAAGTCTTTGCTCAAGCACCCGGTTCTGATATTTCTAACGAAGTCTTCTCACGAACCAGTTGGTTCCGATGACTGCGCGAGGAAGGAGTCCGAAGGTATCTACATTTCTGCTGAGTATCAAGAAATAAGCTTCTTCTCTTTCCAGCCGACTACAGCACCGGATGATGCTGAGAGGACGGGCGCAGCCGTGCGAACCTGCATGCCTGCGCAAATTGTGAGGAGCACGTCCGGCCACTTCACGCATGATGCCAGAGCGTGTCGGCTTGGCGCTTTCGATCGAGTCTGTTACATAAAATGTTCTGCACCGTATGCGTCAGCGGTCCGTCCTTTACCATGTGTGCTACGCGGGACTTATTGCAGTGCATATCGACCACCAAATTTAAGTCGACCGTGCAAGTTAAACTCTCTAGCAGAACAAGGAAATAAAAGTTTCCGTTCTCTTTCGGCTCGACGAAGATGCAGCCATAGCAGTACTGCACTCAACCTCAAACACGCTTCAGTGCACCCTCTCCCTCACTCTGATATCGCTGTAATAATAAAACCACAAATTCTCGCACAAGCGGTGGCGTATGCCGACGCATAGAGATTTTCCTGAATGTCTATGTTGGCTTTAGGCGCGTAGCGAGACTCAGCGGTAGCGGAAAAATTCCGCCACAAAACCGCTCAGCTGGAAGCTTGCAGAGTTTTGCAGCGCAAGCGGAATAGCAGCATCGGCAGCAGTCTTTCACACACGCAGTGGCGTAGGTGTTTGAGCACTCACTGAACGCCGGTGCATTAGCGTACGCCGCCTTTCGGGTTGCAGCGCGTGTGAGTAACTTACCACCGTAGGGTCCGCGTTGAAAATAAAGGACCCACGGTGCATGGGAGAAGCTGGCTTTAGACCCCGTGACATCGATTGCTCCGGGCGCAGGGGACGCACCGGTGGTGCAGTGTCTAGAACATACTGGATGATGTGGCACTATATATACTGGCTAGCAGAGCGCTGATGTGGCACCGGAAGCAATGGCTGACAGCGGCTGCCGCATAGGGACGCTGCTAACTGAGAGCGTGATAGAAAGGGTATGGCATCAAGCATATACCTATCTGTCTAGCTATAGCTATCTATCTTTCTTGCTTGAACACTGCTTGAAGTTTGTACAAAATAAACTGAGAGCAAAATAATGGCAGGCTTCATGGGACAACAAGATTAGCAAGAAGCTGCACTTTGTAAAGCCCGTCCTATGTGAATGGAAAGCCTGTAGCACCAGGAACGCTTTATAGAAGTAATTTTATGTCGTCTCCGCATTGGGCACACACACCTTACGCTTAACATTTTACTTACGAAACAACACAAAGCCTCTCTGCGAAAGATGTGGACACTAAACCATATTTTATTCTCATGTTGAAGACTCAGAAAACAAATAAAGAAGCACTTTACTCAATTTTATAATGAATGCATTTCTTTTCACCCAATGCTGCTGTTAGGTGATAATGCCATTGTTAACATGTCTTGTGTTTTTAGCTTTTCAAAAGAAGCAGGTGTTCTTGAGAAACTGTAAATTTTGATATTCTGCTTCGCTCTATTATGTGATACTCCTGAGAAGAAGGCTGAGGTGTTTATTGGATTTGTTGGGAGCCTCCAGATTGTTGCCAAGCCAAGGAAGGTCGTTGAGGTTACTCGACATTCTTTAAAGCTAGAACTATTAGGCACTTCTGAAGCTTCTTCCCTTTGTTATCACTAGGTGTTCAACTAACTTTTTAGTTCCTCTACATCACCTTTGTTTTTTTTTTCTCCCGTTCTTATAAAATTCTGCACGAAACAATTTTCTGATACCTTGAGCATAGTGATAATGCTTATGAGCCACTAACCCCAACACAACTATACTTTTTTCTGATGTTTCATTTTTCTGCCCATTCGTAATATTATTTTTACTCAGTACCGTAAGTGTGGCAGTGTTTTCACTTTAATAAAAATGCGAAAATGCTGCTAATTAATAGTTACTTCTATGGTGCACTGCTTTTATTTTTATCTATTTTTATTTTATTTATTTCTCTCTCGCGTTCGGGGGGGACGGGGTGGGGGGGTCCCTTGGCTATAGAACTGAAGCTTCGCCAGTAGAGAAGTTGGCGACCAGGTCAGAAATGGTCCGGCGGAGCTTTGTCGGGGCGGTGCTGTAGTTCCGACAACTTCTTCATCTATTTGGTGCGGTGTTTGTCGGCTTCTGGTGAGGCGGTTCCTTTGGCGAAGACATCTGTTGACTCTAGGAGCTTGGGCATCTTGTGTTCGAGGTGTCGGTGAGCGAACGAAGAAGGCTTCGATTTCTTTCTTGCTAATCATGCTACGGCAATCACTGTATGTATTGTTCTGCCATGCTGATCATGTTTCGTCATTTCGGTGGGTCGGTGACCGGACATCGTAGTCGTAGACGGGGGGTACGACGTTGGTTTCCCTATTTTCCTGGGTGAACTTCAGGTGTGCCTTGAACACCGATATGCCTTGCATTGTCTAGATGTGCTTCTTGGCAAAGCTTCTAGCCCAAAGTTTGCGTGGACACACTGAATACTAAGCACTTAGACCGAATTGCCTGACTAGTTGGGTTTGATAATTTAGATTAAAATGCAAGACATCTCCGACCAAAACTTTTAAAATTTAACGTTTCGCAGCCGGCTCGGTTCTTTCTTCAGGGGTGGCAGGGGGCTGTTGGCTTGAGTCTTCATAGTACATGGCCGCCGCGGTGGCTGAGTGGTTATGGCGCTCGGCTGCTGGCCCGAAAGACGCGGGTTCGATCCCGGCCGCTGCGGTCCAATTTCGACGGAGGCAAAATGCTAGAGGCCCGTGCACTGTGCGATGTCAGTGCGCGTAAAAGAACCCCAGATGGTCCAAATTTCCGGAGCTCTTCACTGCGGCGTCCTTCATAGCCTGAGTCGCTTGGGACGTTAAACCCCCACAAACCAAACCAAAACAATCTTCAGAGTACATGGTGGAGAGTAAGAAAGGAGTGCGGCGTTGTGAAGGATGCGAGAGGGGGTGAGGGAGATATGTCTTGGTTTAGTAGTTGAACTAACAAGTAATGGCTTATGGGAATACTACCTTTTCAGTCGCACCATAAAGTTTTTTTAATTACAAATAAAGCGGGAGATAAACAATTCTGCGCAAAAATTTATCAAATACATGCACGCATTGCTCAGTGCAGCCAAATGCCCCATTGGCTGGAAGCTTAAATTAAGTTTCATCATGGCACTTTGTGCACAGTATTGTGGCCATGAGAAATTTGCGCTGGTGAAAACTTTTAACGGCGAAAATTCCTGGACTAGATAGACACTGATAATCTATTCGACATTTGTTTTCGACACTGAGCATATATTGCCAGAAACCTGCACTAAGATAGCAAGATGCGCTTCCACAGCTAAGTAGAAGCATGCGTTGTCCCGCTTGCAGTTCTGCGAAATATTATCTACTGCGCGTGCTGCATACAAGAGAAAAAACAAATAAGTATTAATAGCGTCATACGCTGTCAGAAAGCTATCACTTGGCCAAGTCCACAATTGGATACACAGAGTCTGAAAGCATTCAAAGACGAGAAACTAGTCGGAACTAATTAAAATGACACTATACGCATGAAAAGCAACCTCGATATCCAGAAAAGCAACCTTCTGCCAAAGTTCAGCGGCGCAACTTCATTGCTTGTGTGTATATTGCGGGTTACTTTCAAAGCATCGCCGCTCGAATTCCTCTTTTTCCTTCCTACATATATCACCCGAGTTCGTACGCGAACGCCGTGTTTTCTCCTCATAAAGTTTCTTTGTAAGCAGTTCTCCCCTTCAAAACTCATTTTGAGAGAGTAGCCCCGAAAGCAGGAAAACAAAAAAACAAAGTTTGAGTCGCTCTTCTCATTAACGTCACGCATGCGGAAAACAGCGGAAACACGCCGCAAGGCAATCTCCCCGGCTTCTTTTCTTACTATTCTTTTTTTTTTTTTTGCGGCGACCGCTAGGAGCAAGGCACGCCTTGTGCTCTACTGCCGACCCGAAAGTTGTTGAAAGGGACAAAAATTAAACAATGAAAAGCAGGGTTCCGGACCACCTTTAAAAATGAAACGCGAGCGAAAAACTTTTCTCCGCTTGGCGAAGAAGTTCAAAAAATATCTAAAGGGTAAGATGTGTACAGATGGATGGGTATGAATACAACGCACACACACACGCGCGCGCGCACAAAAACATCGCAATGTGTGCAGAGAGCACTGTTGCAGCAGTTTCTGCGGGAATGATTGCGAGGCAGGGGGGGTGGGACAGAACGTCGTTCCGCGGAAAGCATAACGTCTGCATGTGCGAACCCGCTTTAGAATAATCTTCTTAAATGTATATTTTTACCTGCTTTCAGCTCGAAAACCTGGAGAACAAATTCGGGAGCTTGCCTGGGGCACGAAGCAGCTCGCTAACGGCCCGAGCGCACGCGAGCAGGTTTCGAATGGAAGTGTGCGAGATATGCAGATACCTGCGGTGCGTTGTGTTGTTTTTTTTTTCTCGAAAAAAAAAAGGAAATAGAAAGCGGGTCACAGTGATAACGGGAATGTGAAATGCAAAAGTGCGAGTCTGTGCCAGATTCTTTGCACGCCCGCAAAAAAATAACAAAAACCAAGAGGTCGAAATAACGCCCGTCTTCTTTTGTTCTTGAACGTAGTGTAACGGCAGGCGGCGGGCGAAATCGCAGTGAGGGAATTGACGGCGGAAGTGCGAAAAACGAGCGAGGAAGCAAAAAAGGTGTTTTATTTTTGTTATCCTCGCAGTACGCACTTACTAAATTAAAAGGAAAAAAGAGGCGGCAGGAGAAGAAAATAATAAAAACAGAAACGTTTCATTTTTTAGGGCAGCTCGGGAATAAAGTTGGAGAGAGAATGAAGCACATGCGGGAGGGAAAGGTAGTGCAGCTGATAAGGAAAGGATGGCAATTAACCAAGTGGGAAAGGCGGGAAAAAAAAACGTGAGCTGCAGGGAAGGTACACAATATTCAGTAATTTTCGAGAATATTTTCAGCACGCACGATTGGAAATCAGCTCAATTACTCACTCTCGTCGTTTAAGCAGGGAACGAGAGGGAACACGGAAAAAAAAATTCGTAAGAGAAAAACATTGAAGGGGGTTCACGTATGACCCGATTTGGAACGTGAGATGCATACGTGGCGGAGATGAGGAAGAGATAATGCGGGAAGGGAATAAGTTCGGAGGGTTTTCTTATTAAATAGGCTTAGTATCATGACTTATCCAAAATCATTACTTATTAATCAGATGAGACCGTCATGTGATGCATTTAATGTGCCACGTGACGGATGACACTTAGTCACGTGACGCTGCTATGTAATGACGCCAATCTATGCGGACAACGAAGACGAGATTTGTATATGGGGAAAGAGGGGAGGGGGTGCAGGTCTGGCGCCAAGGTCTATGGATTCCGCCGCCGCTCCAGCTTGCGCAGCTGCGCATCCGGTCACATGACGATGACGTCATTCCGTGCAAAAGGCCGCGCTCTCCGCATAACGACGAGCCTTTATCAGCTGACGGTGCGAAATATATACGCATTTCTTGTTCAGCCCAATGTGCAATCATCTTAAGAATCTGCAGGCTCCGCTCCTTCTTTCGTGCATACAAATGAGATAGAGAAATAGAAGGCCGGGCAGAATAGGCAACCTGGGAGACGCGCAGAACTTCGGGAAAGCCCAATTTGAGCGCGGCTGGATGCGACTTCAGCGAAGAGTATTTGTAAAAGGGCCGTAAATATGTGCCACAGAAAACGATGAAACAGCGCAGTGCTCTGAACAGTGGCATTACATGATCCTCGGTTAATTTCACATCTTATACGTCCCGAAGCTGCAGCAGTATCGCGAAATACGAGGGACACCGCAGTGGAAGGGTTCACGTCAGTTCCGGCCGCTAGTGCTTCTTCAATGCGCGGCATAAGTTTTAACACATGCATTAGCGGTTTCTTCCACATATTCGAGACCACAAATATGTGGCCAGAAGCTGCGCTACTGCTTATCATGTTGGTTGGTTTATGGGTTCAGACTTCTTTTATGCGCACAGAAAGACGACACAAAAAGACAAGGTAGACAGGACAGAGCGCAACTTTCAACTGTTTTATTCCAGAAAAAGTACATGACATTAATACCAAAAAGAATGGATAGTTATCAGAGCCACGTGCCGGCCAGAACCCGGGAAAAGCACACAGAAGGCACCGGTGACTCACCTCATATGTAATTTATCTAAAAAAGCAAAATCTTTATCATATATTGTCACAGATGGTGCACTGACACATGAACTACCGCTTTTTCTTATATGGTAGGCTTCAGCCAATTCTCGCGCAAGCGTGTCAGTACTCCTGCACAAGATGCTGGTGCCTTGGAGCGTTGCATCACACAGTTTTTTGCTTTCTGTTTTATGTCGTTATCTTTTCCACACTCACTGATGTGCGCCGACAGGTGCGAACCGGTACCGTTCTTCAAAGACAAACTGTGTTCCCTTAGCCGCTCATTAACACATCGGCCCGACTGCCCAATGTACACCTTACCGATACCGGTTCGTTCCTGCCGGCGCACATCAGTGAGTGCAAAAAAGATAACGACATAAAACAGAAAGCAAAAAAACTGTGTGATGCAACGCTCCAAGGCACCTGCATCTTGTGCAGGAGTACTGACACGCTTGCCCGAGAATTGGCTGAAGCCTATCATATAAGAAAAAGCGGTAGTTCATGTGTCAGTGCACCATCTGTGACAATATATGATAAAGATTGTGCTTTTTTAGATAAATTACATATGAGGTGAGTCACCAGTGCCTTCTGTGTGCTTTTCCCACGTTCAGGCCGGCACGTGGCTCTGATAACTATCCATTCTTTTTGGTATTAATGTCATGTACTTTTTCTGGAATAAAACAGTTGAAAGTTGCGCTCCGTCCTGTCTACCTTGTCTTTTTGTGTCGTCTTTCTGTGCGCATAAAAGAAGTCTGAGTATGAACCAACTAGCCCCACAACGTATATTACTGGTTTATGGGTGTTTAACGTCCCAATGAGACTCAGGCTATGAGGGACGCCGTAGTGAAGGGCTCCGGAAATTTCGACCACCTGGGGTTCTTTAACGTGCACTGACATCGCACAGTACACGGGCCTCTAGAATTTCGCCTCTATCGAAATGCGGCCGCGATCAAAACCGCGTCTTCCGGGTGAGCAGCCGAGCGCCATAACCACTGAGCCACCGCGGAGTCTGCCGGTTATAAGCGGCACAGAAGCTTGGCTGCCGCGGAGAGTACATCACAGACCACATTATACCCCTGTCACACGGGCACTTGTAAGGCCTTAGAAATTAAGGCCCTTTGCCCCAAAGGCGCGTGACGCGCATCTACACGGCAAAGCGTCGAGACCTTTGCGATAAGTTCCGTAGCAATAAAGGCGGCCGTCAGCGGCCTTAAAGTTGCTTAAAGGAGCAACCCAGACGGCAGCGCCAGCTAGCGAGCTCAAAGAATAAAAAAATGACGCAATTTTTAGTTTTGAAACCATAAAAAATATCTAATTTATCTTATTAAATGGTTAATTTTGCGTTACAGTGCACTTAACCGTAGAGGAGGCTATGACTAAAGACATCCACACTGCTAAGAAAGGACTTGAACGCTTTTCAGCAGCCGCATCGACACACACGTGCTTGCGCATCTCGCTTTGCTGTTTTTTCTTCGTTTGCTCTTTGTTGTGTGCGTGTTTTGAGTTTGCTTGTGTGCACAAAGACACAAGCAACAAAGCACGCTTCTCGAACACAATGAGGAGCCGAACGGAAAAGTGCGCCTACCGTGGTCGGACCGAGAACGATGAAAAAAAAAAAAGAAACTGTTTCAAAATATCCGTTTCTCACCATCAGAACGCTCGTTTATTATCGTGATAGCTACTTTTTCCAACATAAACGAATGCACTCTTAGCTGAAGTGCTACTGTCTGCTTTAATTTCATAATGTTACTAGCGCCGCTTCACACACAGCGGTGACTTTGGCATTCACGGAGGCCGCGTTCTAGCTCCTTTGGATTTGCCGTGTAGCAGCGTCGCTGCTCCTTTTCGGTTTTCCTCCTTTAGTGCAATAAGACAACTTTACGGCAAAGGCCGAGAAGAAGTCCCGTGTGACAGGGGTATTAGAGGGTTTTTTGTGAGTCCCTTTGAATGCCTGAGTGGTGCTCGATATGTTTGACCTTGTGTGCTGAGCTTTGTTGGTAAATGATGCAGCTGGAAGTTGTCAGGATAAAATCAAAGTTGGGAGTGTCCTCTATTGCCATGAACGCATCACTTTTCGACACTGTCCTCACCAGCTGCGATCTATTTACGCCGCCGGTGCACCGCTTCTGTGCAAGACTTCGTAGCGGGATGAGGGCTCCAACAGGTGCTGCTGCCAATAGCCGCACTCATACAACCGCGAAAGTATGCAGCTTAAAGCATGGTCGGTGGCAGTGCATCTTCACTGGTGAGGTCTTCTTATTAATGCGAAATTCCTCAGTGACGTCAGCAGTAGACCATAAGATAGTGACGTCTACAGCAACGAGAAATAAATAAAATTTCTATTTATTCCATCAGCCTTATACTTTGGTGTGTGGTGTCCTAAAGTTGCAGACAGGCCACGAGAGGCGGAGGGCATCCGCATTAATTTCTCCACACCAAGTTCTTTAGCGTGCACTGACATCACGAAGCACGCCTGTGTTTTTGCATTTCACCTTGATCGAAAAGCGGTCGATGTGACCGGGATTCTCCCCGCGACCTTAGCCTCAGCAGCCGAACGCCGTACTTACTAAACCGTTGCGGGCAAATAAAGAGGAATGAACCCCCCCCCCCCCCCCCCCCGTACTAGACACAGGGTGGAGAATCTAAAAAAATACTGCAAAAAATGCATCGTTCTTTAAAACTCGCCACGATCGACGAAATTGACCTCAATTTTATCGTACAAAAGCGTAATGCATCATGCAGAGACCGCTGTGGAATTTAAATAAATAAAGCTCTACTCCCGGTCGCAAAGAAGGTCGCCGAGTAATAAAATGCGAAAGGAGGGACAATGCAAAGGCTCTAATGCAGGGTAGCAGGAGCTATAGTAAATGTATTGCCCAAAGACCGAAAAACAGATTTGTGCGTGCGTACACTCTAAACAGAAAGGAGTAAGCTGTCCTCTAGCACACTCCCTTTTATAAAAAAGGGAGTGCGCTAGAGGACAGTTTACCCTTTTTTACTCCCGTATAGGCGTATTCCTGTTTAGAGTGTATTTTAAAACCTCACACGAACATGGTGGCAAATAAATGTACTAGGGCGTCCGCTGCTTGCGCAGTGCTTATCGCACACGCCATCGACGAATTATGAACAAATCGGGATCTAATGACGGACGAACAAGTAGTACGAAACACGGAATTCAATTCTTAGTCCTTTTATTATATCACCGTCGCGCAATCCCTCCCAAAGTGACGTGAGGCCGAAGAGCCTGCTCTGAGAATAGTCCTGTCATTCGAGTAGCACGGCGACATGCCGCGAAGCCCTGCTCTTACCACGTGGTGAGGAGAAGAAAGAAGAAGAAAAAAAGAGGACGAACCAAGAAGAAAAACAACAGAGGAGACAGAGACAGCGAGTCTCCCGGGCAAAAGAGGCGAGCTTGCCGCACGTTTCCGGCCTTGATTGGCGTTAACAAGCTGCCTGCCCAGGGAGGGCTTTGTGCGAAAGACCGAGATCGTTCGAATGACACTCCCGGAGAGAGGGTAAAGGGAAAGGAGGTCCGCATGCGGCAGAGAAAGACGGGGCCGAGTTGGCCCACCAGGATCGGAAAGGCTCAACCGCGACACGCTGTTTATAACAAATTACCGGCGGCACTGAAGGAACTTACGTGGGAATAATGCGAAAGCTTTCCGGTTTCATTCTAATTCAGTTCCAATTAAAACCCGATTCTACTCTAGTTCTCTTTAAATTCTGCTCAAATTGTATTATATTGCCGCGAATATTTGCCGTATTTGTTCGTTTTTCAAATCTGCTGCCACACCACTTTATCGTTTTGTTTGCGACGCAAGACGCGACTAGATTTATCTCGATTGATCGCAGTCAGGCAGAGCTGATTCTACGTTGTTCCGGAATGTTCTAGTAACTTTGCACGCTTTATCTCGAAAGTTCGCTATCAGCTTTAAATTGAGCACGGCCGACAGAGGCGGGCATTCTGTCCGACGACCGCCGAGCACGCTTGTCGCTTCGCCACCGCCGAGTGATTCAGTCCATTGTGGGCGCAAGTCAGCCCAATAAACAGTTTTCTTTTAGAAGACCTTTAGTCCGTCTTCATTGTTCCTTCGACTGCCGTCACCGCTACGTGACAATTTTCCTTTATAGTTGCTGCAGTTGTAAGTACAAGAACTAGCTATTACTGGTAACATTTCGCATATTCCCGCCTTTGGTGATGTCACACAGTTTCGACCAATCGCGAGTTTTGTTGTACCGCCACTTTTTGAACGACGCCGCGTTATCGTGTCGATGAGCCATTTTATGCTTTCGCATTATATGGAACACTGAGGGTCAAAGTAGGGGGGGGTGGGGGGGGGGGGGAATGGTTTATGGGGGTTTAACGTCCCAAAGCGACTCAGGCTATGAGGGACGCCGTAGTGAAGGGCCCCGGAAATTTCGACCACCTGGGGTTCTTTAACGTGCGCTGACATCGCACAGTACACAGGCCTCTAGAAATACAGGTATCGCCGGCACAGGACACTTTCACTAGAAGTCTGCGATCATGTCGAATGCTATTTGTTGTTGTTGTTGGTCTCTGAGATTAGACCACACCCCTTTTCATGTGTAAACGAACGTCGACAAGTCCATGATGAGCTCGACTCCGTGATGACGTCACCGGTATGAAGTGGTTGGAGGGAAAGATTTCATTTTAAACTCCAAACTTCTCGCCATTCGTGGCATCCTTTGCTTCTGAACGAGCGTCGACGAAGCTACAACGTGCCAGACAGTAGTATTTCACTGAGATCAAATACTGGGTGGAGTTGTCCTTGGTGTTCTTTTAAAGAACAGCTTCATTCAAAACTCCCTAGGCCGCGAAGTCTGCAACTGTCTTGTGTGGCTGGACACGAAAGGCACCTCTGAAGCTTCATATCTCTAGAAAGAAAGCGCAAGTGATCGTGCGCACCCACATGGTGAATTAATTAATTGTGCTCCGTACCATTCAGAATATTGCATGGAGCGAGAGTGCGCGGGTTGATTATCTCACTGGAAACACTATCCGTTAATGTTTAAGGACGCAAGTCCTGTCGAATGTCGTTTGCCCAGTGTTCAAGGTGCAGTTACCCCCCCCCCCCCCCCCCACCACCCCCGCCCTTTTTTTTCATAGTTTCGTCTTGAAAATCACTACAGTAAAAACTTATAAAGGGAGTCGACGTGGTGCAATCGATTCCCATTTCTTCGAAAAAAAATAAAGTTTATGCCATGGCACAACCTTGAATTCTAGAAACCAATAGTTCTCGACTGGCACGCTCAGGGATCGCAAAACTTGCGAGTCGATTTAAATGTCGACGCGAAAAAGTGCGTGGGGTGTAGCTGGGAAATACATTCCCGAAATTTGACGGTTTTTCTCTTACGATCATTCTTGTATGATCTCCAACTTTATTATTTTTCTCCGAGATATTATTATAATGTCGCAATTTGTCGCACAGTTTTCTCCCTATGCTTCCGTCCCCACTTTAATCTAAACTTTAAAAAAACGTGTCAGTAGAGCAACCAACGAAGGTTTCCCGCTACTAAGTTTCAGGTCAAGAGTCGGTGACAAATGTGAAAATATTGTAAATTACCACAGGCGGGTGGTCGAATTTAATATGCTACCGCCCGGCACGTGCCGTTTCTATCATTCCTAGGACGCTGTTTCTTCGCGGCGTGATTACAAGAGCAGCTGATGCTTAGAAATGCGGAGTAGTGTAGCTTAACGTAAGAAATGTATGGCATGCGCACGCAAAAACACCTACGAGTTTTTTTTTGTTCTTTTTTTCGTAGAGGTAGCGCGTACACTAGGAGGCAGCTCAAAAAATAATCGAAAACAGCCACGTGCCTGCCAAGCACTAATATTAGCGACGGCTTATGTGGACGGCACCCCGATTAATTGTGACAGGACGTACCGCGCTGTTTTCGCTGATTCTGTTACAAGAGCAAGTGCATTTTTCTTTACATTTCATTTTTAACCTGCGGGAATCCTGGCTTCCCGCCGTTGCCTTTGCGCGGCTGCCGGCATCCCGCGTTGTTCTCCCCTTTCCCTTTCTCCCGCCTCAGGCGACGAAGAGGCGGCTAGGTGACTAATCACTGTCATTCGGCCGCAGCTCCGTCCTGGCTTCCCAATGGACTTTGCCATTGGTGCCTTTCGGCGGGAATTCGGGGCCCGCTTGGGTGGCCGCGCTCCGGGTGACATTCCAAACGGAGCCCATTCTCATCCGAGACAGCGTGACGTCGTATGCTACTGTTCTTGTCCGCTGCCCTTTGGCGTTCGGTCCAGTGCATACTCAAGCTCACCAGCGCAGGTTCGTGTGACCTGTAACGGCTCTAGATTATCCAGTGGGGTCCAGCGACCTCCGATAGGCGTACCTTGCGTTCACTGCCTACTCTGTACGCAGAAGGACCACACGCAAGTCGCCGAAATAGCTCACCGCAACCAGTAATGCCAGCGCGTAACATAAAAAAAAGAAACACTGCCTACGCATCCAAGAAAAGCAATAATAACGGCATGCAGAATATATACGAGGTATACACAAGGTGAAGTGAATACTATACAACTAGTGGACGACAGTCCCAAAGTTGTGTGGCGTGGCCCAGTAGGCCTGTCAGCGACTCACCGCTCGCTGACTTTGACCAGTGGGCGAGTTGGACGCCTGGCGGTGGTCTTCTTTCCGTTGATGTCAATTAGGCCGCGGCAGAGCACGAATGGGACGCCCCTGGGCACAACGGGGTGATCGCGCACACGGCAATGCACGCTTTCGCGTCGGTTGAAGTAGGCTCCGGTGTTCCGCAGCGTCCTAAGGTGTAGACATGCGACAGCGACGGGTCCTTGTCGTCCCCACGCACACGCAGACAGCACACAACGGCACCACTCATAGACGTCGCCTTTGCTCTTGGTCGTGCCCGTGCACAGCCACGCACTGGCACGAGCGGGCGACGACAAACCTTCTTCGCCCCGAATTGTCCCGAACCGTTTCTGCCGCCGCGGCCATCGTGGGTCAACGAACTCACCCTTCCTGCTCCCCACCGCACCAAACGGCCTCCCAACTTCCCCTCACACACTCATCGCAGCCTTGGTAGTGCTGCGAGGAACTACAGGGATGGAGGTAGACGGGGGCTCCTTAACGAGTAAACACATCCAGAGACGGAACTCAACGGGGAAAAAAAAGACCCGCTGCACAAAAAGAGACAAAACCTGCCGCTTCAAGAAGTGCACAGGCGAGTGGGCTCAGCTGGCAAAGAAGTCTTGTAAAAAAACAAAAAAAAAGACGCACCAAAGCAACTAGAAACAGACTACATAGAGAGAGAGATAAAGCGGAAGAGGGTGGTTGGCTACCCTGCACTGGGGAAGAGAGATGATGGGATTGAGAAGGAAAAGAGAGAAAATACGAGGGGCACAGTCGCTCGCAATAGACCTCTCCCTGTTTGCAAACAATGCGAGTTCAAGGGATCACGTGACAAGGGGCGCGCCGAAAGAAAACAGGCTTGGTTGGCAAAAGCAGCCTCTCCGGTCCGGTCTGCCTGCTGCGCGGCGCGCGTCGCGAGCTGTCTGACGGCTGTGTCTTCTGCCTGAAATTGTTGCTGTTAGTGGCTATTTATTAATAAAATAACAATGGAAGAAAAGATGTTGCTAGCCGCGACATCTGCAATCGAAACCTGAAGCACCTGAGCTGCAGCTAGCGGGAATGAAAGGACAGGGAGAGGGAAAAGAAAGGGGGGGGGGGGGGGCGTAATATGCATTATGTACAAATACAGAATAAGAAATAAATGTGGGGTGCTGCGCATCATAGGAGTACTAACTACATTTAAATAAGGCCGAAGTGCGCGACACTTCAATACCCGGACCTATTAGCGACGGACAACTGGAAAAAGATTTTAAATGTACGGCAATCATGCACTTCATAGAGATATTTATGTGCGTCTAGTTAGAAAAATCCTGACCCTTGCAGTGCGCAGGCACTTAAAACCTACCAACCGCCTGAAAAGTATGTATGACCTCGCAATGGAAGGACATGCTGGCAAGGGGGTTATTTCAGACTTCGACACCAGTTACTGCATTTAAAGTGCCTTTCATAGAAGCTACTGCAGAGCCCCACGAAGCGCAGGTGGGTGCCCGTGAGCAAAGACCGCAGCGTTCCCACGCGCAGCGTGCTTGGCCGGCCTATTTTGTAGCGAGAGCTACACTGCGCTACCCAGTCTTGCATTTCGCCGTGAGCCTTGGCGGTGCGCGGCGCGTGACGTCAGAGCTCGGCCGCCGCCGCGGCCTTGCGTGGGGTCGTGCGGCTGTGTGTATAAAAGCCGAGGTGATACAAGTGTATCACAATCGCTTCGTGTGGGCGACGAAAAGGAGACTCCAGCCGCCGCATTGCGGCGGTATCGTAAGGAGAAGGTCAATTCTTCGGACCCAAAAGTCGTCGCCTAGCACTTCGCCGCTCTGCATAGAAAGAATGAACATTAGAAGGCAAAACGAACGGCGGAGACGCCTGAGCAAAGAGAAGAAAGTCTTGCCAAGCGGAGACGTCAAGAGGCGGAGCGTAACAAGCGGCGCATAGCAGCTCGCATGGTTCCTTCGCAAGAAAATCAAGATGAAGCAATGGCAACAACATCATCATCAACAACAACTTAAGAGGAGGATGTAAAGGGTCGTCGTATAACTGACCACGCGATTAGCCCAGGGGGAAACTGCAGATCTCGTTACGTATATCCTGGCATAGTTGAGCTAAGCCACTGCCATTTTTTTTCTCTCAAGTATGGAAGTTTCTAATTTGTCTTGTTTTAATTACGTTCCGATTGAGGAACACGTGATATCACTGCTAGAACGCATACCATTCAGGCTAAGTGCAGTGCGGAACCAATGCGTTGCGTGTCGCCATAGCCAGCTGCGCGCATAATAGCGGGGTAATTAAGCGCGTTTTTCACAACACTGCACAATATTCATGGTATTGAAAATCGCACTGCGCACTTACATGACGCAAGAAAAACCTCTTTTCGACTCGGACACAACGATGCTTGAACGAGCACGGTATTATACAGTTCCTGGTTGATATGCGGCTGCACTTAACGGCGAAGGTGCTGACATACCCTTGCGAGCAGCCTATGACAGAAGCTTGTTTCTTGAACACGACCTGCCGCATTGGAATAACCACAAATGCTTATTCAGATGTTCTTAGAGTACTTCCAAGTGGTCACAAGCCATGCGGGCCTTTGAGTGTTCGATCGGTCATGAGTTCAGTACAATTCGTTTCTTGCGGTACTAAATTAAACTAAGTGCTTGCTTGTTCACACAAAAATGCATCGGCACGCGAGTAACCAAGCATATCTGCTTACAATGAAATGCTCGCCGCAGATCCTGACAGCGCTTGACGTCGGCCACTTTTGCTCTTGCATGTTCCAAAGCCCATTTTTCGCTGGTTTTCGAGTAGGAATATATATGCGGCTGGTTTTCGATCCGCTAGCGCATTTCACGGCGCAAAGGCTCGACGGCATTCAGAAACACACAGAAAATTGTCACTAAACAAGGCCAAATCCGCTGCATCACGCCGCCAGCTGGGGAATGTTTTTGCCAACCACTCCGAGCCACGCCCCTCGCCCCTCCTTCGAAACGACAAGCGTGAAGTATGCCGGGAGAGGTATATTGGTCCCTCAAGCGAGTCCCTCTCGGGAAGTGAAAAAGTGCCTCGTAGGAATAAACAAACACAGGGGCCAGCTGGAACTGAGCATGCTGCCAAGAGGTGGACAAGCGGTGCTTCTCCTGGGTGGGCCTGACGAGAAAGCTCGTCACCTGAGGGTGCATGCGTTCGGTTGCAGAAGAGTCCGACGTCCGGCACCAATCACACAGGTGACCGTCGCCTCAGATTGTGCGGGTGCGTGGTACACCTGTGTAGTAGCACCAATTGTGCCTCTGCTCTTGCATGAATGTCATACCAGTGGGTACCGGCGCAAGCTCGTCAGACCGTGGCGCTTGGACCTCCAGGTTTGCGATGTGTGCTCGGCTCGTTTCACCGTAGGGATATCCTGCAGCAGGTACACGAGCGGCGACCAGACTCTGACCACCCGGTGCGGACCAAGCCACTTAGGAGCGAGCGAGGCTAAGAACTCCTTGCCTTCATGACTGAGAACGCGGTTGCGCTGCGGCGCACTCAACCTCCGCAGAGAGGACAGCGATTCGCCGCAAGGAAAGAGGCCTCCAGGTTCACGAAGGAGACGTTTATTGACCTCGCTCTACAGCGATACACAAACGGAACACTCATCCCGTCCCGGGGACACCCGAGGAGCAAGCTCCACTGCGCGCACGAAGCGACAAAAGCAATGCGCGCCGCTAGCACGCCGCTGAAGGATAATGTGCCCGCGGCAGGGCTGTGATCTCTCTCTCGTGGCGACGGTTGGTTCGTTTATTTATTTATTTATTTATTTATTTATTTAATTATTTATTTATTTATTTATTTATTTATTTATTTATTTATTTATTTATTTATTTATTTATTTATTTATTTATTTATTTATTTATTTATTTATTTATTTATTTATTTATTTATTTATCAATGCTGCCAATCCCTGTTTCAGGGATTTTCACAGGAGTGGGTTCTGGCCGCAGACAAACAGTCGACAAGGCGTAAACACTATTTCAAGTATGCAAAAAGTACACGGAAGGTTGGGGACAATAAGAATAGACATTGGAAAAGGCAATACAAAGATAACCCATAAGTAATCGTCACCTTTTCCATTCAAAAATGATTGCGAGAAATACAATATAAATACATGAAATATACAAATACATGGAAATACAGATACATGGAAAACTCCCAAAATTTTACAAAAAGTGAATAAAAACAAGTTTCTTTCCTGACAATACATTTCTGCCAGCTAGCGCCAAAAATTTTTAAGTAGCTGGCTGTACAATCACTGAATCATCAAGAGAGTTCCACTCGCGCACAGCTCGCGGAAATAAGGAGAGCATAATGGTAATATTAGTGCCGAAATATTCTTGTATGGTGAGTTCATTTTTGTGACGCGTTTCCCTGGAAGTGTTCAAAGTAATGTATGTAGCAGAATCAACCTTAAGTTTGTAATGTAAAATCAAGTACAGAAACTTCTGGCGGTGAACCGTCGCACGACTAGCTAGCGTGTCAAGCACAGTCTCAGATAGCATCAGCGTCGGAGAATTTGCCAGAGAGGGTGGGCAGTCAACGTAAGGTGCGCCTGTCGGAGGTCGCTGGACCCCACTAGACAGGCTCGAGCCGCAGCAGGTCAGAGGACCCGGTGCTGGCATGCACTGGTCCGAACGGCAAAGGCCGGAGGTCAAGAACAGTAGCATGCGCACCTTACGCTGTCTCGGAAGAGTCTCTCTCTGGACTCCGCTCGGACGGTCGCACGGCCTCCGAAGCGGGTCCCGAATTCCCGCCAAAAGGCACCAATGGCAAAGGCCATTGGGAAGCCTGGGCGGAGCCGCGGCGGAATGACAGTGATTAGTCACCCAGACGGCTATTCGTCGCCTGAGGCGGGAGAGAGAGAAAGAGGAGACCAACACGGGATGCCGGTAGCAGCCGAAGAAAGGCAACAGAGGGAAGCCAGGGTTCCAACAAACCTCAGGAACCAATTTGTTAGCTGAAATTGCGAGTTGATTGCTGCCAG
This sequence comes from Amblyomma americanum, assembly GCF_052857255.1. Lineage (NCBI taxonomy): Eukaryota > Metazoa > Arthropoda > Arachnida > Ixodida > Ixodidae > Amblyomma > Amblyomma americanum. Next base: position 48,449,356 of record NC_135498.1, read on the forward strand.
GCATTGCGAATAAATGGCGGAGTAAGGAACATACGCGAACATATCCGGGTATTTCGCTCCAGTCAATAATTGGTCTGAAAAAAAAAACAAGTGCTTTCGGAGATCTGCCTGTCCTACAGCACAATGGACTGACAACACAAACAATTTGAACAAAGGAGTGCGAAGCCTCACGGTGCTTAGCCAACGTTGTGACAAGGGGACTTGTTTTCGTCTGCGTCCTCTTGTAGAAGATTTGGTTAAGCATATTTAGGATCCCCCCTTTCTTGTCCACTTTGCTTGTGCAATCAAAATATTGAACTTACTTCCGTGTCCTCTCTCTACCAATCTGTCGAAGAAGTGACAAAGACAGTTGCACCATTTTCAGTTTTTGTACCTTTACGAGCTCCACCATTTTCACTTTTCACTTGGATTCTTTCCACGCTTTTCGGCATTTGCTTTGAGTAAATTTCTTTTCTTGCTCTCCAAGCACAAGCCTGCTGTAGAATACAGGCAACGTGCCTTTTGTTTGTTTATTTCCGGGCATTTCAATTTTCTCCATGCCCGGAACCCACTTTTCTGCGCTCATTTTTTTTCACTGATTCTTCGGGGCTGCGTCAAAGCAATTGAACTCAATTTGGTATGTGCATGTCCAATCTTCATGTTGCCATATCTTACCTCGTACCTGTATTTCTTCTTGCCTTGTGCAATTATTACTTGCATTCTTCGCTTATCCCTGGTATATTTTGTGCATGACACTAAAAGCGCGGTTTACTCTCATTCACTCAGTTATTCATTCATTGCACCTCTGTTGCTTTGCGGCACACAGTCAGCTGCTTGCGCTCAGCTCCCTCGCTGCTCACTTGGGGCCGTGATGCAGACCATGCGTGTGTGCTCAGGTCACACCACTTTGTACGTTCGCAGTCACTGCTACTGGTGGTTGCACCGGACGAGCTTGGAGCGGGCGCTCACCGTCACCTGCGTCCTGCTGCTTGTGGTCACCGCTGTGCTGCTGGTCGTGCACCTCATCGCCACCTCATCAGGTGAGTCACGGTGTGCGCAACCATGAAACTGCCGATGGTCAACGTACAGTCGGGCGCAAAAGTCTCCAGCACGCGCGAGCAGCAACCGGAAATGATAGCTTGGTTATAAGCCGGTGGCTTCAGACCGCATATGCGCGAAAGTTGCGCTCACATGCTCTCATGCGTGGAACTCAAATTAAGGGATCGTTCTCAGACGTCGCATCTATGCACCTTGATCACCGTTCGTTCGTCCTGTAGGCTTTTGTATGCGATAGTGCACTGAACGTTCGTTTGTTTGTTCACTTGAGGCCACGACACAGCAGCTAACAAAAACTTACCCGCCGCGGTGGCTCAGTTGTTAGGGCGCTCGTCTACTGAGCCGGAATTGCCGGGTTCGAACCCGACCGCGACGGCCGCGTTTCGATGGAGGCGAAACGCAAAAAGCTCCCGTGTGCTGTGCGATGTCAGGGCAGGTTAAAAATCGCCAGGTGGTAGATATTATTCCGGAGCCCTCCACTATGGCACCTCTTTCTTCCTTTCTTCTTTCACTCCCTCCTTTTTGAATTCCCTTACGGCGCGGTTCCGGGGTCCACCGAGATATGTGAGACAATTACTGCGCCATTTCCTTTCCTCACAAACCAATAATAATAATAATAATAATAATAATAATAATAATAATAATAATAATAATAATAATAATAATAATAATAATAATAATAATAATAATAATAATAATAATAATAATAATTGGTTTTGGAGGGGAAAAAATGGCGCAGTATCTGTCTCATATATCGTTGGACACCTGAACCGCGCCGTAAGGGAAGGGTAAAGGAGGGAGTGAAAGAAGAAAGGAAGAGAGAGGTGCCGTAGTGGAGGGCTCCGGAATAATTTAGACCACCTGGGGATCTTTAACGTGCACTGACATCGCACAGCACACGGGCGCCTTAGCGTTTTTCCTCCATAAAAACGCAGCCGCCGCGGTCGGGTTCGAACCCGGGAACTCCGGATCAGTAGTCGAGCGCCCTAACCACTGAGCCACCGCGGCGGGGGACCAATTTTCATTTTCTTGCCGATACAGAGAAAACGACATATGCTGGATCTTTCAGCAGAAAGAGAGAGAGAGAGAGAGAGAGAGAGAGAGAGAGAGAGAGAGAGAGAGAGAGAGAGAGAGAGAGGAGTTTATTTAGAGCGTGCGCAGCTTCACACCTCTCCAAATACTTAAAACCTGAGATCGTGCCACTAATCCCGAAGGCAAATGTCACGCTAGCAATTTAAAGCCACAGCTGGTCAAATGCACCTTTTTTGATCACACAGCTAACCTTCAGTAACTCGAGTGCTCAACATTTAGCGCTGGCTCTCTCGTTAACTTACACCTTCCTCATTCACTGGCTCACCAACGTATTTGAGCCTTTGGTAACTTACTCAACCTTTTAATTAATGGGCACAAAATGACGACGCAGAAGGAAAGGAAAGGGGCATAGAGAGGGATACACATGGAAGTAAGTATAGAGGAAAAGCGGAAAAAAAAACTCGGGAAAGGCACTTTTCGCCCCATTATTCCCTTTTTTCTTTTTCATAAGAAGTAACTGCAGGATTTTTTTCTCTACTACATTCAGCACTAAAAATGTGCAGTCGTCATTAGGAATAGAGCGTATTTATGTCCGCAACGACGCGAAAACTCGCAGAATTATGAACGGACGTCGCAAATACTCTCTTTGCTGAACGACAAACGCTCCTTTTTGACGTCGTAATATCGCCCGAAATTCAAACTGCCGAGCAACGGATTCGCGCAGTGTTGTATTGAAAGCACGCATAGCGCCCGTTTTGTTGGTGCCAGCCAGAGCCTGGTCCAACGTAAGCTGCTCCAGCCAACTCGCATGCAGCCCATCTGAAAATATCCGAAGAGTACACGTCATGGAACAAAAAAAAGTTTCATAGGCTTCAGCGGGAGGTCGACGCCGATGTATTTGCCGCGCGAGCAAGCATAGTCGATTCGAAGACCGAAGTAGCGACCGGTCAGGTTACATTCGCTTTGTACCATCTCACCGTTGTTCATTTCGCGCAGGTGTTACGACACAAGGTACCCGACTCGAAATGTCAGAAAACGACGATAATCTAAAAAAAAAGCGAGAGATTGAAAAAATTGGACGAGGGAAGTAGTACGTAGATGATGTTGCATAACTTCTCCACAAGCAGGCCTTGCGGTCACCACTTTCTTGCCCTTAACTGGCGAAAAGAAAGTACGCAAATAAGCAAACAAAAAACGAATGCCCTATCAGGAGCGCGCTCACGTCAACCACAAGGATGGTGTAACGTGAAATTTTGATGACGCGAGTTGCGAAGTTACGGGAGTGTGGAATTTCGTAATCGCCGAGTTTAAAGTGGAACAGAGCGCGCCCCTGTAGAAAGCCTTAATTAAGAACGGGATAATACGCGCGTCTGCTCAAGTGCTCTATATAATTTGTAAAACGTTACTATGTGGGGCTCTTAGAATGCCTTAACCGTTATATAAAGTTTTCAAGCCTTTTTTGCGTAGATTTGATGCGTGAGCGAAATGAACAAACAGGGATACTGGCAGTGGCCGTCATTAAATGCGAAGAGTCCAGGCAAATTTTCCAGTTAAATGAGAGGACACGGAGCAAGCACGACCGAATCAAGCCGGTAGTAATTGATTTTGTGTGTTTGAAAATGAAAGCTGCGCTTTCGCATATTGCACTTCTCAAGTTTTTCGTTTACCGACACGGGAAGCGACCAAACGATGAATAATAACCACTCGAACTAATGACGCATTCGATAGCCTACGCTTTGTATTGAGGCACGGCAAAAAGAAAAAAAAAAGGGGGGGGGGGTTACCGTAGTTAAACCGAGTAGACGTGCGAAAGCATGTGTTTAGCCTGGTTGTGTCATGGTTTTGCTTTGCTGGGTCGTCGGCGCGTCTGGCGACGATATTAGTTCGAAAGCAGCATTAGCTGATGCAGACGACGATGTGCAATGCACAGCGCGAGAGTGGGTTGCAGCTTAAAACGAGGCATGATTGTCTGCGGCGACGATAGCATAGTGCTCTCGTGCAGTGGACAGCTAAACTGATGTGTTCGCGCCGCCGAGGGTTCGAATCCCAATCGCGGCAATATTTATTTATGGTTTGGCCAAGGTCACCCTCAAGGTCAAGCTTCACCCAGACTCGGTGAGCTGGTTAGACTTCGTGTCGTAGTGCTGTCGCAATAAACGGGAAGATGTATCCCGGCGGTGTCCCGCTCGCGTTTCAGGCGACATGGCCACTTCTCGTGTGTCTTTGAAGACATCTTTTTTGACGCGATACCGTTAAAGGTCCCGTTCTCCGGAAAATCGGATGTCGGCGTTGTGAGCGAAAAATCACGGGCATGCCTCTGGAAGGTGGCGCACAGAGAGCAACCTAGCTAGGAGACAGGTGGGCCTCCTAGGTCACGTGACCTTGCGGCGTCATCACATCCTTCCAACCGGATAGTGAGCGAACCGCAAACCGTGGCAGGTGGCAGTTAAGTTAATGATTGGTCGCTCGGGAAGAGCAACCTGGTCCGCACAAGGCCCAACAGATGGCAGCACCTGCCATCGCAGGGGCAGGGGCGCATCGCTTAACCGCTGCACCACTGCGCCAGGAGGGGTATGAGGACTACCAGGGATCTATGAATGTAAAGTATAGAATGACCTTCTGCATAACTGAGAATTAACCCATTACACTATCGCGTCATACCCTTAAGGCGGAGCTTAAGAATCCCCTCCAATTTTTAAACTTTTATTCTACGGTGCGCCGTGGCGAACACCTCTGGTAGCAGCCTATCACACCGCCAGGGCCGTGCCTTCTGCGTGCCGCGAAGAAGACAGTTGGAGAGGGGACGAGGGGGCGGTGGAGAGCATATTATTTATTTTGGACGCTAAATGTGCCGCACGGCATAAAACGTGATGCCATTAGTGAACGTTATTACGTTAATAGGTTACAAAAAGGCATGGAGTCCAGTAAGGTGTAAAAAGTCACATAATCCTCGGGCACAAATGTTTTTCGTCATCCACAAGTTGAAATCGGAGTCATTATTTGAGGACAGGCCTGCCTCTTGCAGAACCCGAGCGCGCACCAGCGAAGTTCCTGGACAAGTCCACAATAGGTGGTGAACAGTGGTGTCAGAAGCGGGTGTGTCGCAGTGCGGGCATTTTTCTGGCGCGGGAATCTTCTTACTTTGCCACTGGTGGCGAACTGCAGGCGTAACGGCCACTCCGACACGCAGCTGCCACAGCGAGACCTCCTCCATCCGTGATAGGTTGGGAGGAAGGGGGTGGGTACACGGGGGAATAAGAGCACGTGTACGCCGCCTGAGGGAGGCTGAAGATGTTAAATATGTCAGAAGTGGATCTGGTGGCAAAGAGGCAGGAGGTGTTTGCGGTACGTCCGCTAAACGAGATGACATGTCAGATGCGATGTTATCGACATCTGTGCGAGCATATCAGCTACAAAATCCGGGTGGTCAAGTGACCTTTGGACGCCGCTAATATTTTTTTACCGTAGTCAGCCGAATATACGTAGTATTTAAATTAGCTCATTGATTAATTTGATTGTCGCGGGTAAAGGTCGCAGTTTACAGTTCAGAGCAGCCGTGTTCAACACGGATATTCTGCAGCCTGCGAAGAATGCATCACTGCAAGCATACCCGACTTAAGGAAAAGCAAACTTGACAAGCATGGTAAGTAATTATTTGTATGAGGCACGTAAAGGATCATAAACACGCGATTTATAAATTAATCAACGTTAATGATAAACCAAGAAGCAGAAAATTCAGACGTCGCTATATTGAACTTTGTTTATTAACAAGCAATTTTTTAGCTCGTGGTGCGCCATGGCCCGAGTGGGATGACTAAGCCCCTTTAGGGGCGCCTCGTCGCAATCTGTGTCACGGGTGCACTTGCCCCATTTCCTGAGTAGACACTCTTCACTTTATCTTTAGTTTACATGTTTATGAAAAAATCTCCGGAGTGTAGCAGCTATGTTGTTTACCAAACGTGATCAAAGCTTCTAGACAAATGAGATTAACGTTGTCAGGCGACTTTCTCTCTGTCAAGAACGTACGGCTTACACGAGCTGTGCGGCGTGTCTTAAGTATATTATGCGTGCGCCCTATGTGGAAAGATGAGTAGGAAATAGTGCGCCATGATCACCGAACCAAGCTGTGTTCTCACTTATGCATTTTTAATGAACCGAAACAACAAGGCGATCGGATAGTGCCACCTTTGTGACGTGTCGTTTATCTGAGCGAAAAGCAGACAAGCACAGACACGCCTACACAAAGGGATTGCAGGTAATCAGCCTTCACAGAAACGTGAAAGATTGTGTGAGGCGCCCAAAGGGATCAAAGCTGACATCGTGAAGCGCATCTCCCGAGGGATAAGAAAAAAAGAACAAAAATATAGCGCTCCGCCATGCTGCGTATCAGTCGAGACTAAGCATTTTTGAACACCAGAACCGTGCATTTTTTATTACAAAGTCTAGGTGTGTTAGCCTGTTGCCTGCCTCCTTTTTATCCTTTTCTTTTTTTATTGATTCAAAATGCAGAAATTTTCCTTTGATGGAAAAGTTCTTAGAAGTGTCTTCGAAGCGCATGTCACACATCACAAATGTTTTCTGTAAGAAAGACTCGCTTCGAAGTTTTTTCCTTACGGGAATTTTTTTCTTTATGACATCAACTGTGTTATTATTCCTGGTATATCATTAGCGAGTAGTTTTCGAACGTCGCTCCCAAAGAGACAGGAATGACCCGAAAACAACCTATTATCGACACTCTTCCGTGGTTCGATAAGCCCACTTTCTAAACCGCAGAACACTGCTTGTGGTCGGATAAAATGGCTTGGCACCTATTAGAATTTATTGTGTTCCGCCGGACAGGACAAAGGAACGAACAAACTAGCAGTAAACTAGCAGCTTAGCAGCTAGTTTTTGTAAATTTATAAAAAGACAGGAATTCCGCACTTATTTGAAAACCAGGGTTTTGTATTTTCTTAGCGTGTTTGAAGAACCAATATAGTGTCTGTCATACATTTCCCTTCTAATATCGTATTCCTGGTTCATGTTTATTTCGTATTTATTTTTTCTTTGCGGAGTGAGACAACAACTTATGTTTACTGCAGGTGTACCGCGTTCATATTTGGCTGGAGGGTTGAAGGGCACAGTATTTATTTAATGGGCGTTTTTAGTTTCTAACTCTAGACTCGAAAAAGCCGTACACAGAGAGAAAACTTTTACAAAAATTCACATAAAAGGTTATGTAATGCATACTAAACAAGCTTGCGCGCACGAAAGAAACGTAGCAGCTGAGTGGAACAAGTAAAAGTTACAAAATTCAGTATTGGTGCAAATGAGTAGAAGGTAAATAAGCAAAACGTAAATAATAAAGAAGAATAATGATTTAGTTCTCTGGCAAAAAAAAAAGACTAAGAAATCGCGAGCAACAAAGTTTAATGACAAAAAAGAAGCAACCGATTCGAGAAAGTACAATGTCACATATTGCGGAAACACCGAGAGTCTGCTCTAACACAACGAAAGATGCAACGCGCGATGTCTTATTTTCTGGGTGTTACGCCTTATGGGCCATTTGCTTCTGAACGAATTTACCGTTTTATGTTTTTCGATTTTTTTTTTTCAGAAGACACTCGGTGGGAAGCACCACCCCCTTTAACCAGGAACACCTGCTACAGCCCAGAATGCATACGCGCAGGTAAGCACTGGAACTCGTTTGCAATTCCAACAGAGGTGCACGGCGCTCACCTTCCACCACGTGTGGAGAAATACTTCAAGAAAATAAGCAAAGAAAAATACCTTCAAAATAGCCCGAAGACAAAGCTAACTTCTGCCTTGTTTCCCGTGACGACTGCGTGGAGGCTCATGTCGTAAACGGATTTCTGGCAAAGCAAATGGGTTAGCTTTTTAGCGAAGAGAGCAATTCGTACGCCATTTTGCTGAAAACGTGAAACAAACAAAACGCTTTCTTTGTGACTCGCGCTTATTTTCTTCCTGCGGAACTTATGGAGCACAGTGGGTTGTTCTGCACAACTTCCATCTTAGGAAAGGGCATCAAACAAAAAGGAAGGCCTTTTCGCATCGAACGCGACCATCATTTGCCACCTTTTTTATCTTTCTTTCGCTCCGTATCTTTTTTTTTTTTACGAATAAGTAAACACGCTCCAAGTGAGAATATGTTCTGAAGCGCCCTCTTTTGCGCTGATATTGCGTTACATCTTCTTTGCATGCTGTCAGCGCTTTTCGAAACGCAACACTCGCGAACTTTTCATGTGCCCTTTGCTGTGAAAGGAACAATTTAAATTGGTCCAAAGTTTTGGAGTCTGTGAACCATCGCGTCATTTTTTTACCAAAAGTTCGAAGGGTTAAAGGTTTTCTGGCGGCGAATGTTGCCTCATTAAAACCGTGCAACAATGTGGAGCCTAACGCTGACGTCAACCAACCAGTGGCCGAATCTAAAAAAGGTGTTCATCCTAAGCATCATTAACATTTTGCTATAAAACTCCGTGTACGAAACTTGATAATCGATACTCACGCGCGGACGCACACACACAGCTATATGAATACCCGATAAAAGGTTAGGGCTGACCAAAGGTACCAACAGTTTTTTTTTTTTAGGAGGAATGCACAGGCGGTAAACAGAATAAAACAGTATGCCACAGTACGCGGCAGCAGACCCTTCACATTATTTTTGCACATTTAATGTGAGAAAAAAAAATGGGCTGCCGGTCGCAGTTTCAGCAGGATATAGCGCATCAGTTTACGCCGATAGCACGTATGTACATTGGAGTAGAAAAGGGAAAAGAGGGGAGAGAGTATTGCTTCCAATGTAAACTTTGTAATTAAAAACTCAACCCATCGCAAACCTGCTCAGCTTTTTTCTTCTGAGATGACAGCGGGTAGTCCGGTGTCAAGATTTTGAAGCATGAAAAAGGTGGAGAGAGGGTAGAGGAAGCATATTGTTTAGACTCCCTTTCTGGTAAAACAATAGTGATTGATTGATTTATTGATTGATTGATTGATTGATTCAAGGGTGTGGAAGGAGGTGAAAACACGGGTAAAGTGCGAGCGAGAGACAGGAATCTAACGGCAGTGACTTCGGGTGCGAAATCGCTGGTGGGTAATTTGTAGTATTCTGTAGTGGCTGAGGCTTGAGGGCTACCTGCATCTTTTATTTCGTTTTCTTTTCCTTTCCGTTCCTTAGAGTTGTGAAACGAAGGCCATGAGCGCGCACTGGGATGAGGTTGCCTCAGGAGCCGGTTATGCTTTCCGCTGGGTTTTGATTTTGTTCTGAATAGCCAACCAAAACTAAATAGTTTCGGTTAGAGACAATACTCTTGCCCCCTTTTCCCGGCAAGATATATCCCAGGCAGAAAAGTAATTTCGACAAAATGTTAAATCATATTTAAGTGCTGTGCAAGTATGCTTGTATGAGTAGTGGGAACATACACGTATACTCTGAAGCAGCATACAGTTGCTACTTTACAAAGCGTGCGAAAAAGGGGAAAAGAATAGACACACACACATGGCTTACCTGCCAACAAAAAGCGAGTGTAAAGTAATTCGTAAATTTTTTCCTATTCCAAATCGTAAATACCTGTCCGGCATCTAGACGCTGCTCCAGGGACAAATCTAACAACCCGACGGGTATCCTACAGTGAAGTCCCAAGTCTTATCTTGCCTATTGCGTCCGTAACTCACCTTTGCAACTAAAGATGGCGCGCTGGTATTAAATCCGAATGAAAAAAAAAAGGCTCCTTGCTGTCTCTTCACCTCGACTTAAAACTATAGCTGTTCCGTTCTTTTATACAAAGGGACATGGTATAAAGAGCATTCAGCCGAATAAAACGCATCGCTGTTCAAGACATGTATGTCCTGCCTACTGTTCGGAACTTTCTTTCTTCCTTTGTACATTTTCTTCGTTCCTCCTTCCCCCCACTCAGCGGCGGCCATCCTGGAGCGCGCCCAGATGCACCGCGACCCGTGCGAGGACTTCGACGCGTTCGCCTGCGGCAACTTCGTGCACCAGCACTCGGCGCCCGACGACCACTACTACACCAACGTCCTCATCAGCATGCAGGACACCATCTTCGTACGGCTCAAGAGTGAGTCCCCATGCTGCTGCTGCTGCTGCCGGAGCAGTGTTTGTTGCGTACGGCGCGGCCCAACACAATCGAGTGGAAATCGAGCGAGGCTGGCCACGCGTCGAGAATGAGGAACGCGCACGGTCGTTCAACCTTATATGGGAGGAGCCGGTGGCTTCTTTCGAAGATTTTTTTCCTATTCGCGAAGCGTCCGCAGGAGACTTTGATGTTCGACTCACACCGACTTGTGCACTTAGTCGCTGTAGGGTTTGATTGCGGGGTTCTTCCCATCTGAGCGCAAAGGATAAGTTTGCCTTTGAGTCAGCTGAACATAAAACGCCCACTATGAAGCTCTAATCAGGTCCACTGTAAACATAAAAGCCAACGATACACTAAGCATGTATACATTGCGTATGTTGTAAAGCGCTACTCAGCATTTTGGGGTACTCGGAGGCAGCTAATGACGGTCAACTTCGATTCTCGGTCATGTCGGCATGAGGGATAGTTGGTCCCGAATTCCTTTCCCTTCTTGGTGCTTCGCCTAATAGTCACCTTCTTACAAAACACGGTGCTGCAAGGATGAAGAGCATGATGAGAGTTGCAGTATTAAAAGAAAAACTGTTGGAAGCTGTTGGAAGTGATTTGGAAAATTTTACCTCTACACTAGTCCTCATGAATGACACGTGGTTCTTCTTTTCTTTTTTCTGTAGTATGTTCTGATGTTTCAAACCGAAACTCTGAACACGTGTTCCGTGCGAAGGTGAAGAAACTAGAAATGAGCTTTCGCTTGTCGTTCTGACGGGGTGTGCAAGATGGCGCTTTGCTATATATTGACCTGTCTTTGCCTCCTTTCTTTTCTTGGCATGTTCGTCGATAGCTTTAATCAGAGCAACCGATCAAATAAGAGGAAAAGAACTGCATTCAGGAATAATAATTGCTTTCTTCTGGAGTTAATAGCTAGGCAAAGTTACTTCATCAGTTCTTCTTTCTGTTTTTTTTTCTTTTTTCAGAGCTTCTCGAAGAGCCGGCGACTCTTAACAGGACTTCTGCCGTGAGCAAAGTGAAAGCCCTCTACAACTCATGCATGAACACCAGTGAGTACAACGTCCGTATTTCGTCTCAATGGCCTGCATAAGCTCTAAATGAGCGATAACTCACTTACGTCAGAAGCACGGGAAATGAACATTCTTTGTGACAATCAAGAGAACATGCGTGACACGAGGTCGTAGAATGAGAAAGTAGGAAGGTTGCTTTAATTCCGAGGTATACAACTAATCAACAGCACCATCACTGTGCAAAACAAACACTTGTCTCTTTTGCGCGGCTTTAACTCTCTTATCTCATCTTCTTTTGATCTGCTTATCGATTAAATTTCCTTAATTAAGAATATATTTAAGAAATATAATTTTCCAATTTTTTTTCGACTGTCTTAACCATTCCTGTGAGCAGGTGAACTTCCACCGATTTCCTCTCATGTGCGTCTTGTCACGTGGCACGCCCGGTAGACTTGGTTTAGCCACGGACCCCCTCATACACATATGGCCCAATCATCGTGGTTTGGCCACGGGCCTGCAAAGGGCTTATGGACCCAAATACTTTCTAGACTTTTAAACAGTGCCAAGGCGATGGACAGAGAAGGACCTAAGGCACACAAAGCGCTGGACTCGCCAATCACGTTAGAGAAAGGGGACATAGCTCAATTGACCTGTAGATGTTTCGGCCATCAAACTTCGCACAGTAAGGAGAGAAAAGTTTAGTTAGTTTATGGAAATTTAACGTCCCAAAGCGACTCAGGCTATGAGGAACGCCGTAGTGAAGGGCTCCGGAAATTTCGACCACCTGGGATTCTTCTTTAACGTGCACTTACATCGTACAGTACACGGGCCTCTAGAACTTCGCCTCCATCGAAATTCGACCGCCGCGGACGCGATGAACCCGCGTCTTTCGGGCCAGCAGCCGAGCGCCATAACCACTCAGCCAACGCGGCGGCGAGAGAAAAGTAATAGCAGCATGTGCCTTTGGCTACCACCACTACCAGTATGCCCACTTATGCGGGCCCGATGGACACTCGATAACCTGACTTTGCGATGCAGTAACAAAAGGATCCGCACATTTCAAGTGCGAAGAAGTGACAGCTACGTTGCAGAGCATATACCAATCGCGTGGTCGTCTTGCGCAGGCAACGTGGAAGAAGGTTCGGTGGCCAAGCTGAAGGAGCTCCTGCGGGAGGACTACCTGGGCGTGTGGCCCTCGCTGGAGCAGGGCCACCGGCGGAGGCCCGTGACGAGCTCCTCGCTGGCGCTGGAGCAGCGGCTGGCGCTGCTGCGCGTGCACGGCGTCGAACCTTTCTTCCAACTGCACGTGGGGCAGGACGAACGGAACACCTCCATGCACGTCATCCAGGTGCGCCACGCCCTCTACGCAGACTTTAGCGCGTCGTCTTTGAACACCGCGAGAACCCCTAACTGTCGCAGGTCTGCTTGGTCGCTCTACTGTGGCGTTATGTAATGGTTTGATGGCGATGATAGTGATGAAGATTTGATTTCAGTGGCGCTAAGGCCTTCGTCTTCCGTGCTACCTTCACTATGAACGTTAAGGTAGTTCAACTAACAAGGGTCATGGCTGACGCGTTTGGTCTGCCGGAGGCGGGGTAAAAGTCCCGTTTTTTCGAAGAGGGAGAGAGGAACAACTTTATTGGGACACAGCAATAAACGCCGAGGATACTTGCGGCAGCGTCACCAAAGCCAACTGGTCCATCAGCTGGTTCGAGGCAAGCCGGGAGTAAGACAGAATGTTGGGCTAGTCTTGTAAAACTGCGCGAAGAATACGCAACGAGAGGAGACACAGAGACGCACACACGCAACGTAGCAGGATAACCAAGTCCGCCACGTTCGGACAGAGAGGTGTGTACAGTAGTGTCTTAGCATGGCAGCGGTTTTGGAGAAAAGCGAATGTTCCAGACTGGCTGGCGTACGGCTCGGGGCAATTAAATGGGGCACGCAGGGTAGGGTCGGAGAGGAAAGAACGGACAGGGGGTGAAGATTTGATGTAAGTGTATGCGCAATGAGTGCATAGTTTGGGGTGGTGAGAAATTTGCCATGAACAGGAAGGGTAGGAAGAGGATCTCTAATGTTGCCATAGTGCATGTAGCCTCAGCATTGTTTCGGCTTTTTTTTGGCACACTAAAGTAAAGAACTCTTATAGGCTGCAACGGAGGAAGAACCAGTTCCCAGGATGCTACAAAAAGAATATTGGAGTAATGTAAACGTTAACATAGCACCACAGCGATGCCCTAGCGATTCGGACATCCGCCTCGTATGCCGGGCGCGCGGAATTCTTGCACGGTGCAGCTGGGAAAAGCAAAGGTAGAAGACGCTGTCCCACATGTGAACTATCCTTGTGTCGTACACACGCGGTAACAGTGCGGCTCCGCAGATTACGGACCATGGACCGCAGACCTCGGGCTGCCGCGCAATAGCGGTACGTGCCCCATCGAAGCGCTTCAAAGCTTCGGCGTGGTAGTGGTTTGTTAGTTTAACGTCCCAAGGTTGTTCGTAGAGGGTGGGGAACACCGTATTGAAGGGCTACGGATTAACAGATCTTCTAGATGTCTGTACGGAAAATCGTTTTCTACGGTAACTACGACCGTACGGCAGAAGCGGATATAGGCAAGCGCGACAGCGGTAGGAACTGCAGTTCTTTACCACAGCGGTCATACCAGCTGTACGCGCACGCTAAAAATCTGTAACGTCAACCGAGTGGGTTTTACTAACTCACGCCGATATCGCGAAATGCGCTTTCGTATTTCGCCCAAATTGAAACGCGGAGAAATTCGACCCGCGACTTTGCGGTGAGCAACCTAGCGCCAAAACTACTGAAACGCCGTGGAAAAGAAAAGAAAAAAGTAGCAGAAAGGTGTGACAAGCAGACACGGAGGAAGCAAGCAGTGCGAGCTCAGCAAGCACAATATGAAAACATGACGAAAAAAGACTGAACGCGAAGCGCATCCGTGCCGTAGTTTCATTCGAAGAAAGCCTTTAATATCAGTTTTTACTTCATATACCGTATGGTTGTTCACTCTCGGCACAAAACTAGGCTTGACGAGAACAGCGCTGTTTTACGTTGTTTGCTTAACGCCGCGCGCAAGCGCTGCTCTCTCTCTAAAGCACGAGAGCGCGCGCAAAACAAGTTTCAATTAGGTGGAGTCGCTCGGAAAAAAGCGCGCTGCTCACTTGCGTTTGCAGCGACCTCTGGCCCAGGTTGTCCCCTCAAATATACCGACTTCCCGTTGCGACCCGTTAGTGGAGGTTTGTGTTGCGTATTTTAACGGTTGTAACTTCAACTCCTTAAGTTGCAGCACCGTACCGCATTGCCGCCGCTGGCGCTTTAGTGTTTCGTACGACTGTTCGTTTTGAACGAATATTTGTTCAAGTAGCATGTATTGGTACAAATATTCGATTCGTACTCTATTCGGTTTGGAAAATCTGCTATCCTCACACCCAAACGAACGCACAAAAAAGAAACAAGCAAACAAACAAACAAACACCGCAGTGTGGAGTAAGGAAGGGACACGAACGAGCAGAGATTTAGCAATCGAGGCCTGCCTTGAGGGCGAAAAGAAAATTTCTGAGAATATTATTTATAAAACTTTTGCTGTCTTAATTAATGTAAGCATGATTTTTCGATGCTGGTTGATGGATATCTCGCTTCTCGAGCTGTCCTTGTCACTTGGGGAAATGTTCCCATCGCTGTGGCGCAGATCTTCAGCGGGTCCCCCGTTCTGCGGAGCGAGTTCTACCTGAACGAGACGGATGAGCGGTGTCGCGAGGCTCTTCGCCTCTACAGGGAAACCATGGTGCAGACGGCCAGGCTGCTCGGAGCCAAGGACCCCGAACAAGACATGGAAGAAGTCGTCGAATTCGAAATTCAGTTCGCCAACGTAAGTAGAGCCACGCAAGGAACGTTAGCTCAAATTGAACGTTCAAGGCCGCTAGCTCTACGTCGACCATGTAGCAGATATACCGAGTGTTTCACCTAAGATGTTCTCAATTTTTAAAAATGACTTCCTGAATTAGAAGACCGCTTTTTCTGTATAGAACTGTCAGCGGTGCAGTGCATCAGAACACATCTAAGACGTGCTAACTAGTAGAATGGTTAAATAATATAGAATAGTTTACTTCCTAACTATTACCGTTACTCTCCTTAATTACTGAGAGGCGTGTAGCTGACCGTGAGTGATATCTATGTCAGTTCTTACAATTTCGAAAACGCAGTTACCCTCGGCGCTGTGGCCCAACAAATTTTGGCTGTTTCGATGAGTTACCTGCACTGGAGGAGTTGCTTTGCCTGCAAGCTTCTCGAAAGGGCATGCATTGTGGCGCTATTTAGCCAAAATTTGTTGGGTCACAGCGCCGAGGGTAACAAAGTTATCGAGATCCTAAATCCAATGGTGAGGTCAGATTGCCAACCACCCAATGGCGGTGTCGCTTGCCACAGACGCTTCAGAGCCCGGGGTACATCTGAGTGACCGCTGACAGAGGACCGAATGGAGGCGAAATAGACAACGCAAAATGAACAGCTTATAGAATACTGCCCCTGGACTGATCGGTCTACGGCAAACCAGCCGGTCCGCGAGAGAAAAACCGGTTCGTGCTTGGAAGCGGCGCGCGTAAACCGTTCTGCGTTGCGCGTTGTCCCGCTAGTGTGAACGCGCTTTAAGATCATGTCAGGCCTAATATAGAGACGCGGGTCCTAATGATGAGTGATTATCCCCCGAGGCAGACCAGCTGCTGGCAGGTTTCTTCTGCACAAGTGCATGTCACGAGGCCAACTATAGAGTCTTGCGCGGAAGTCTGATTGGTCCCCGTCTTCCCAATGTGACGTGACGTCAAGATGCCTCTCGTCTCGTGGTACCAAACAGGCTAGCTGATTTTTCAAGAAGACGTGTCGCTACAAAAAGTCAGAGCGGAAGAGAAACCATCTACATTTTGTTTTTGTTGTTGTTTACTCTGAAGCGATGGCACATACCCACGGTGGGGCATTGGCCAGGGTTTGGTACACTTTATTGCTGCGACCTCGGGGACGTGAGCAGCTGGTGCTTCCTTTTCCTCACGGTGGTTCGAATATCAATGAGGCTTTAAATTTGTTTTCTATACCTAGCAGACATAGTCGCTAGCCTCAATTAATCTTTGGGACGTCGTAAACAATGCAAGAGTCTTAGAGAAAGCAGCACCGTAAGAACATTTTTTTTTTCCAACATGTTTACGGGGTAAGCTCTATCACATTGCAGCTGGTGTACCACTTTAGCACGGACTTTTTGGGTTAGCTCAGCCTGTAGCTTTCTCCTTCAGTAGACTGTCCTCATTGACTAGAGATAAATATAATTGCCCACAGGTCTCCCACTCCAGCGACTTCGACGGACCGGGGTCAGGAGGAGGGGGTTCCAACGGCAGCGCGGCAAACGACTCGTCGGGGAGCTACGACTCAGCCATGATCAGTGTCACGCTCACCGAACTGCACGACATGGCACCAGAGGTAGGAGTCGCTCTTTTCTTAATTTCTCAAAGGATGTCCGTGAATAAAATAAATAAATACATAAATAACTATTTTAACTTTTGTCGAATATATAGTCAGTCAGTTAATTTATAGATGAAATCACTCAATGAGATGTCATTGAAGGTCACAGCATGAGAAGGAAAATCGTGGTTATTAACTGGATG
The DNA here is from genome assembly GCF_052857255.1 of Amblyomma americanum. Taxonomy (NCBI): domain Eukaryota; kingdom Metazoa; phylum Arthropoda; class Arachnida; order Ixodida; family Ixodidae; genus Amblyomma; species Amblyomma americanum. The sequence continues at coordinate 48,466,196 of NC_135498.1, forward strand.
GTACCCCTTTCGCCAAGCTCATTTTGAATGACCTACCGTCCAATTTGTTCCTTCCGGGACTGTTTCGCACTCGGTTGCAACTTTACACCATCTCTCACTTGGTGCACTGTCTGAATGATCGGTTCGCCGCCGTCGACGTATTATGACACATTTCATTTTTGCCCCGGGGAGCTAGGGAGTCATTTGTTCGCATTATAGTGCGATTTATTACCTACGTATCTCACCATTTTTTTTTACCTCATCTTCTGAGGTTGTTCTCTTCCTTTGCTTTATACCTCCGCGCAAACCGACGTTTCGGTGCGACCTCGGATGACATTCTTCAAAAGCCGGCAACCTTGACCGCGACTGCGGCGCGGCTTCCGCTTCGTATTTTTTAAACCTGTCGCTCTCTTCGTCAATCTTACCGCACGGCGTGACGAATGAGACTTGCTGTCCAAACTTCGCTGCTATCGCTCAGAGCGAGCGATAACACTTTGGCCCCTGCTATACGAACTCTGTTCGCCTGCTTGTTTTTGAGCTATAGCTTTTTCTGTGTATATTCCGCGGTATCCTGACAACCACCGTGGTGTTGCTATAGCGAGAAAAACAAAAAAAAAAGACAAAAAAACGAAAAACAGAAGGAATCAGGGAGCCGAAGGGGAAGGCGGTACCGGAAGTCGGCAGCGCGATATCTTCATCCAAACGACTCCCCCGGGGGCTTGCGCAGCGAAAACCCTTTTCCTTCACATCACGAACTTTCTTTTCTTCTTTATTTATTTAGGAAACGGCAACAAGTTGCTCTCGGCGACGGGGAAAAGCGCTAATTGCTGTAAGCACGCAATAAAAACGAAACGAGGGATAAACAGAAACTGGGACGCGCGGGCGGCCCCAAAGGGGAAATGGAATTTGCGAGTGAACCACGCAAAAAAAAAAAAAAAAACAGGAAGTGTACGGAGCGCACACGCAGCTTTCACTCTCCCCTTCCTCTCTCCTCCCCCCCCCCCCCCCCCCCCGGCAAACACCAAGTACACGGGTCGCAAAAGTGAGAATCGTGTAACGGCTGAACGCTGAGAAAACGTTGCCCTCCGGCGAAAGAGCTGTTCCCCGCTGCAATCGACCCGTCAGCCGTCGATCCGTCCCGTGGGAGAAGCGAGGAGGAAGAGAGAGGGGAAGGGGGGTAAAGAGAAGGGAAGAAATGAAGAGATTGATTACGGGCTCCCTCGCGCTAACAGCAGCCCGATCGCAGCTTTCCTTCCTTTCCCTCTGCCTTTCGCGCCCGAAGCCATTTTGGCTCGCTACTAACGACCTGTCGCTTCGCTGGTCTCTGCGCGTTCACCGGAGGTTGTCACACCACACGGCCCTGCACCGAGAGCGCGGGAAGGTCCAATTAAGCGACCTGTTCCGGACCGCTGCCACGGCGCCAATGGCTCTCCGTCAAGTGCTTCTCGTGTCGCCTGGCTCAATATATCAGCAGTCGGTGCCTGGCGTGAAGAACGCCGGCGCTAACCTGCTCCTCGGTCGATCTTCTATTGCCATCTCTCTTCTGTGGCGAAGCCGGTCCTTTGTGGACCTTTATTCAACCTTGACGTGTGTTTTTCTGTAGCACGGAATGCATTTAGCTCCAACTTTCAGCAAACTCATCCGGACATACTCCTCAAATTTGAGGGGAGATGACATCGAAACTGACTTGAATTTTCACCCGAAACGGGGTCGTACACGTAAGGAGAAGAAAAAAAAACTAGCAACAGGATGGTTACTACTGTTTAAGCTTACATTCAATGAAAGCTTTTTGCCGTCTTCTCAGCGAAACTGTTGATGTTTAAGCCGGCGCCCGGGGAATCGGCGCATTCCCAAATTATGTGATCAAGAGTGCCCCTTTCACCGCAACTTTTACATTTAGAATCGTTTTCATCCCCGGTCTGTGTCAGGTAGACCCAGACTGGGCAGATGTAATTTCCAGCTTGTAACCGCCTCCAAATGCGCGCCTTATTATTGGAGAGAGACCGATCTGGTGGTGGAAGTATCCTTCTAGGTAATTTGTAGTGTTAGATAATTTCGCGGTATGTATTGATGCAATATTTAATTCCCTTGCATCCGGGCTGTTCTACGACCGCTCGGTAGTAGAGATCTCGAGCGAGCGAGTGTACAGCCTCGTGGCCAGGGACAGATTCGTGCGCAGGTATCGCCCTGATAACGCGTGGTGGTACTTTATAGCGCAGAAGCACAAAGGGGAAGGGGCTTAAATATTTATCATTAGTCACCCTTCATGTATGGTACGATTACCCTGCGCGAACGCTGTCTCACGATTAGTGGCGCCTGATGGTTCGAAAGCCATCAAGACTCCTCAAAATGTGTAATGCAACACTTGTTCGACAACGGAGCACAGAAACGTTCAATTGGGCTGGAACGGTTGCTTTCCGCGGCTGCTCGATAGCACGAGAAGGCAGCCGAGCACGTCGCTAACGTGAAAGAAGAAAAATAAACGAACCCTGCGCTAAACACGCATGCAACTTGGTCGTTGACATTCAAAAGAGAGCGGTTAGCAACGCTTACGACCCGCCTGAGATTGTGCTAGGCCCGTGTTTGCAAGCGTGCCATGCAGCCACATACTAGCAGCTATGATAGAGACCAGAAATTCTTCACAGCTCGAGCTGTTAAATCGAACTCGGACAAGATTGTGCATAGACGAGACAGAGACAGTATCGCAGTATGTTAAATGCGAATGGACCAGCGAAAGGCGGTGATGAATGGGTGTTGAAAACAGTTAAAGAAATGAAGTAAAAAATAATATTATGGTTTTTTACTTGGGGTGAATACACATGAATGCAAGAAGGTTTAAAATTAGTGAAGAAGTTCAGTAGGCTGCAGCTGGATCGACGAAAAGTTCAGTGCGAACGACTGCATATCAAGTAATGCATATAATATGCATATGCATAGTGCATGCATGTAATGAATGCATATAAGATAACATAACACACATAACATAACGTAACACAACATAACACAACATAATATAGCATAACATAGCACAGCACAGCACAGCACAGCATTTCTTTGCATAGCATAGCACAGCATAGCATAGCATAGTACAGCACAACACAACATAACAACACAACAAACTTTGCACAGCATAATGCAACTCAACACAACACAGCATAACATAAACATAACACATAACAGAACATAACACAGCGTAACAGAAGCGTAATTTCAGATGCGGAGAAATGCAAAACCACCAGTGTACTGCATGATATCAGTGCGCATTGAAGAATCCTGGATGGTGTAAATTAATCTCGAGCCCTCCACTACGAAGCCCACCTGCAGGTTAGAATTAAGTCCCGTATACATACCTATACCTCCTGTACTGGCGCTTTCTCCATGCGCAAAGGCTGTCCTCTCCTGCGGACGCTGTCTCTTAGCTACCGCACATCTCTCGGAGGCATACTGACCCCAGAGCGAATAAGTATAGCTCGATAAATAATCTTGTCGAGTACCGCTCATTCCGGGCGTGCCTTGCAGGGAAGAAGACGACCCACTGGCACGCGAGTCGTCAGAAAGTAGAACAAGGTCGAATGCGCGGACGCGTTAAGAACACGAACGCCATGGCGCCTCAGAAGGCGCCCGAATAGGAATGTGCGAAAGGTCGTCGCAGTGCGGGAGGTGAAAAGAAAAGCGGCAGTAGTCAGCCGACGTGCGGTGTCGTCTCGCCTCGTAAATAATAAAAAAGGATCACGTCGAAGGAGTGAACGAGTCAGAAGGAAGGGGTCCGCTTCCAAGAGGGGGCACAAGTATGGCGAGCAAAGCGAAAGCAAACAAATGGAGTTGAGAGCAAGCAAGCGTCCGTGGAGAGCCGCCGTATAATTAGGGCCACTGCAGCAAACGGAGAACTTATGTGCCAAGGGTGCAAAAAGGAGCGCTAAGCACGCGGTGGGGTTGTACACCGAGAGCAGTTCCCCCCCCCCCCCTCTCCCACTTGGTGAAAGTCACTTTATTTATTTTATTTTATTTTTTTCTGTGGCGACACTTGATCACACGGGGTGACAGGCTATAAATAAGCTCTCGGGCCCGCCGCAAGAAGGTGCCGACGGTTCCTCGCAGTTATGTCTTTCTCCGCTCTCTCTCTCTCTCTCTCTATGTTCTCGCCTCCTTCTACTCGGTGTTGTTTATGTGGTTTATTTCACTACCTTTGCCTCTATAAAAAGCAGCAGCTGTGTTATATTGATTCTCGCTTAACTCGGTTTGGATTTCAAGTTTATGGGCACAGAATTTCTCATGTCATTGCTCAGCTTTATATACGGAGGTCGTTTACTCGTTGGAGGTGCGAAGGAGAGTTTGGGCGCGTCACTTCCAGCAAACTGCGATAATTATTATCGCGAACAGTCCGCTGAGCGCAAATTATCGTGCACTGTCGGTGCGCTTGATTTTTGCGTCCCATACACGCCAAGACTCTGATACGTTCTTTCCCGGCGTGAATAAGAAAAGCTTCACATTAAATAGCGTAGGATAGGGTCGGAAAACTTTTATTGTCCAAAAGAAAGTGGGTATCAAGAGGGCTACCCATATAGACGACGGCCGAAAGGTCTTGACTCTCGATGGGGGCTTCGGCCAGTCGGACGAGTTGTAGCTGAGTCGCCGGGTCGGAGCTCACTAGTAAGGCCTCCCATTGGTATTTCGTCTTTATGCCTCGTCCCTCCCGAGGTGCATGAGGACATTCCCATAGTATGTGGTCCAAGGCATTCCCTAAGTTCGCAGTTTGCGCGTTTTTCTGAATATTGCCTTGGGTGCATACTACTCCAGAAGGCCGGGTTTGAAGAGCTGTAAGTTTGTAACCGGCGCCAGTTGATGGCTTGGTACCTGGCCAAGGATCTATCCGCTGGAGGAAGTCTAGCTCGTTGCAAACGATAGTGCTGTGTAATTTCTCGGTATGCCACCATACAGTGTAAAGATACTGTTAATGATAATGATAAGACTGCAATGATACTGGAAAAAGTCACGTTTCCATAGTTGTTCGCGTTGCCGGTTGCCAGGCAATATCAGGTAGCGTTAAGAAAAAGAACGCAAAAATTCACTCGTTTATGTCACAAGTGCTTTGTCACAAGTTCTTTTCTATTAATTATGCAGTACCCACACGCACATGCACTGCTTTATCAAATCAGTCGGATCAAATAAAGTTTATTGAATATACGTGAATACTCACAGACCGGCATGGTTGTCATCCTAACGTAGATGACTACACCCTGCGCCTGTTTGCGCTAAGCTGTTCTCGCAGTGCTCAAATACTTCTTTTCAGTTAATGTGCATTAAAGGCCTGCGTTCTTCTATGCACTCATGCGTTTTAACTCCTCTGTGAAGCACTTCAGACGCTATGGCTGGAAGCATTGTGCTTGTGGCGTGACATCCCACGTGGAGTCAATATAGCAGTCTACTGACGCTATATAGATCAAAAGCGGCGTCTGCACTCCCACCCACATCCTCTCCCCCTGTCTAGATCACCGTGATGACTGCCATTTTGGTAACGTCTCCTAATACCCAGCCGTACGTCACACTTAGAAGGAAATACAAGGCGTACTGGCCTGGAAACAACAATGACCTTTTCAAATCACATAACCATAAGCGGTGTCATGATCGCCGCTGCAGACAGCATTTCTGCAACGTTTTCAAGATGAGTACACTATATTCATTTCTATTCTAAATCATATTCTATTCTGTTCTATTCTATTCTATTATAAGTATTCTATTTAAACAGATTTCAGCTTTTGTTTAGACAGTAAGTCATTGATATTCTGTATATTTTTGTGCAGACGTTCTTGGCACTATACGTGATGAAGCTGCAGGCGTTTTTCACTACCTCCTTTCCGCGCTTAATCCCCCCCCCCCCCCCCCCCAACCTCCCTCCGAACTTCCCACTACTGCTTTTTATTGGTGCTCGATACTCTTGGAAGCGTCTGCTATGCGTATAGTCTCTTCTGCCTAATCACAGCCACGTCGACTGCATCGCATACGCCGCGTCTCTCCCTGTTGCGCAGTTGAACTGGACCTATCTCCTTCGGAGAGTCATGGACTACGCGGGTCTGCACAATACCGACGAGTCCAGCCTCAACATGACCATCGAGAACGACAGCAACTACATGCGTCGACTGTTCGACCTCCTGAACAGGACCAGTCCCAGGTGAGCTTTTACGAATACAAGCTTTGCCCAGAAGTCTTCAGGCCGTTTGGCTTTCTTTAGGGGTGTATAATGGAGAAGTCTGAAATTGCTTAAAAAGTGAGTACAATGGCTCCTGCTCACCATGCAGACATTTATTGCTACAGGCCTGCCATAAGCTACCCACGACATGGCTGAAAAGCGCTCCATATGTCCTGAAGACGTTTGACGAAGAGTGCACATCCCGAAATCGAAACAAGAGTCCTTGCATCCTGCGCACAATGTAGCGTTCGAAAAGGACTCAGGAATAAAGAGAACTTAGTTTCTTTTTCTATTCACTTCTCACATTCACTATTTCTCACGTTATTTCCAAAATTCACCATGGGCGCAGTAATTCTCGGTGGACACCTCAACTGCGCCGTGAGGAAATGGATGAAGGAGGGAGCGAAAGAGAGAAAGAAGCGCCGTATAGTGGTCGCCTCCGAATTAATTCTGATCACCCGTGGCTTTTAATGTGCACGGACATTGCGCAGCAGAATGTCTCATTCACAATATAGGCATGTTGTCGCATGCACTGACTGGCCCCGAATGGCGTCGCGCGCAGGACGCTGGCCAACTACCTGTCGTGGCGGTTCGTGATGGCCTACATGCCGTACCTGGATGTGCACTTCCGGCGGCTGTACCTGGACTTCCGGCGGCGCGTTCCGCGGCCCCACGAGGAGCGCACCTACCTGTCCCGCTGGAAGGAGTGCGTGCGCCTACTAAGCGACAGCTTCAGCATGCCCCTGGCCGCGCTGTTCGTCCGACAGGACTTCGCCTCACAAACCGACAATCAGGTGCGAGCGCTCACGGCTTGTGCAGGAATTGGTTGGAACATTGCTGAGTGATGATCGAATGAACATCCAACAATTCTGGACAAAAGAATTTTTGAACGGGAAAGAGTTTATCAACGCAATTTTTTCGTATAATTTAAGATTTCACTATAACAATCAATGCATCAGCAGATCTCCTGTCGGCAGGCTTGTTTTTTTTTGCTATTACCGTTCTTGCTGTAGCCAGAGGCGTTCCCCATTGCAGTCTTAACTGTTCGATGTGATCGCTGGGAACACTACAAAAGAAACATTTTGTTAGATTTTAGAGGAATGGACTGTTATCTTCGATATTTGGGTTTGGGTTTATGGGAGTTGAACGTCCCAAAGCGACTCAGGCTATGAGGGACGCCGTAGTGAAGGTTTGCGAAAATTTCGACCACGTGGGGTTCTCTAACGTGCACTGACATCGCATGGTACACGGGCCTCTAGAATTTCGCCTCCATCGAAAAATTCAATATTTCTATATCAGTACCTTACAATTTTTCAATATACAAAGTTTTTGTTCGAGAATGTTGAACATGAGCGGGTTGCCTGCCATTATCGGGATTCCGGGATTCAAGCCCAACACTTCTCGCACGTGAGGGCAGATGCGTTGCCACAAAGATACCGCTAGGATCAACATTGAGGAGCGCCTAAAGCACTTTCCATAAAACCGCCTGAAACGAAACCTAAACGGACCGACAGCTAATCTTTGAAGGAGTACAGACATGACATTTTGGTTGTGTGCTCTTTGTTAGTAATAAAACGCAAGACAACCGTAAATAAAAATTGTCACATAAAACTCGCATAAACCCGGGAATAATATACAATTGAATTTCTTCTTACATGTTTCGGCTTCAACAGCTGAACGGTTCCTATGTGGTCAAAGTTTAGTTCAGATGACGCGAGACACGCACAAGCAACGATAATATAGCTGCTTCTAGACTCGTTGTCGTTCTGGCTCCTAGGTCAGGCTGTCGCGTAAGAGTTTTAATGAATGAAAGTGACAAAGAAACGTTATCTAGCAGTTTTTTTTTCTTATCCTGTACTAAGATTTGAAGTCATATCTAGCGTCCGCTGTTGGAACTGTAACCGAAACAAGATAAATTCAATTACAAATTATATTTTTGCATGGGCAAATTCCATGTTGTCATTATGTATACTAATATCTTACGCACCATTGCAATGAAAGAAACATTATTTAAAAGGACACTGCCATCAAGCCGAAATTGGCCTGCATACATACGGCATCGCGTCCTTCCACAAAGAGGCCACTGTAGAAAACAGCTAGAAAACATAAAAAAACGAAAAACAGGTGTCGCCATGAACGGCCGATTTCTGAACTAAAATGCGTTCGTCGACCCCGATTAAGCCGCGGGTCCCAGAGGCTACGCTGCACTGCCATTAACTTCAGAACGGGGGAAACTCGGTAAGGACGTCACGAGTTTAAGCTAACTCGCAGGAAGATTTTAAAATCCAATTTTCTCGGCAATTAATGAAACTGTTACCGAACAAATGTTTGCATAGCCAGAAAGAGCCAGAGAATCAATGTTTACAGGGGAAAATAATGGAACGGATTTATCCTCCGCGTGTCTCCTCAAAGGGACATTTCTTTCTGTCGTCATGCGAACCTGAGTCCGCTGTGCCTCATCCCACAATAGTAGAGAGAGGGCAGGTATGATGGTTTTTTGACAACACAAAGTGAACGAGAGAGGGGGAAGCATTTAGATGTTTTATTTATTTAGAAGCACCGTTACTAAGCACCTTTAAAGAGCTAGATACATCAAATGCATAGGTCACGTTTTTTTTTCACTTCAAACATTGCGCACGGCGTTTTTTTAAAAACCATACTATACGATGTAATGTTCCTAAGTGCATCCGAGACAACTTAAAGGAGTACGAACACCAAATTTTAAGGGTACAAAAAGGTTGCCAAAAGGTTTCTGCGCGTAAAAGAAGGCGTACAGGCAAGTTTCAGCGGAGAGCAAAACATGAAACACATTTTATTTATACTTAAAAATACGCAAGACCGATATTTCTTCAATTTCAGAGCCAGTTCAGACCGGTCGAAACTGTTCCGGCTCCCTTGACCACGGCACCTTTTTCTCTCCCTTCCTTCGTTCACTCTCTCCTTCATTCCTTTTGTTACGGCGCAGTTGAGGTCTCGACCGAGAAATGAGACAGTTACTGCGTCTTTCCCGTCCTGGAAGCAAATTTTCCCTTTTCAACCTTAGAGGCGCCTGTAGACAAGGACTCCTAATGTTTTGCGCAGGTAGGGCTGCTGATTGACGAGATCAAAAACACCTACGTGGAAACCTTTCCGAGGCAGCATTTTCTCGACGAGAAGACCAAGGAGCTATGTCGGGAGAAGGTACTGCTTTTCGAAACCTCTTTAACGCTTTTCTCAGTTTCGAAAATAATGAGCATATTGGTTTATTCCAGCTAACCTGATATAGAAAGTTTTAATTGTGAACGTGTTCTTACTCGCAGGTGGCCGCCATGGGGCAGAAAGTAGGCTTCCCGAAGTTCATCTTGGATCCGGTTGAGTTGGACAAAGAATACCATGACGTAAGCGCCATTTTGTTTCTGTCGCTCGACTAAACGAACTTGCGGCTTCTTAAAGGCGTCAACGTTTCTTTCCGATCCACTGTAATTAAGTGCTTTTTGTTAGCAGTCATTTTCCCAGACATATCATCGGTGTGGACGTAAAATGTTTCCAGGCAGCTGCTAGTGTTCATATTACTAAAATACAAGAAAGTGTGCTCAAAGGCGTGTCGGCGAGCACTGAGAAACGCTGATCGCGTGACGCAGCGTAGCATTTATCGGCGTGTGTCGAATGCGTTGAAGCGCTTTAGAGCCAGTGCTGCTGCTTATCTCACTCTATAATCAAGTCGTTAATACACTCGGGGGTTTCACGTCACTGTAGGAAAGCCTCTAAACGCAGGAAAACAACCCACAGTTTCACTCATAATTTCAGCCCAAAAAAGCACGTTCACATTTGGTAGGCGCATTTATGTTGCAGTGCCGAACTTTATTTTACATCCGAAAGCACGAAGTTGCGTTAACCGACTTTTGTTTTCATTTACAGCTTGAAATAGACGACGACCACTTTCTCGTGAACATTCTCAAGGTGCGACGCTTTGAGTTTGCCAGAGACTTCTCCAAGATTACGAAGCCTGTCGACAAAGAAAAGTAAGTTCAGGCTTGTTATGGTTCGCACTGCATCATTCGGAACTGCCACATGCCTCCAGCTTATGTTCCTAAAGAATTTCAAAGTTGCATAGTGAGTGTTGAAATGGACTCTGGTGACAAATTGAAGTTGGCTAGGTTAGGTGAGTATCGCGCCTTCTAATAACAGACCAGTCTAACCGAAAACGAAATGTCAGGTTAGGTTAGGTTAGGCTAGAGTATCGCGCCTTCTAATAGCAGACCAGTCTAACCGAAAACGAAAGTTTAGGTTAGGTTAGGTTAGGTTAGGTTAGGTTAGAGTATCACGCCTTCTAATAGCAGACCAGTCTAACCGAAAACGAAGCTTTTGATAAGCTAGAAAAGACGAATAAGCGAAACACAGGTGCCGTCATCCGCGGCCCATTTCGTAAGTAAACTGCATGCGTCGACAGCGATTTTCCTCCCCGGATCTCAGAGGCTGCGCTGACCCCTATTCACTTCAAAACAGTGGCAAACAGTTTTTTTGGTGTGGGCGTCACGAGTTTGAATCAGGTGGCTGGAAAGTTTTGAAGTTCAATTTCCTCAGCGATTGATGCCTCTTTTGCTGCTGGGCAAACAACAGCGTTGCCAGAAAGACCCAGAGAAATAATATACTGCCGAGAGCAATAAGTGAATCAAGTTCTCCTCAGTGTCCCTCTAAAGTCTGCCATTACTGTGACAATGTGTGCGATAGTTTTTTACATTCTCTCGCACTGTTTCTTTTTTCTCCTAACAGGGAGTGGGCGACAAATCCCCTGATCGTAAACGCGTTCTATGACATCCGAGGCAACTACGCTAGTGAGTATGATCGGTATACACCTATTCTTCTCCTTCCCCTCTTGTTCTTTTTCATTTGGTCACAGAGTTCGAAGACACTATAGTAAAGTATGCCTATACCGAAAATCAAATAGTGCTACCGGCTTAATTAACATGGCGTGGCATTCCCCAAAGCCACTTGTGTCAATAAGAGCGATATACTTAACAAACACGGCAGTCTTATGACAAAGTCGCGTTTTTACGTTTACTTTCTGCATGAATCAATGTTTCATGCGGTATTCCTGTTCAACTCTACATCGAGCGAGGTTGATGAATTGCTTTGACGTTATCACAAAATATTTGCGGCGTGCATGGTGTGGGCTGGCCTATACAAGTATATAACTAACTCATATTCGTCCCAAATGCTCGCAGTTTACCCAGCTGGGATCTTGCGTTCCCCCATGCTCATCCTCGACAGACCGCAGTGAGTGAAAATTCTTCGCATTCATATTTCCCCGCAACTGCAGCCTCTTACATGCAGCTCTTTTCATTCACTCCTCTCCGCAACTGCAGCTCTTACATGCATTCACCCCGCAGCTGCAGCTTTTACTTGTAGCTCTTCGCATTCACTCATTTCGCAGCAGCAGCTTTTGCATGTCTCAACTTAGTCAGCAAATGTGAACGATAAAGCTTAGTGATTTCATCTTTTTGTCAGCTGTACAAGCTGTCCCAGCGTTACTGCCTGCATGGCAAGTGGCGGGAGTTTAAGCTAAAAAGTGGTAGTACCTTCTAATTATCGGTGCTAACCTGGCTTGGTTTTAATGTGGGAATCAATTTAACGGCTACATTTGCACCACTCTTTGTCCGCAAATTCTGTCCGTCCGGTTTCCACCCGTCCACCTACTTACTGTCGCAATGCTAAACACGCATCGTAAAATGCTTCTCTGCGGCAAACCGCTCGCTTATTCACGCTGAAATTTGACGCAGAGATGGCATACGACAGCATTTCTGTTTCAATACGACGTATAGATGACGTACATTTTTAATGAGATCACAATTAATTAGAAATCTGCGTGGTCTGCAGCATTGACGATAGAGCTTTCTCATAAATGGCACCGGTGGCGCCAACTGGTGCGTATATAAAAAAACAATTGTTTTACGCCTTTGAAGATCGATAAAGTTTCTCCAAGTCAAGTCAAGCCAAGCTGAAATGAGGGGTGGGGGAGGAATGAGCGGCTGATTTGAAGATGTTTTCTCGACGGCTTTTGCTCAATATTGTTAAAGCAGTCACATAACCGACTATTTTATTTATTTATTCAATATTGCAAACCTTGTGCAGGTCCAAGCAGGGTGGCTAAGATGATAAACAAAGCAAATATAAACCAAGATAATAAAATATCGAAGTACCAGAGCGTGGCGAAAGGCAGTAAAGAATCATTGCACTCGGAACATTTTACTCGTTAACTGTTCTGCTGTGACCTAAACCTATTGCGTCGACATCGGCAGAACCTTTCACAAGTGCCGCTGCCGATCGCCGAAAACGCGATCGCCTTCGGAAGCGACAGGCGAGATCTTCAACCATGAAAGGTGACAACGGCGCGATCGAAATCGCTAGGAAAGATATTTGACAACAAAAGACCAGCAGGAAGTATGTGTCGTACTTCAGCTATCACATGCCGTTAATCGCCGTCCTGGACGGCAACACAGAACACACGCATAAAGAAAAGTACATTTTCTAAAAGAAAAAGTTTTTTGTTTACAACAACAAAACACGGGTCAGCACGCATGTATTCGTGAAATTGGGTAGTCTAGGCCTGGCACGAATCACACCGCTATTTTTTCTCCGGACGTGCGCGCACCCATGTGTCATTAGTAGCTGAAAGCGCATTTATTGTTTATCCTTGATTAATAAATTTTCGATTTTCGGAACAACAATGGGAGAAGTCCACAACTTACCGTTTATCGGCCAGCACCCAGTCGTGGACGTAGACATTAAGCTTAAAGCTCGACTCCTGTAGAGATCTAGAGCAGAGTCGGAGGTTGTATATTCCCTCTTTACTAAATTCTTTTTTTGAGTGATGGGCATTTAGTCCATGTGTTGCTGCCATGTTATTACAGGTACCTGAACTTTGGCACCATAGGCGTCGTCATCGGACACGAGATTACTCACGGTTTTGCTGGTTTTGGTAAGCATGGTTCGCTTTCGGCATTATTCGCATGCCTCCCTGTAGGCTCTGCATGACCTCGTGCCAATCTGCTATCGTGAGCAAAGTTAGCCATTTTCAAACGCCCATATCTCAGGCTCAGAGTAGTAAGGAATAGTTATAGTCGCTGTCTGGTCAACGGTGGCTTCGTGAAACCGTGTACCGTAAAGCGACTTCACTTTGGGTCTGCTCACGTCAGTCTTCTTAACCCGAGATGATGAGCCTGTGTGGTATCAAACAAGCATGATGCCGTAAGCACGGTACCCATTTTCCTTGCGCATTTTTTTTCTTGCATACCATTGCCTCAAACTAGCCTCTGTTCTTCCATCGATGAGTAGGGAACCGCAGTGACAAGAGCATCAACACCAAGGGGCGGGGAATATTGCCGTAAAGCGCGATGACATGTTCTTGGAACTTATCAATGTTCTCCTAGAATACTTTGTTTAAAGAGGCTCCAGAAGGCGCATAAATATTATTCTGCACCCTCTGCAATCGGCGGAGGCGCATGTACACCCATAGCAAACAAAGTGGCCCATGCATCAGTATAATTATCATCTTTCAGATACATAAAACATGTTTAAAAAGCAGCTGATCCTGTTTCCCTCTTCGATGAATTGCCTGGAGGGTGTGCAAAGATCAGTAAGAAATGGCTGACGAAATCTGTGTGTAGAAGTCTGAAACTGCGTATTTAGTGTTTATAAGCCTCTGCGAGGAAGAATTCGCAGCTCCCAGTACTAGGATGCTGATGAGGAGTGCCACTGTGGCCTAAGGGGGCATATTCCCAGCACATGGATGGTTTAAATTCCCAGTGTAACCAACGTAAAAGGCGCACACAGATGAGCGAAGGCGTTGCCTTCAAAGTTCTGATAATGCGGCGGGGTTGAAGTGTGGAAAAAAAAAGCTGATTGCCTCGCAACAACGCAGGCAAGAAGTTCGACAAGCACGGAAACTTCAGCAACTGGTGGCCCGACGACGCGCTGGAGCAGCTGCGGCAACGCGCGAGCTGCTTCGTGGACCAGTTTTCGCAGTTCCCCCTTTGGGACTCCGGCCTCTACGTGAGTATTTCGCTATACCGAGCTTCGTGCAGGGGCAAAATGTTTATTCTGTATTCTGTGGCCTAAAACAATGCGAGAGCTTCATGCTACTCTTCCGCACTGACCATGACTGCCAAAAGTTTATCTGCGTTAATCTCTGCAGATAGATATCGTAGCTCAATCTGAATCGCTGGGCGCTGTCTTGGCAAAACCTCGGCAGATGAATAAGAAAAAGAAAATTGATGATACACAACAAAGAATGCAGTGGCCATGATTCCGTGTATACCTATGCGTCACCTCTCTTCTTTCTTTTAGGCTCCTCTCATAAGCACATTAAAACGTGTGGCAAGGTGTTCGTGAAGCATTCTTTATTCCTGAACATGATGAAAGCAGCAAAACAGACACAGTTTAATGTATCTTCGCATTCGCAGTTTACTGCACCAACAACAAATGTAAAGCATGCAGAAACAGTTCCCAAGAAAAAAAAAGCCAGGCGGCACATTTAAAAAGAAAACATAGGATTGTTAAAAGTAGTACGACTCAGGTGCGGCTTTATAACTATACCTTGTCAACTCTTCGAGTGGTTTCTGCTGAGTGGCAGTTCAGCAGCATATTAACGTCAGCTTTCACCTTCCCCTCTTGTACGACCTTGTCATAAATTCTTGCCAATTTAAGCTCCGTTCGCCGGTCTGTTTTTAGGGGCCACCTATAAATTAGTTTGTCAGTAGCCGACAACGGCTAAGTTATTGGTGGGGTTTGCTGCTTTTGCGCCTGTCTTGAAACGCCTCGATCATTGCCCCCTTCTGAACAGGTGAACGGCAACATGACGTTGGAAGAGAACATCTGTGACTCGACGGCAGTAAAGCAAGCATACTACGTGAGTCTCCATAACTTGCTCCAGCGATGAGCGCACACTGACGTGCTTCTTTTCTCCTCTTGTTGCGAGTGTCTTGCGTACCTCCTCCTTTCTCTTACTGCATCATTTTCCTTCTCTCTTTTTATTATGCAAGCGTTTAGCTTCTTCTGGTGAAAGTTTAACAGCATGATCCCCTTCCCAAATCTGTTTCCATAATTGTGACTAAATTCACGTTATCACGCGAAATAATAAGAATAACATACCGAGAATTTTTGAGGCGATTGTCAGATTTACAAGATGCTAAACTGGATCAAAGGAAAAACACAAACGCAAGCGAAGCACGCTAAGAGAAAGCACTCGATTTCAGGAAGAACCAGTGACTGCGACTGTTCCGGTTGCGGGCGTTTCTCAGGCATGCACCCCAGAGGTATCTCAATGCATGGAATGCATTATACGGTTCACATCTTGACTGTCCCGCATCCAGTCATTTTTGTCTGCACGTCAATTCGTTCGTCCGCTCAAGTGCACAAATATGCAATTTCGCGGGGACGGAACAGTCCGGAAATGGTCCAGCGTCTCTTTGGATGGATGCTAGCCACTTTGAAACACTAATGTCAGTGTAAAATCTTTCGATCCCTTCTTCATCATCATCAGCTTAACTGGGAGATTCCTTTGTCCACAGGACAAAGTAATCTCCCATATCCGTTTAATTAATCCAACCCTGCGCCAATTGCGGCCGCCCTATTCCCGCGAACTTTCTATTCTCATCTTAAAACATGACTCACTGACGCCTCCTGCTACACTTGCCCTCTCTTGGAATCCACTCCGTTACCCTTAAGAACCAGCGGTTATCTTGCCTCGCATTACATTCTCTGCTTGTGACTAATTCTTCTAGATATTCCCATTTTTTCTCTTATTCATTCCGTTCTTTCCTGTCTCTAAACTTTACACCTATCATCTTGCTTTCTATCGCTGAACAAAAGAAAAAAGATTAAGGATAAGAAAATAAAGATTGTTGCACGCTGATACCACTACTTCAACAGCGAAGTAATTTCTCCGATTGGCCGGCACCAGGACCTCGGTGGCAGGACTAGTCATGATGCCCTCGGTGGAATTTTATTTTGTCTACAGGGGCACATCACTTAACAACAAAAGCCTCTAGTAATGTTGCTACTAGTAAGATTGCTGCTATATGCTTTATTGTTTATTAAATTGATTTACTTTTGTTTCCTTTGCTTTGCAGGCGTACAAGAGCTGGGCCGCAAAGCACGGGCAAGAGCCGCGACTACCTGGCCTGGGGCTGACCAATGAACAAGTTTTTCTTTGTTCAATACGCCCAGGTTTGTGCAGGCGTCGGAAACGTTCGTGTGGGAGCAATCCCGTCACGTTGGTTCGGTTGTTGGGAAACTCGACAATGCAAGGGCCAAAACGAACGATACATCGCCCCTTTTTAAAAGGCTACTAAGGAAAAAATTAAGCACGCTTGTGTACATCGAAAAGTTTATGCGGGCGTAGAGTTATGGACCAAGCTTGACAAAGTAAAACGGACACGTTCTGTAAAGAAAATACCACCCTTGCACTCCCAAAATGGATGAAAAGTATATATATATATATATATATATATATATATATATATATATATATATATATATATATATATATATATATATATATGGTGTTAGAGTTGTTCTCCTTTGCCGGCTGTTCTGCAGTTTCGCACATCTTGATTGTTTCGCAGTTGAGCAAATACGGACTGCTTTAAAAGACACTGGCCACATTTTTGTGTCTGTGTGTGTGACAGTGCACTCTCAAGAGAATCTGAGCAGTCCCTGAAAAAAGCTGCCGATGAGCTGTCTCAATATGCACTAGAAATGCGGTATCCCCGACTAGAAATTATGATACTCGTAGACGTCTTTCACTTCGTGTCTGAACGTTTTTGCAATGTAGTCATATTTTTGATGTTCGGCTGATGTTCACAGCGTTTTTCTTTTTCTTGGGGCTGGGTGGAACGGGAAAGAGGGGCATGTTCGGAAGAGGAAAAAAAAAAGCGTCTTCAAGGAGGCCAACCTTAAGTAGTAAACCCGCTCACACAGCATCACAAGGCTAATACGCGCTACACGAGCAAAACGAACGCTTTTTTTTAGGGCCATGAAGGTGTAAACTACCTGGTGCAGGCGTCTGTGTGAAACCTACACCTGCCAACGGTGGCAGGTGGTCTTTAGAGGGTTTCCCTCTCTCCACCTGCCAACCGCCCCGCTTTCCCCGCCCCCTTGGCGGACCAAGAATGGCTCAGAAAAACTGAGACCGACGAAGAAAGTAAATCCGACCAGAGCAAGCACCTATGTGCAAAATAGAGACTGCGGGAGCTATTACTTCTCCGCATTGCTCGGGAAGAGCAACCTGGGTCTCACAAGCCCCCCCCCCCCCTTGTGGCTTTGTTTGAAAAACCACCTGCTGAGGCACTGGTGCACCGCGGTTAAGCAACGCGTGATTCGCTCTCTCCCTACCATATGCTAGCCGTCCCTGCTAACTCAGTTGGTTGGACGACCGACTGCCTCGGTGAGTCGGTGGTCCCGGGTTCGAATCCTGGACAAGGACGAATTTTTCTTCCACTATGAAGTGTCTGTGGAAGCTGTAGAGCTTTTCTTGTTAGCCGTCTGGCTGCGCTTGAGTGAATGATAATGAGCAATTGCTCTTTTTTACAAACCTACTCCACCTTGGGGGATCCCCCTAAACACTAGACCACAACACCGTTCCCTATTCGAGTTATTGATAAATTCACTTTCGCCCTACCACATGCTTGCCGTCCCGGTTAACTCGATTGGTACAGAGACTGCCCTGTTGAAGCGGTAGTCTCGGGTTCGAACCCCAGACCAGGCCGAACTTTTCTTTCACTACGAAGTTTTTGTTCAAGCTGTATAGCTGTCCTCTGTAGCCACCTGGCTGCGCTCAGGTGGATGCTAATGAGTAATTGTTCTTCGAGGAAGAGAGGGGTCCTCAGGGGGGAAGTGTTCAACGTACACTTTTTCTTTGATTCCTCTTCGCATGGCTCCGCCATTCTTCAACGCACTGCGGCAAGAGCAGATCTGGTGCGAAGTCGTGAGCGACGAAGGCTACAAGAAGTACCAGACTGAGACGCACAGTCCCGGCAAGTACAGGTCAGTATGCGGTGAAGTAACAGGCTTTACAGCGGATATTTCTTCTTGGAGAATAATCTCTGCCGGCCTCGTAAGCCTAGAATTTCCTTCCAAATGCAGAGCAAGGGGAGATGAATAGAGAGTAGATGGAGAAAGTGGCAGATTTTGGAAAGTCGATTTCAACCGCTGTGTTCACACCGGGGAACCTAGAAAGGACACGTGGCGAAGCCACTCACGGCAAAGGCGCAGCTAAGCCGCTTTTATAAAACTTTCTTTAGACACTCTATAGACTGCCCATAGACCTCTGTCTATAAAATATATAGACTCTCTGTAGGCAAACCCTAGGGAAGTCTATAAGCAATACAAATCCTATATACAGTCTATAGAGAATCTATCGATTTATGGCCATACACATTTAGTGGTCTTATGTCTATAGACAGTCTATAGACTACGAACAGACAAAAGGAAATATCTATAGGAAGGCTATAGAGTCTACAAAAAGTCTATAGACTGTCTATAGGCCATTTTTGTAAGGGCGGGCCCACGTCTGCTCCGTTTTTTTTAATAACGTAACAAACCCGAAGTGTTCTTTCTGCAGCTGTGTCTTCAAAATTAAGGGGGGAGAGGTCTAGGAACAAATCATGAGTCCTGCTTTCCACAGCGGTTGTACCGAACGTAATAGGTTCGTGCTTTTTACGAATGCCACAAGTCCAGCTTTCTTGGGAAAAAACTTCGAAAATTGGAAAATTGTAAGACACTGTTACGGAAATATTGAAGGTAATGGCCCATTCTCCCGCTGTGTAGGAAAATCTTTCTTTAATAGCGTTTCCATCGCTCGCATCGAACAGTTAAGAATGCCATAGAAAACCAATGGGGAACGCTTTTGACGACAGCAAAAACGTGAATAAAAAAAAACAAGTCTGCCGTCGGGTGATTTGCGGATATATTGATTGTTATAGTGAAATTTTACATTTTGGGGAAATATTGTGTTCATAAATGTTTCCCGCTCAAAAATGCTTTCGCCCAGAATTTCTGGGTATTCTACGTAGGAAAGGAACGCGTAAACATGACTGTACCTCTTAAGTGATGTCCCTACTAATCACAGTGTGTAGAAAATTAAATTTTTAAATCAAACTGTCTTAATTAAAGTTTGAGTCAGATTCGAGTTTGCATTTGTTTACCACCAACGACATGTTATCGCAGGTCCAACGGTGCCTTGCAGAACTTCGACGAATTCGCGAAGGCCTTCAGTTGCCCGCTGGGGAGCTACATGAACCCCGAGAAGAAATGTTCCCTCTGGGACTAAGAAGATACTCTTCTCTCCAACCTGATCGAGAAAGCAAGATGCCCACACCAGGGAAGTGTTCTCAGAGCGCCCTCAGAGCGCCCTCAGAGCGCCCTCAGAGCACCCCCAGAGCGCCCTCAGAGCACCCCCAGAGCGCCCTCAGAGCACCCCCAGAGCGTCCTCAGAGCGCCCCCAGAGCGCCCCCAAGGCGCTCCGAGTGCGCCGCGTGGAGACTTTGTCCTTTTCCATCCTTCGAGTGACGTCCCTTCCCGACTTCTGGCGGCCGTTGAGCGGTGACGTCACTCTTTTCGTCGTGACGTGACACTGACAGTAACCGATGCCACCGCTTTGTGTGTTGTTTGCGCGGCCGACGGGACAACGTCGTCGAAAGTGCCCAGCGATGCACCACATCCTTCTTATGTACTTGTAGTGAGATGAACGTGGACCAAAGCTTGTTACTTTCCGTGCGCTGAGGTAGCTCAGAGCAGAGCCTATCTCGATTGTTGCGCTGGGCCTTATAATTTGCTGCGACTTCCCCCTGGGTCGAGCTAGCGGGTATGCCCAGTCCATAAGTCACAGTGACACCACTTGTTCTTAGCAGCGCCCTAATGGCCGCCCCTTGCGCCACGCAGTTGTCACGTGGCATTTAGGCTGTCGACAAATGAGGCTGTAGCTCTCAGTTCGTCTTAGGATTGTTCCAGCACAGGCAGGAAAGTCGTTGGTGTTAGACAGGACAATGTTGGCGCCAGCACGAGAGTCGACCGGCGTCCGCGGTCACGGATGTGACGGGGCGTACATTTTATTACTCTTGTTGGGCCTCGTTTTGTTCCTCGAATAATGTGGGTAGTTGTTGTTAATGAATGCTTAGCCCTGCAGCTAGGTACTACGCAGTGAACAAAAAAAGGATGCCTTTTCGGTGGACTGAAAACTGTTTGTCTCAAAAGAAGGGTTGAGACAGGACACTGAGGGCAAATTGACGTGTGCCTGTATCGGTAGATTCCGGCATTCTAATCACGAAGACTCTATTTTCGCTGAGAACGGAACTTTTTTAAGCTAGAAGAAGAGAAATAAGTGGCAGCGTTTTAACGCAGTTGCACTGAGTACACGTGCGAAACCAGAGGACCTTGAGGGTGCCAAGGTCACCCATTGGCTACAGCTGACGCGACGCTCCTCCGAACTTACCCTAGCTTCCTCCCATTGGGTGCAGCTTGCGCGACGTTCCTCCGAACTAAACCAACTTCACCCGAGTTACACCGAGGCTTCACACAGGATTCTTGGTTGGAACCGTGTTGAGTAGTGCTTTCGCACCTACAAAAATGAAATATAGGTGGCGCTGTCGCCGGCCAGCTTCGCAAGTGAACTGTGTGAATCGGTACAGTGGACTTCAGAAGAGTGATCACGAAGTCTTTTTCGGTGTAAACGTCATCACTTTGAATCAAGTCGCAGGAAAAACTTTAAAATGTTATTTTCTCAACAATAAAAGCGTCTTTTACTGCCGGAAAAATATCAGCGTAGACAAAAAAGAGCCACAAAATCGATTTTTATTAATATCGAGAGTTGGACGGAATTGTCCTCAGTGTCGACCAAAGCGTCGGATAAGTGAAGGAAGGAGTCCAGAAGACTCAAAGTGGGGTGCCATTGTATCGAACCGACGTGAAAGCACGGGGACTGGTTCAAAAACGGCACTAAATACATGGTACTCCGCGAGCGTTTCGGTATGGGGCTAATGGCGGAGGGCTATGTGTAATGTGGAATTTAAAGTCCCGAGGTGGTATGCACGTGGGCTGTGAGGGATGCTGGATATGTTTATGAAGTGTGTACAGAAGTGACACGTTGTACTAGCTATAAGGCAAAAGCCACGCATCCATTTTACCAGCGGAGGGTGGGAGTGACGCCAATGACCAGTGTGCGTTGCCCGCGTCGTTTTGCGAACTGTTAAAATAGGAAACCAGCAGTTCCTTCTAGCATCACTGATGAGACCTCATCTACATCCCATTGTAAGTTTAGCATTTGGCTCATGACAAGCACATTAAAATAGCCGCGTCACCCGTTGTGGCGGGTGATAAAAAAAGGTAGTTCACCGGTCTGAGAACTTGTACACCAGTTTTGTGTTTATGTGACATCAATCTACAGACTAACACTCGCGCAGAAAGCAGCAAACAAAGGTCTAAGAAGCGTTATGATTGGTGAAGGTTACATTCTGGAAAATGCAGGTGGATCTCGTGTGGGTCTGAGCGCACCGTGATCGCTTGAAGCAACTCGTATGAGCAAAGGTAATCTGTGGTCTTCCATGTCGGTAAAAGCAACGCAGTAGCAAGGCGGCTGCCTAGCCCCACTAGAATGTGCATCTTTGCCCATGGTTTCGAAATGACCTGCATAACGCTCGTTCAGTCCAACCGGATGCATCAACTAATTGAACCATTTGTTTTAGTGGATCCCACGAAACCGACAAACTTCCTTTAATTTGTTGTATTTGCTGTGTCATTAAAACGTACTGAAATCCCGCTGAATATCACTAGAATCTTCCTAACTCTCTCACCTGCAGGCTTCCAGTCGACTCCGACAAGAAACGTCGTCTTGCGCAAGAAAGTTTGCACCATACTTTTTTTTTTTTCTCTCGCAACTTCCAGCAGTCGGAGGAGCGCACAGAACCAAAACGTGTTAGTAGGTTAAATGCCCATATGACGATGGTGCCGGCGTAATACAGACTCACTTCATGTCGCTTGTTCATGTTGAGCCCGTTTCTCCCAATTTCATGGCCGGATAGTCAGCAGAGTATACCTAGCAAATGCAGGAAGGATGTATAGATACCCTTTCGAGTTTTATGTGTGGTCTTCACAAACAAAAAAAAATCTCAGAAAAGGGAAGATATTTCTTGTCACTTTCTTCAAAGGTACGTAATGCTACTTTCCTTTGTGCATTGCTCCGTCGGTTTCATGTCATGATCCTTTTTTTTCTGTACGTTATGCAGTCACTCTCCGTTAAAACCGCCGTGCCACGTCGCTCCTTCATGCCGTGTTGCTTATATGTAATGTGTTGTTTTAATGTGCGCCTCACTAAAGCAGTTTTCCGATTTGTACCGTCATGTCATGCTGTTCGTTCATGCCACGGTGCTTTCCTTTCATGTCATCTTTTTTTTTCGCTTTTCCCATAGAGGCCGTCATGTCATGACATTTTGTGCCATGCTACATTCTTCCGAGTGCCGCTGCTTTCCTTGCATGTGATGCCACTTCTCTTTGCATCTTGTTGATTTTCGTCAGCGTCTCACCCCGATTGTTTTCCGATAAACACTGTACCTTTGGTGCCTCCACTTCATTACATTCTGAAGCCGCCGCGGTGGCTGAGTGGTTATGGCGCTCGCCTGCTGGCTCGAAAGACGTGGGTTCGATCCCGGCCGTGGTGGTCGAATTTCGGTAGAGGCGAAATTCTAGAGGCCCGTGTAGTGTGCGATGTCAGTGGACGTTAAGAACCCCAGATGGTCGAAATTTCCGGAGTCCTTCACTACGGCATCTCTCATAGCCTTAGTCGCTTTGGGACGTTAAACCCCCATAAACTAAACCATCATTACATTCTGATTGTTGGTTCTCAGAGTGTCTCAGTATGCCTCCTCGCGAATCAAAGAAGATCTGGGCAGGTTGCATATAGAGATGAGTCCCCGCCGCGCCGACAGTGCGCGCATATTGCTGGCTGAATTCAAAGCACAAGCTAAACAAACAAAAAAAAGGCCAACTGAAGGTGTGCCCATGTACGCCAAACAGCAGCACGTCTCCATCCTGGCTTGCGGAATAAATCGATGGATTGTAGAATTGTTAAGGCCTGTCCTGCTCAACAGACATTAGCAACCTGGTGGTGTTTGTAACCAGTGAAATTGTCGAATAGCCGCTTTTCAGTGACAACACCTCTGAAATCCGCGAACGTCGAATGTACGCGTCTTCCGAGGGATCGCGGGGACGGTGCAACCGTCCGTGGCGTACGCACTTCACGAGATCAGCTTGTCACCTTTAATAGTTGTTTGGGGCTTCTGCTCCGACCGGTTCCAGCAGCGCGACATGACGACATGCACAACTGTCGCTCTTCTCATTCGTTTAATGCCAATAAATTCCGCGAGCAACAAATCGAAGTTCTTTTCTTTCCATTACGTTGTCTGACGTCGAAAGAAGCGAAATTAATTAGCGTAGACCAGCTGCGTCATGTTCGCTGACCATGTAAGTTTCTCTCTAAACAATAGGTTGAAAAATGCGCATTGCCTCTATCTCGCATTGCTTCCAGCAACGCTCTAGATAGCGGATATATATCCGCTATCTGGAACCTTGCTGGTCTTGCTTCAGTAGAATGCATCCGACAGCTTCGGCCCATATTATTCCTACGACTTCCCAGAGGACGAAATAAGGCTCGCTTAATAAAACACGTTGCGGGGCTAGTTAGTGATACATTTTTCTTTTCTTGAGATTAAACAGCGTTACATATTTAGACGAATACACAGAAAGACATCACTGGACGGGTGCTGTCATGTCGCCCGTCCTGTCATGTCCTTTCTCTGTATTCGCCTAAATATGCAGCGCTATTTAATTTCAAGAAACGAAATGAGGCGCATAATTAATTTCACTAGCGTTTCACGTATGCAGCACGTACAAAGTTATCCCCTTCAAGTGAGCGCGTATCTTGAATACTGTTTATAGCATGATCTGTATCGCACAGGCGTGCAGATATCCGTGTACAATGAAATGAGAAAGAAGATCGCATCATTTTAATGGCCAGCAGGAAAGTCGCTTCGGCTTAAAATTGATCGGTGCCCACGAGCAGAAAAATTGACGATATGTCAGTTCCGGACGCAGGAGTCGCCACCAGTCCCAGATGGAGCAAGTCCGCCACGCAGCCTCCAGATTTCTGGGACCCCCTCTCGTACCAACACGAGCAAGTGAGTGCGGACTGCGTGCGAAGGGTCAAGCACGACATCAGGGAGATAGAGGACTACAGGCCCCCGGGAATATTTGTCGCACCAGAGGAGAACGACCTCACCAATGTACACGCTCTCATCCTGGGACCTTCCGGCACCCCGTACGAAGGCGGCTTTTTCCATTTCCTGATCAAGTGCCCGTCAGACTACCCGAACAGTCCTCCGCGTGCACGCCTCATGACTACGGATGCAGGTCGTGTGCGCTTCGGCCCTAACCTCTACGAGAACGGCAAGGTGTGCCTTGGCCTCCTGGGAACCTGGGACGGGCCTCAGTGGAGCGCAGCCCAATGCATCGGAAGCCTTCTGTTGTCCTTCAAGTCCCTGCTTACCAAAGATCCCATAGCGAAAGGTTCGGCGTTCGGAGTGCTTCCGGCCGTGGGAACCTGGCTGAGCGACAAGATATGCTACAACGACGTCCTCCAGCACGAAACCATCCGAGTGGCTGTGTGTGACATGGTCGACTCCTGCCTTCAGGAAACCGCGCTTTGTCCGCAACCTCTGAGGCAGGAAATTTTGAAGCACTTCCCGCAGTTTTACGACCAGTACGAAAGAGTGGTAAAACAGCGGCTGCATCTGACGGGTTCGAGCATGAACGATGGACAAGACGGTGGTATTGCCACGTACCAGTATAAAACGCTCTTCCAGCGGCTCTTGGATTTGCGTGAGAAGGTGAAGGTTATGAATGAAGCTGCCGTCAAAGAAAACAACAAGCAAGTTACCGGCCTTTAGAAGAGCCCCTGATAACCGGAGGTCTGCTTGTTTTCGCCAGATGAAGCGCCATTAACTACGCTAGTTGGTTATGGGCAAGAATTTTTCGACCACCATCTGCACACGAAATTTAACGGTGGCAGGAAGGGTAGTATACGCTTCTGCAGTACCTGCCGCTCAAATGAAGTGATTGCGTACATAATATTTTGCTACGCAAACGCCTGCTTTCTTGGGTCTCTGGAACATTGTTTGTGCAAGTCTTCGCGGCATAATTAATAAAATTTCTATGACGCACACAGGTGCTTTATGGTAATGCGAGCCTATTTGTACTATCATTTGCCTTCCAGCAACTCTGTGAGGCGTGTAAAATAATCTAGAGCCTCTGTTTGCCGGAAGCTGCAGTTGTGTACCAAGCGGATTGTTGCTTTAGCGTCCTCATGCCCAAGGAAATCATCAGTGGAGATCATACCTTTGTATTGTGTCTAGCGTCGGTAACTGATGGCGTCTGCGTCCTATTTGGCACATGGTTCCTTCCTAAACAACCGCATAATCTATTTTGCCTAGGTCATTGTCCCCATATTGGGACTCAAGATACTGTTGTCAGCGCACAGAGAGAAGTAATGAAAGAAGTAGGGACGAACACAGCACTGACTTCCATTGCAAAGCTTTGTCTCTACTGTTTTTACTCCTTGGCTTCTTGCTCTGCCATAACTAACGATGCAATTCAAACTAGCACAACAGAAAACGAGAAAAGAATGTACAGCACAGATATCGTATTATAGCGAATCCTATTCCATGCCGATCCCGTAACAGGCCAGAAGACACGTCTTTGGTATCGGTGCTTGAACTTAGCACCTACCTCATACGTTTTGCGCGAGTTTCCACATGCAAACCACGACAAGTTGAGCTGAGAGAGGGAGGGCGTGAAGCTTCAATTCGGGGCTACGTGCCTGCTGTACTTGGCGTTTTACACTGTAATCATAGAATGCACATCAATGGGGGACCTTCTAATGACCTTATACTAAGGGGGTGCTTCACATCGATGTGAAGAAACATTTAGCGCGATCAAGTCACGGACAGATATGACACCCAAACACAGCGCTAACTTCAAACAACGGTTTATTGCTAAAAAAAAGAGGTGGTTTTTATTCCAAAGCATCACTGAGTGACCCTACGCGCAGAAAAATACAAACTAGGAGACGACTACAGGATCCGCTATCGAGAAAACGTACGGAGCTCTTTTTAACGTTTAACTTGAGACATAAGTTACTCAACGATTTCTCGAGAGTACGCATTACTATTGCAGGAGATCACAGAGTGTATGTCAGGCGCAGCAGCAAAAAACGCAA
This sequence comes from Amblyomma americanum, assembly GCF_052857255.1. NCBI lineage: Eukaryota > Metazoa > Arthropoda > Arachnida > Ixodida > Ixodidae > Amblyomma > Amblyomma americanum. The sequence goes on from NC_135498.1 coordinate 48,492,664, forward strand.
TGTCGTCCGCATAGACGCAAGTGCGAACATTTGTATGAATAAGAATGGGGCTCAGTAGAACATTAAATAGCACAGGAGAGAGGTCAGCTCCTTTTGGAACACTTCTCCTTTGCTTGTACCTACTCGGAATGTACACTATTTTGGATGCAAAAACGTTCTCTGTTATGGAGGAGTGCAAATTTCCACGCAGTTAAATGAGCTGAATAATGAAGAGGGTGTAACTTGTGACCCAGGGCGGAATGCTCTGCACTGTCGTAACCTTTGGATATGCCTGCCTAATCAACGCAGCATACATCTGTGTCACCCTTTCGCGCACTTGTGCGTGCACTCCCAGACACCCCGGGTGTGGGGGCAGCGGTCTCGGTCTCAGAGGAGATGCCCTCGACTCAGCGTGGCAAGCTCAGCCAGAAACCACTTACCAAGTGACAAGGAGGGTGGTCGTTCGATGCCCAGAGCTAGAAAATGGGGGGAACCAAAGGTTCACAAACAGAACAAACTTCATACAGCAAGAAAACGATGCAGAGGATTTCATAACCACTCGTACAATGCAACTCCTACAAAGTAACACTCGAGAGAGGCTACAATAAATCAAAAAGCCTTGCACCTAAAGTGCGCTAATACAAGACAGAGACAAACAAACAAAACGCGACATGTTCACCGGGCACTGCGACAGTCCGACGACCAGAGGATCACTACGGAGAAGCCCCGTCCCGCAGGCTGAAGCACGCTGCCTCGCTGCTCCGTGGCTGGGCGAGTGGTGTTGACCCGGGAGTCAAGCGACGCGCTTCTCTGAAGCTTAAACGGCGGCTCGGGCTGACTGACAGCAGTCAATGCCCTTCGTTTATAGGTGCGCTCCGCGTCTGTTCGTTCTTCGCGCCAGGGAACCGTACAATTTCCTTCTCATTCTCGCTCCGGGCGCGCATCTCCATTGGTCAGGCGCGGAGACCGGCTCCCGGAACCTCCCTGCTCCTTCTTGCGATGCGGCGCAACAGCGGTGATTCCCTCAACAGAGGAGACAGTTGAACGCGCCGCGTCCTCCCTCTCCTATCATAATCATCAAAATTTCTCACCGCCACCTTCTTGCGATGCGCCGCCGCCGGCGCGCGAGAGAAGAGGAAGGGCATCACTCAGCACGCTCAAGGCTACGCCGTCTCCGTTGGCGATGAGTAGAATTTACTGCAACCTTCTAGAATAATCGACGGCGCATGCAGACATGTTTCCTTTGGCGCCGCGCCGGCGAGCAAGTGGAGAGTGCAACAACACACATAAGGTTAGGCGCTCTTTGGGTTTCTTTCTCTACTGTTCTAACGGCGCCGCGCGCTGGCTAGATTGCTTTCGCGCTGCGCCGGTTTTCCGAATGTGCGCCGAATTTTCTCACATTCTGTTGACGTCGATCAAGGTGACTTCGTCTCTCAAGGTCGGCATGCGCATTCCATATCTAACATCGCGGCCGGAAACCGATTTGGCAGGGACTTAGAATAGTTCTGCGGTCCATGAAGTCTGAAAAACGAATGAGCAAAGCCCCTTCTGTTAATTTTACTCCTTTGATCTTAATGAAATGGACCTAACAGTATCTAAACCGTAGCCTGCACCATTATTTTAACTAATGGGATTATCTTTGCGAGGTTCCACTGTGAAGGTATACAAGCATTTTTGATGGAATTATTTACAAGCCGTAATAAGGAGTCAGGAGACTCCTCAAAAAGAATCTTGAGCTTTCTTAAAGTAACGCAGTCGGGGCCAGGAACAGCAACTGGCCATCCGCAGTACAATTGAAGAAAGCTCTGATAGGTTAACTTCAGTCTCTTAATTAACTGGCGTCACTGGCATAGATGGCATTGGTCGGAAAGGTGGTAGAGACGAGAACCGCTTCTGCAATCCCTTGTCAATGGATTCAGCTGTCTCGATAGCTTCTCTTGGGTGTCAAAAATAACGAGGGTAAATGTCATGAGGTCGTGAGCTTTTTTTTTTTTTTGTCACTCTAGAAAACCGAACAGCGCGCGTCGGTTTACCGACTATGAGAGGAAATCTAAATTCTCAGTGTCATATTCGTCTTTCGCTCATGAGACTGTGCGTTTAAAAGTGACTGCGATAAACTCATAAGCATTTAAGTTTTTTGGGCATTGATTTTCCAGAAACTTTTGTATGCCGCCTTCCTCTGCCAATGAATCCTTGCAATGAATCTCCGTCTTTTTACACCATTTCTCTACAGCCGTAAATCACTAACTGCTTCTTTCACTCGCGTGCTTAAATGTGTTTTTTTTTTCAAACCTTTTAAGTGACATTCTGTGCCTATATTTCAATGATTGTTCAACTACAAAATGTTACATATGAGTTATTAAACGATTAATCTATAGTACAGCTCAAGATAAATTGATTAGTTGATTAAGAACGAACAAGTGGTTTCGGCCTTCAGTTTCGCCCCGCTAAAAATTCGCAAGTACTCTCGCCCTGAATGTCATCCTTCCAGGTTTTGTTGTACCTGTTTGACGTGTAAATATGACGAGTTTGTTTAGTGGCACCGAAGGCGTGGTTACAAAACAAATGATAACTTCGAAGCGAAGGTTGCGCTGAAGTGCCCTAATTAGTTTCTGCCTTGATGCTCTGTATGTTCGAGATCGAAGAAAGCAAAAGAGGAAGAAGCCAAGAAGGTGTCACGCGGCGTTCTGCTTTCCCTACCGAGCGGAGGTCAGCCAAGCAGTCGTTGAGGTCTGTGCGACTCACACGCAACAATGGCCTCTATGCCTTGTAAGTGCTTTTCCATGATATCAGTGTGCAAAGCGATCTCGCGGTTGTTAGGCATACAACGATTCCAAACTTATCACGGCTGCAGTGCACCTAAAGCGAACAAGCACGCAGTAGCCTCAGCGGCAGTATTTCGCGTGTGCTCTTCAAGACCTACGCGCCGCAGTGACTGAGCGGATTTGGCACTAGGTTGCTGAGCCCGCAATGCCGCTCAATGCCTAAATTTTTGCGATGAATCTGAGCCACGAGCTGACTCAAGAGCACCACAGTGTAATAAGCGCCGTTTGGTGCTGCGGTATGTTTCATGCATCATACCAACATGCGCCTCCCTGCATTTCGCATGGCAGCTGACGCAGAAAAGTACAGATTTGGCTGGTCAGATTATAAACTTATTGTGAAGCTTTTTATTTTTACTTACTATGATTTTCTCTATTCTCATTGGTCATTTATTACTTTGTCCATCACCTTTCATCGACCTTTTCCAGGCTGTTTATACTGCATAATGCGTTGCTTATGTCTACGATCGATGAAACTTTCTAAGCACTTTTTATAGTAGCATGAAAAATATTTGTCGTAGCGAACTATTTTTATTCTTCATTTCCTGGCATATTCATAATGTGATGTGTCCCTCAGACCACTAAACTATAAAATATTTAAGCTACACTTGTTCACCACTAGGCTATTTATTTTGTGGCTATAAGTCTAACTCTCGGGGCTACAATTGTTTCATGTTGCGCGAACACAAAATGCCTGTGTATTTTCCAACCCGATTTCAGGTTCCATTTTGCCGATTTTCGAGTCAACATCAAGGTTATCAAATAACCATTTTGGGTGAACTTGAAAGTTAATTTCTGATGCTCAGTGGTGATTTAGAAAGGAAATGGTATAATCCATTTTCGGAATTCTGTAATCGTTTGCAATTTTCATCGCTACTAATTATTCACTACATATAGTGAACATTTGTGACTAGTCAGAACGCTTGTTTGTTCCGCAGTGTAACTATATTTGTTAGTATTCTGATCGGTCCTGGCCGTTTAGTTTTATAAGTTGTATAAATTTTAGGTAGTCACTTCCGTCACCTCAGTGGTGCAAAGACTGAATACGGTGTAAGACTGATCGTCATGTCCATTAGTTGGCGCTGAAGTTTTGTTTATACTTTCAAAATCAGCAGGGAGGAATTCACTAAAGACAATTTAGCGGCTTCAACAAGAAAACAGCACACTTACTCTGAGGCCACAGGCAAGCGTCGGCCTGACAGTGTTCCCCAGCAGCAGGTGCCTCCCAATTGAGCGCAAATTTTGGAGGGATCAGTCAAAGGCCTGCTTGTGTCAGGCACCTTTGTTCACCGAAAATTGGGCGTATTTTGATGCTGTCCGTGACCACAGTCAACCTTGCCCCATGTATATATATAAAGAAGGGTTGAAAGAGCATTCACTTAATGCGGCACGAGATTCAGCGTCATCCATGTTTATGTGTCAGAGTATCGATCGCGTAAACTATCTGCAATATGACCGATGGCAATTTTAAATAGGATTTCGCTATTTGATAGCGTCGTTTCCAGCAAACGGCAATCACGGGATCACGCGACCTGACAGCAGATAACGTGACAGTTGCTGGATAACATGACCGTGTGGCCTATTAGAGTTCTCACTAGTTACGTGATCATTCTATGCGATGACGGAGAATTTAATGCGTCAGACGGTCAAGAGAGGGGAGGGGGGAGAGGGAATCTGGTCGCAACACCTGACGTTGTAGCACTGCGCACGCTAAATTAACAGCTTCCTACTCTTTAGACACTAAATTTGAAGAAGATTTTCTTTTTTCTCTCTTTTAGACCATACTTTCAGCATAGTGAATCGCCCACAGCTGGAAGACATATTTACAGCGACCGCCATGGCGCTCGTGTCTCTGGCCGTGCTAGCCAGCTCGGTGGTGGTTATTTACGCACCCATTTACATTCGGAACCTCTTCGCCGCCTGCCACGAACCCAGATGCATTAACCTTACCACTGACCTCCTCCTCATAATGGAGGAGAAGGCCGATCCTTGCCAAGACTTCTACAATTTCGTGTGCGGCAACTTCGAGTCCGCCTACCCGACTTCCGCAAGTTATATGAGCGCCTTTGCAAAGCGCATCAAGCGGTCGTTTCGCCAAATGATCAAGGACTTCGCCCCAGACAAGGCGCCCAGCGTAGAACAGTATCCACTCCTGGCGTACCGCACTTGCATGATGGAGTACCACCAGGAGACGGAACATCTAGGCCCGCTGAAGAGGAACGACGATGAACTGGCCGACCTCTGGAGGAAAATTCTTCTCAAAAACACTACTGGCTCGAAAATCAGCTTCCTGATGTCGTTGTCGCTGGAACGAGGCACCCCCGTCTTTCTCGGCACCGGCGTGGCACGCAACACGTTTACTCAGCAGCGTAACCTTCTCCGCCTGAAGATCGAAAAGCCCAGCGAGCCCCTCCAGAGACGGACAGTGCAGAACATCATCGAGTACCTCTCGCGTGCATCCCACTGGATAACAGCGTTCGAAGTGTCCAAGGCCATCATCAGCACCATGCGCGGAGCACTCGACGCCGTCAGGGATAGCTTGGATGACAAGATGCCTGAGCTCGTCCAGGTTCACCGCATTGACGAGCTCCTAGTCGGCATGCCAGCGCACTTGTTCGTGAAGGCAGTCAAAAGAGCTTCCATTCGCGACTTTAACCTTGACAGCAAGGTCTTCACGACAGACTCCCTGGCACTGCGATACCTGTCGGCGTACCTTGATTCGCTGGGAGAGGCCACATTTTCTTACACTGTTCGCTTTGCCGTGGCCGAAAGCCTCATGATGACGTCCACCTACGCCATCGCCGACGTCTACGATATGTCTGCGGAAACAGCGTTCCGACACCGCATGATGCGTTGCGCCCAGCTGTCCCTGATGTTGCTGCCTAGCTTGTCCGAGTACCAGTTTTTCCGGGAATGGCTACTGCAGAATAGCTCCGCCGCTCCTCCCAGGCTGTTCCTGTCCCTGCTGGACGAGTTCTCGCTGGTCGAGCCTTACTCTAGGATGGGACCCAGGACCAAAGGGCAGCTGCAGAGGGCCCTCTCGACCACCGCCATCATCCGTGGCCGAGATGCTGGTTACAACACCATCGAAGACATCCACGAGAAGTTCTTCGCGCTAAAGTCAGGTGCCAGTAACTTCACGGGCTGGGCGCTTCACGCGCTAAGGGTGCGAGCGCGGCTCCAGGCAAAGGCACTCGTGACGCACAACATGCTGCCCGCAAACGCCCACAGTTTGAGCCTCGACCCACGCGTCAACTACGACTCTTCCGAAGACGTTGTGCGCGTGCTTCCGGGCTTGCTCCTCCCGCCCTTCAGCGTTGGCTCAAAGCCTTCGGCATTCAGCTTCGGACACCTCGGCACGTATGTGGCCGAGGCCCTAGCCCGAGCCACACTACCTGAGAGCCTGTCTGGCGTGACTTCGAAACTATCCTACCCCAAGGCGGACCAGGATGTCTACATGGAAGCACTAGACTGTCTTCGCCACGAGCACATGCCAGCGGAGAACACCCTCCTCAGCGTCAAGGCGACGCTAGACCTGCTCATCAGCCTCGTTGGCGCCAGGATCGCCTACAAGTAAGTCCTTATTGCCTTGCCTTAACAGGTAACCACAGAAAAAAAAAACGTGCAGGCTAGTCCTGGACTATCCTACTGCATGAAACTCGCTGAGGCGTTCTTTTAGGCCGTAAGTACTTTCTCGTTGCCCTACTCTCAATGGAGGTCTTGAAAATGCCCATGTATTATTCGAAGCTATCGTCGGCAAGTTACAGATACATGTATGCTCCTCCTTCATCCGGCTGGGCCCAGATCTGTACTGGTTAGATGAGTTTACATTAAAACTCATTCATTATAGCGCCAGCTGTACAAGGGACGTTGACCCGTTTCACGACGGTGGGCGTCCACATAGATCTACAAAATGAGCACAGGTGCAGGGAACGAGTAGACTGGCCTTTGCGCTGCTTCGCACCTCTTCAGCTGACTGTTAAGAAAAACTTGAAGGGACACTTAAGCTCTACCTTAAGAGTATGACGCGATAGCGTTAATGACTTCCTCCATCGGCCTGGGGCCCTCTTTGTGTATCACTTCTCCTAGGTTCTGCCCACATGCCCATATATGCGGTATTTTTCATTGACTACTCTGCATTCATAAATCGCCGAGAGTCTCCATACTGCTACTGGCGCAGTGGTGCAGAGGTTAAGCGATGCGCCCCTGCCACGGCAGCTAACCTTTTTAAGCACAGCCACCGATCGGGCTTGTGAGACCCAGGCTTCTCTTCCAGAGCAACCTCTCGTGACTAATAGTTAATTTAACAGCCACCTGCCTCGGTGGGCAGCTTGCTCACAATCCGGTGCGCTGGTTGTGATTACGTCACAAAGTCAGGTGGCCTAGGTTGCAGGAGCGCCACCTGTTGTTTCGCTCATAATGCCGACGCCAGAGTTTCTGGAGAATGGGAGCCTTAACTCTATCGCTTTAAAAATGCAGTTCAGGACAGCATGACGCCGGGCTAGTTGGTGCTGCAGAATGTGAACAAGTCCGCGCCAAACTGGACAAGGGACAGAAGAAAAAGGCACTTAAGGTATTCACCAGAAAAGACGCATAAGACATTCATCAATGCTAGTGAATGTTTTATCTGTCTTTTCTTTTGTTCCTCGGCAGGCTTAGCTCTTCACATCATCGAACAAAAAAACGAAAGGTCACTGGAAGCCGGACAATGGGTGACCAGGTATAAGAGAAAGTGTAGACGTGACCTAGCCCGTAGGAGTTAAAAGTTTGTCACTGCGGCCCGCGTTGTAAGTAAGACCCTTGAAGTTGGAATTTTAGCCTATAGCGTTGCCTTATGCCGTTCCAAGAGCGCATGCGCACATTGTCCCGATAAACAGGTGCCCCCGCACCTTGACCCCCAGGACCATCTGCGCATGCGCTACTTGTGGCCGCCGGTAGTGGTATGCGATAACGACATGTTAAAACCCTCCTAATGCCAACCGCCGTGCGCAACCTGCAGGACCTGGCAAGAGTGGAAGTTCTCGGGCTCAAGCAGCAGTGCCACGCCTCTGGTGCCCCATGTGCGTTCGGACGAGCAGGCATTTTTCGTCGGCTTCTGTCTGCGCCACTGCGGCGTCGTCGAAGACTTCGGCCACCACCTGAACGACGCCAGCGCCACCCTTGCGAGCGCGTCTCGGCCCGACAGATGTAACGTGCCGCTGCGCCACGTACCAGAGTTCTCCACCGCTTTCGGCTGCAGCGCCAAAAACAGTCCTATGGTGGCGCCGGGGAAGTGCGCCTGATGCCGCTGCTACCTAGTCGCGCTTTCTTTTTCTTCTGTTCTTTTCCTCATATGTGTGATTCTCATCTTTCTTCTCTGCTATTACGCGTTCTATTCAATTTCCCGGGTTCTTTATTCCTCCCTACAACTTCTGCATGATCTTCGGGGCCGTTGCTGAAAACAAAACGTCTTGTGTGGTAATGGCCTCTAATGGCTCGCTAGCTAACGGCAGCAGCAAACTTTGGCTGCTTCATTTTGACATTGCAGTTTCATCGGACCACCTTCGTCAGCCGTTTAGTGTTTAGCCCCAATATGATATGAAGATGCGTTTTCATTGAGTTATCCCGTTTACCAGGCAGCGCTTCCAGACCTGTCGAGAATGAAATGCATGACAGGCGAATGATGGACGAAGACATGGCACCACGCGTCACCAAGCAGTGTTCGCGATATCGGTGACCACGCTTAGGTGACCTTTCCGTCGTGCTTGTGTCGCGGAATGATGGGCAATTTCCGCATAGTAGTAAATTACAAATACACAATGGAAATGCTGGACCCTTGTGTACACATGAGGCCGGTTCTCCAATAACACATGAAGCTCGTTTATGCGTGAAGTGACGCTTGCTTGAGAGATGCACGCATTTTCAACCGTATTGTAGACTCCAACAGAATATGTTGGTGATAGATGTGGACAGAGATGTCGACAGAGATGGACTGTTGACTTAAGCGACTCTGCACCATTTTTTACAACTTGTGACCATGCGGTATAGTGTGAGTGTCCTTCAGCTTCTGTGTGCGTGCATGTTTTGTGATGTGTCACCCCCGTCCACTTGAGTAGCAAATCAGCGCTTTGGTATCTCCCAGCACAGTTTGGCTGCCCTGCATTATGTATACTTCTATTAAAGTATGGTATACTGCACACAAATACGGATGCACGCTGTGTGTATACTGAAGTGTTGAGCCCTGGAACGGTGAAAGGGCATCGCATTAAGGGAAGTAGACAACTCTTTTGCGTTTCTCACTGCATATTCTCATGGCGCTGTGGGCAGATAAGCCAGAATCTAGAAGTAGACAACTCCTTTGCGTTTCTCATTGCATATTCTCACGGCGCTGTGGGCAGATAAGCCAGAATCTAGAAGATTCTGGCTTATCTGGCAGTTTTTTTAAGTGATAATAATAATTAATAATTGGTTTTTGGTGGAATGGAAATGGCGCAGTATCTGTCTCATATATCGTTGGACACCTGAACCGTGCCGTAAGGGAAGGGATAAAGGAGGGAGTGAAAGAAGCTAGGAACGAATAGGTCCGTAGTGGAGGGCTCCGGAATAATTTCGACCACCTGGGGATCTTTAACGTGCACTGACATCGCACAGCACACGGGCGCCTTAGCGTTTTTCCTCCATAAAAACGCAGCCGCTGCGATTTAATGCCTCAGGGCATCAATGATGGGCAAGTGTGTGATAAAATATGTAGTAATGATTAACTTAATCGAAAAACGATAGCTGATTTCAGGAAGTCCAGAAGAGAGCGATGGTATGGTCCCTGCATCCAGGCAATATATGAAGCAGGGTTGCTTGGTGAAAGACCCTCTACCTTCAGGTGCGGAATCCTTGTAGGCTTGAAATCAGGGCAGTTCCACAGTAAGTGGTGAATGTCGGCTTTAATGCCCTAGCGTTTACATATCGGATACCCAAGCCGAGGAAAGAAATCTCGTCATTTCCGAGTGACGGCAGGTGTGAGAGCAACCCCGACCCGGATCCTCCTAAGCGCAACCTCCTCTGCACGGGTAAGACCGCGGGGGAGGGTTACCGCACACGGAGGGATGAGAGCACGTGTGCGGCGCCGGAGGAGTTCTTTTCTTGATGAAAGGAGGGTAAAGTTATCCAAATGAACGAGCCGAGACAATGATGAGCCTGGAGTCGCGAGGCGGGTCGCTTAATCTGCCTGGCTTTGAGAGGGCAGCAGATCTTGTGGGACCCACTCAATACGTACTGGCTGCGGGATGCGTGCCGCGAGCCGGTGGATGTCCTGACATATCGTTGGACCGCCGCTAATACGTCGTAGCAACCGGACTACCTGACGCGCGTCAGTGCGGATGACAACGCGGGCCGCAGGGAACATAGTTATGGCGGCCACGGAGCAGAGTGCTTCTTGAACTGCAACGAGCCCAGCACGAAAGGACAGGGGGGGGGGGGGGGGGGGTTCCGTAAGTGGAAACCTAGAGGTTTGATTCAGGGCAGGCCTGCACGGACAGTGGATTGCTGTTGTTGCTTTGCAGGCTTGTATGCTTGCGCCTACGTAGACAACAATGAATCCTTCAGGCAGGCAAGCATCTTGTTCTTCAAATTTCTGGCGAAGCAACGATGCCGAATTAGCAGATGTTGGTCGGCGATTATCTGTTGGCTTGTTGTCGCTGAGCTTTACAAACTTCCATGGGGGGAACTGGCGTTGGCGGCTGACGAATGGTGTGTGATGTTGCATAAGTCTTCAGTGCATGCGTAGACTGCGATAGACTGGCCTTAAGGCTGCGTGCATCACGGCGCTGCTGCACCAGGTCATCAGTGGTATTGAGCTGCGCATTCTCTTGTAAAGCTATGCCCGGTGTGAAGCGTGGAAAACACGTGATGGTCCTCATAGCCTCTCGGTTCACGGCTTCAAGGCGATCCCATTGGGCTCTTGTAAGATGTTGAAACTGGGCTTGATAAACAATACGTGGCTGCAGAACTGCCCTCACCAACTGCCGTGCAACGAACGAGTCTGCGCCACCTATTTTAGGAGCAATTCTTCTAATCAAACCAAAAGTATGAATAGCTTGCCTTTTTGCCTAGGAAAGCCAAGCAGTCGCTGATCGTGATTGGTGAATCGTTAAGCCAAGGATTTTTACACTCGGACTTTCTTGTAATGGAGTGGCTGATAGACAAAGACGGATTGGATTTGCAGCAATTTTATGGCATCCCCAGCGGTTGGCGACCGACGTGTATGTTGTTTTATGCACGGAAAGTTGAAGTCCCATGGACGATGCGTAATTAGAGGTAACATCTAAGGCAGATTGTAGGACAGCCTCCTGAGCAAGAGGCAGAAAGAGGGAGTGCGTAATGCTTTTCGAGTGCCGGGCCATTCATAAACAAATTACTTGCGCCTTATTGATTCTACGCTCGAGAGAGATAGCGGTATAAACTAATTTGCTTACGCACCTGATGCTGCAGAATTACAACCGATTTCCTTTAGAAGCTACTGTAATTTGTCAAGACTGCCTCCTTCCTTTCTTCGTTTACAGCTGCCAACTCTTCTAATTCTTTCACTCAGAACATGAATAACCCCTTCGCCTATCTACGCGTCCATGAATTAGGTGTGCTGATAAAGACGCGGGCTCTTGCTATTGTTATCCAGGTTAGCTTAGGCGTGGATTACCATTGTTCTCGAGCTGTTCCTCGCCGACGCTAAAGTCATCATCATCATTATCATTAGCCTGACTACGCCCACTGCAGGGCAAAGGCATCTCCCATGTCTCCCCAACTAACCTCGTCCTTTGCCAGCTGCGGCCACCGTATCCCCGCAGACTTCTAAATCTCATCCCTTACTTTCTGCCGACCCCAGCTACGCTTGCCTTCTCTTGTAATCCATTCCGTTACTATTAAGGACCATTGGTTATCTTACCTTCACATTACGTGCCATGCCCACACCCATTTCTTCCTCTTGATTTCGACTAGGATGTCAGTACCCCGCGTTTGTTCCCTCTCCCACTCTGCGCTCTTCCTGTATCATAACGTTACGCCTATCATTTTTCCTTCCATAGCCCGCTGCATTGTCCATAGCTTAAGCTGAACCCTTTCCGTTATCCTCTACGTTTCTGCCACATAGGCGAGTAGAGGTAAGATACAGCTGTTAATATACTTTTCTGTTGAGGGATACTGGCTAACTACCATTAATTATCTGAGAGAACCTGCCAAATGGTCAACCGCGTCACGGGACATCGCAGCCACCGATGGAGAAAAAAACTACACTCGACGGCTGAATTCAACTGAATTCAGCGATACAGCAGGCGGCTTCAGTGCGGCAGAAGCAAGCCTTCTAAATCCTGCCTCCTGTTTTCCCAGGTTTGACAGCCTTGCCCGACAGCATAGCATTGACCTCCCGTCAACACCCGTCCACACACGTGGCCTGCTGTGACTAGTTCGGCTGTGTCATCAGCTGCTTGCGGCGCCTCCGGCGACCGGCCACCTGCGCCTGCGCATGTTACGCCCCTTGACCAAGTACTTATACCGCCTGCATCGGTGGCCTCAGTCAGTTGTGCAGCAGCGGCTTCGGTGCGGCAGAAGCAAGCCTTCTACATCCTGCCTCCTGTTTTCCCAGGTTTGTGCGCAAAGTTTTCCTGGCATTCTTAAATTCTTTACCGCTACCGTCGCCGCTGCTACCTTGCAATGCCTAGCAATATTGAACTTTCAAAGCGACTTGAACAACTCGAAAATGTTTTCAAAGCTAAACTGGACGAAGTGGTTAGAAAAGTTACGAACAGAGTAGGATCTAAATTTGATGCAGAGCCTTCTTTGGTGGTCAGTGACCTAAAGAAAGAGATATTGATGAGCAGACAAGAAGCCTCAGCTTTTTAAACGGTACGGTTGAAGCTTTGGAGACAGGAAACGAGGAACTGAAGAAAAAACAATTCTCTGAAAACGCGGAACGACAACCTTGAAAAGAGAATGGCAGACATGGAACAATACTCAAGAAAGAATAATTTTCAAATCAAGGGCGTCCCGTGTTCGCAGGCTGAAAAATGTATGTCTCTTTACTTTATTGGTTCTAAGATTGACTACCCTATCACTGCTAGCGACATAGACGTCGATCACCGTGTTTCAGCTAGAAAGAAATCAGACACAAAAAACCTGATCGCTCGGTTCCACACCCGACCGAAAAAGGCTGAGTTCATCAGCAAAGCTCGCAAGGTCCGCCTTTGTGCAAGTGGTCTTGGCTCCTGTCCTTCTGAAACCGCGTTGGTCTATGTAAAGGATCACCTCATCGCCCAAAACAAGCTGCTGTTTGCAAATGCTAGACAGCTAAATAAAGATAACGGTTGGGAATTCTTGTGGACAAAGGACTGCGTCATACTGGCTAGGCTGCAGGCACGTGTGAGCACTGTCTACCGGACCCAAAACAAATCTGACCTGCAGGTATTCCTGCAAAACGAATCTGGCCTGCAGGGTTAGGTGACGCATTTTTCTTTTGTTTTTTTCCTGAAATCTTCATGTCCTGCATAAGTTCCAGTCAGATAAGTGGGCATTTTTCTAATCTATGCCATTCCGTAATACATTTCAAGGCGCGAAGTCTGCACAAACATTATGACGAATTACATTTCTAGCTAACTTCTTGGCGTCAAATATTTTCAATCATCTTTGTGTCTAAGACGTGGCTATGTAGTGCCGATACAAACTTGTACTGCTTTCCGTCTTACTATCCTGAATATTGTCATCGCGTTTCTTCACGCCATGGTGGTTCTGCTAGATTTGTTTCTTTTAGAATAAAATTTAAACGAAGAAAAGATTTGTGCTTAAATGTGGCTGATTGTGAGTCTGTTTGGATTGAACCGGACCATTCTGTATTTGGCACAGACAATAATAATGTTGTATTTGATTGTATATACAGATCCCCAAATTCTGATATTCCAGCCTTCTGTGAAGCTCTAGACACTCTATTTGATACCTTATCTAAATTAAATAAGTGTGTAGTTATTCTGGGTGACAAGCATAAATTTACTAGACCTTAACGCTCATAGTGACTAGTATGTTAACTGCTTTCAGGGGTATGGAATTGAATCATTAATCGACCTTCCAACTCGCTGCACTTCAATCGTGTCTGGCTCTTTCATTGGTCAGGCATTCACCAACTTTGTTTATCCTCCATCGGTTTTTATTATTAGGGCAGATGTCACTGATAATAACCCTCTAGCTCTCACTTTTCAAAATAGTGCTCGCGCCACAACACACATTTTCTCCAAGAACGTCTTTTTTCGTCCACATTTCCTTCACCTAATATCTTCGGTCGACTGGTCGAATATAACTTCGACAACTGACGCTCTGATGGCATACAGTTCCTTTTCATCCTTAATCACCAGTTCCTTGGCTTCATGTACGTCAGCCATTATATGCCGCAAGAACTATTCATCCCCTAACTACCCGTGGCCTTCTAACAACCAAAGGCCTCCTTACGATTCTAAAAAAGAACGAAAATTTATACAGGAAAACTAAAAGAACCATTTCTATTTCTAATCTATATAACTGATCTACCCAACTGTATCTGTCCTGCCACCGATTGTATCCTTTATGCAGATGGGAACACTCTTATCTCTTCACATAAATCTTAAGATATCTTGACATCCAAACTCAATTCTGATCTTATTAACATTGCTATTTGGTGCACTAAAATGGACTTCTGATTAACCCTGCTAAATTCAAGTTCATGGTGTTCAGCTGAGAGCTTACAACTGTCCCAAGTTTTCCTTCAATCAACTCTTATCCCATATATCCATCGGATCATAGTACATCTCTTGGTGTAGAACTGGATTATCACTTGAAATTTAACAGACACATTCAAACACTTCGAAAGAAAATGTCATGTAGGATCACAAGTATTTTAAAGGCACGACATTACTTTAGTTTACAGACTTTACTTCAACTCTACTATGCTTTCATTAATTGTCATCTTAATTATTGTATCACCTCTTGGGGTCAGACATATCATCCTCATCTTTCCGCACTTTAGGTTATATGGAACCAAGCGGTCCGTATATTTACATGGTCAAAAAGGGATTCCTCTATTTCCCCATTATACTCTCAGCTCAACATCCTTCGCATTTGAGAACTGATAAAATTTAACCTTGGGATATTTGCTTATCTTGTGTTAGATAACTGTAACCTTCTACAGAGATTATACGCTTCCAAGAATTGGTCGACCGTAACCCTACTAAATTTCGATCCCACAATAATTTTGCACTACTAAACGTTCGAACTAACTATGGAATGCAGACTGTCGGGTTTTCTTTTATTAAACTATGAAATTCATTGCCTCATAGTATTAAAACAGTGTGATCTGTATCGTCATTTAAACGTAAACTCCGTTTGTTCATTATTTTCTCTTAATTAGGAAGCTGCTTTAATCCACATTATATCTATCTGGTTTTCTCTCTCATCGAAACTTCACTTTTTAGCGCATTTGTTGTTTACACTTCATAATGTTGTATCCTTAAAATATCGCCATCAAGTTTGTATTGATATGCAATGCCGCTCCATGTAGCTATTTGTTCTTTTTGCGTTTGTACATAGAGGCCCCACTACAGTGCCAAACTTTGCGACCGCTTTTTGTAGCCTTCATTACAAACATAACATTTTGTAATTATTTCTTAACAAACTTTGAAACTCTGAAAGTTTCCTTTCCTTCTATCTCGACGTCATGGCCTCATGCTCATCCGTGGCCACTGTGCCATCGCGGTAGGCGAAGGGCAGGAAAGGAAAATACATTTGGCGAGCATGTCGCGCAAGTCAGACAGTCTGTAACAGCAGGACAGCGAATGCACGTGAGCCATCACATAATTTTACCGATGGGGTCGCACAATGTAGTTTTCGAAATAGCGTGTTGAGGCCGAGCGCCCCGCTGTCGTAGGGCTTTTAAACGGTGAAGACATGCACCGCTAAGCCTGACTGTCATGGCTGCAGTGTAGGTAAGTTTCACTTTTGGAAGCATGCACGTCCGAGCTGGTCGGTGGCGAACTACCGGGTAGCCGTCGAGCACCTAAACACTTTGTGCTTAATCACAGTGACGGTGCAAATATCAGCAAAGCTTAAAACTAAAAGAAACTTCTCCGTTGGAAACTTTCAGAAAATCCTGCATGCTAAGCTTGAAGGACACTGGACACCATCAGCCCCCCCCCCCCCCCCCACATCCCCCTCTATCTACTACAAGAACAGGATTTTCGGACCTTTATGCCGTGAAACAAGAATTACGTGCGAATAGGTCCTGTGCGGCGCGTACCGTTGGAGGGCGGCATATATTGACTGGAACCCGAGAATGCCTGGGAAGCTAAACTTATGAAGCCTGAAGTTGCACCTCACGAACTACTTGAGGCAACACACGTGTAAGATTTGCCAATCCGAACATTTATTGCGTGAGCAGCAGAACTTGGGAAACAGTCGAGAGCGTAATTTGTTGAAAGCATCGCAGCGTTACTAACTGGAAATTCATTCTGATTTGGCAGTCCTGACGCCACAGGTGACATCCTTCCTCCAGTCAAACTCTACTTTTCTGTCAACTCTCTGTGTGGTTGAATAAATTCTTGCACCTGGCCGAATTAGCTCTCAGTTGCGATCCCAATCAGCGAATACTTGTAAGAACGACTAAAAATAAAGAACCGGAGTGACGACCTATGTGTTCGTTACGCCTGTGGTCACTTAGAACATTTAAGTTGCAGTCCGCCCATTCAAAGAACATTGACATTCAAAGAAGGAATTCTTGAAGTCAAGACCAAAGCATGTCGGTGAACAAGTTCCGGGCCGTCCGCAGTCTAGAAAAAAATTAAGAGGAAGAGAAATTCTGGAAACAGAAGTAATATGGAGAGAAGTGTATTTGTGCAGCGGCGCTTGAAAAATAGGGATGGCAATGTTTTTTCTTGCTCTAATTTCTTTTCAAATGAGCGGTGGAGCTGATGGCACAGCAGGTGCTACCTTGACCAGCCTGCGCGACATTTCGTTCACCAGTTGGCTGAAGACGAGCGAGTCCACATTCTGCCCTACGAGGCTGAGGAGGAAGACGTCGCCAGCTGACATGGCCGACACCACGGCCGAAATGCGCTTGTTGTCCGGGTAACGCCAGCCCAGCAGCCGACGCCTGAGGGGCACGCTGAGCAACAGGAGCACTCGGTAGATCACCGTCAAGACGCCGGCGACCAGCAGGAGCACGTACCAGAACCAGAGGAATGCGAACAGCTTCTCGTTGAGGATGTTCAGGGGGAGGACGCAGATGGCCTCGCGGTTCTCGAGTGCGCCAGAGTCGCCGTACTTGAAGAACGAGCACATGGCGATCCGCGGGAAGGCCATCACAGCGGGACTGACGAACTCACGGCCCTCGCCCCGATGCCAGCGGACAAGGTCCCAGCCGTAGGTGAGGAACGATCCTCCCAGCACGTAGTCCGTGAAGCCCACCTGAACTACGACGTTGAGGACGCTAAGTGCTTCACAGAACAGGTACTTCATCAGGTAGCAACGGTTGTGATTCATGTTGACCACGAGGAAGTCCGCCATCTGCGACCGAAGATCTGCTCGGTCTTTCGTGATCGCCGAGCGGATGTCGAGGGCGGCCACAATGGCGGGGACCTTGCCGCCTTCCCAGGCCTTCCAAAGCCAGCGCGGCGCGTAGAAGCAGAGCGCCTGGGCGAACATCAGGAAGCAGACCCACTGGTAGTAGGTGTGGTACTTGCGGTCGCCCCTGCCGGGTCCCGCTCCAGGGTATACGACGCTGCCGTTGTATGAGGCGTTGAAGAGGCTGCGCAGGCTGAACGTAGATTCGACCCAGCAGAAGGAGTTCACTACGCTCTTGGGCAGCGTAGGGCAGTAGCACTCGATGGGCGTGCCAACGTACTCCTTGGCGGTAAGGAGCATGCAGAATGCCATCAGAAAAGCCACAGTGGCGCCGGTGTGCAGGCGGAACACGCAGCCATCGATGTGCACCCGGTGCAGCTTGAAAAGCTTGCCCAAGGTCCCCAGAAGGTGGAACATGGCTGGTTCAATTTATCCCTCGGCGGACTGTCTTGAAGGCGCGGAGCTGCTAATGGGCTGCGGGCCAGGGGAAGGCGCGTGGCTTTGCGCCGGCTCGAGCCTAGGCCACGTGATGGAGGGGATGTTCATTTTCTTCTTTACAAATGATGTTGCGCATGCAATCGGTCAATACTAACCAAGAACAGCTGCCGATTGCGGCATGCTTACACACTTGTTCATAGAAGTGGCGAAATCTGCCAGGATTCAGATCAGTACTCAATGCCCTGCAGCGAAAGGCATCTTTTGCAAACTGTTCCGAGAACCATTTCCTATTATGGGCTTGAATTTCGCCCTTCGAAGCCCTCCTAAGCGAGACCCTGACACCCGACTGACCGACTAGCAATTGTTAAATACAATGCTCACAGTATACTGTATATAAAGCCCCATATATGGCGTCAATTCGATAAACCCAAAACCTAAGAATGCGTCCGCTAACATGGTATCTACACGGCGTCCTATGGATGATACGTACGAGTATTTAACGATGAATAACAAACAAAGCGTCACTCTAACGAGACCAAATATGTAGTATAGGTCCTGTAACCGAGCTTGTTTTCTTATCTCGACGAAATTAAAAATGCATTTAGTCGCTTAATTGAGCCACATTGCCTATCTAGCACATTAGGCGTAAGGGTAAGAGAAAAGGAAGAGAAGAATACGAAACATTTTTTTAAGGCAAAAAAGAACGTTTTTATCGCCTTAGAACCTTTTTTTTTTGGGGGGGGGGGGGGTCACTGTGCCTGCTGCTTTTTCAAGTGGAACAAGCGAAAAGCTCTGAATTGATTCGGACCGGCTCCTTTTCCGTGCCCAACATTCCTGAACAAAAATTTTGAATATTGAAAAACTGTAAGGTACTGATAAGTAAATATTGAAGATAATGGTCTATCCTTCTGATATGTAGCAAAATCTTTCTTTGCTAGTGTTTCCGTAGCTCGCATCGAACTTCGCCGTACGACGTTGTCAATGCCAACGCCATTGAGCTCAATGAACGTTGGCGGCTTATTGCTCCAGTGCCGCGTTTCTGTCATAACGTTGACAAAGCCAACGCATGCAGCGCACCTTTCTCTCTCACTACTGCCAGTTGCTCAAAGCACGACTGAAGTGTCCACTGACCAAGGGACATTGTAGACATGCTTTAAGTGTCAGTAAAACACGTTCAGCAAAACTTCTAAACTCAGTTCTTCATAGCCGGACAGGGCTTTATATATGGGGGTGAAAAAGTGCTATCGCACATACAACCTTTGTCCGTAAAGTTACGAGACTGAGTCCATAAAAAAGATGTGTTTAACATTGAAATAATTTTTGCAGTACCCCTCCGAAATAGTCTCCCTTGCAGACCGTACACAGCTTCCAACGCTTCTTGAGGTCTTGGAAAACAGTTGGGAAACGCTTTTTTTGGCAGGACTCTCATCTCGTTTGTCGTGGCGCCTTGAATGGCCTCTACGGGGGCCTATAGGTTCGTGAAAGAAGAGTAATAGTCTTCGTGACTCTGGAGCCTGAATACCCTACTAACGCCTCTAGTGTCACCTATGAGTGTATCGAATTACCGATATATCGAATTATTTCGAGATCTTGTAACTATTCGAAGTGGCGGCGAAAGCAGGTGGTGAAACAGGCGCAGCACGCAGGCAGGTAACCAGGTGCATTACAAACCTGCTTATTTGGCAGGCCTGTACCTACAAAAGGTAGCAAAGAAGCACAGCCATTGAATAGGCGGCAGCGATGCTAACAAGCGTGCTAGGCAAGCATCGCAGTACCCGCCACGGTGGCTTAGTGGATAAATGTGGCTCGGCTGGTGATCGTAGGAGGAGTGGAGGCGATAAATTTTGGTTAAATGTTTCCTTCTTTGTAGTGATGCATGAGGCATTATTAAAAATGGATCACCATATGTTGTTTGGATCTGTAAATAATTAATAATTTATAGTTTTCTCTCATGCCATTTCGGTTCCAATAGCCGACCGATGATTGTGACAAAAGTTCAGTGCAGGCCACGTAAGGCACGAAAACTGCGATATAACCGCTGCTTTTTGGTGTTAACAACGATTAAGCCAACCTGACTGAAGATCTGGAATGACATTGAAGGGGCAGCGATCATATTGCAGTTTCTCTGTATTCATGGAACATATACTAAATTTCGACGTCACAATTCTCTCGTTCGGCTGTGGAAATCGATACCGTAGTAGCATGAGAAAAAAATCCAATTATAATTTGTTTGCCACAGGAGACTACCATGTGGTGAATCATGCATATTGAAATGTCTTTACGCATTGTTACAAAGGAGAAGACATGCAATCAAAAATCAGGGACAGAGTTGGCCACTGCGGCCGCATTCAAATTTCAATGAAGTTCAATGCAACAGCACTAGAGGGCGCTATGCGATTATGGCTCAGGAGAAAGAACCTACGTGGCCGAAATTAACACTCAGCCTTCGACTAAGGCGTCCCACACTCGCAGCCCACGTGCAGCAAAAGCGGCGTTAAGCCCCAATACTACAGCGCAGTGCTCGAGGCGATTACTGGAAACTTTTCCGGTATCGAGATTTCATTGGGAACACAGCCTGCTGCGCGTCACAGATTCGTGGTGCACTATATGGTGGAGTCTGCTGCGCATTTGCACGACAACCCACCTCGCGTACCAAGGCGCGAAATGCGCCGGCAGCGATAAATGAAACACGCTCAAAACAACTTTCCGCGATTTTTTTTTTGCTACACAGAACATATTTTTCCTTTGTTTTATTCAGGACAAAAATTTTGCGGTAGTTTCATGGCCATGGTCATTCTCAGTGTTAACCTTCAGATTAATTCAAGTATGCAGTATCTGGGACACGGGAGGCCACATACAGTCCCGGCTAAGAGTTACAAATGCCCATCCAGTGACACTGACCACTCCCTGGTATGTAGCAGATTATCGGGACTGACCGCTCCTGGGTCTACATGTCGTGCCAAAACGAACAGTGCGGGGAAGAAATAAAGTCACCTGGTCCATCGGCAGTGTGAACAACGATAATGAATGCATTTTCAATGAGGAAACGATTGAACAGTTGAGAAATTCTATACCAGCTCTTACACGCTACTCTCCTGATATGTTTCTCAGTAGATGCCACCGCAGTGTTTTAGTAAGAAAAATATGACCCCTGTACCGTCGGCGAATGACTTGCGGCAGTGCCCAAAGGGGAACGCAGCAATTGTGAGAACGAAGAATTGGTGAACAAACTCACTCAAGTTTTAGAGTTTTTTTTTTTTTGCAGCAATCGGAGTTCTCGCAGAATGAGTCCAGTTGAATGGGTTGAGCGCTGCTCTCTACAATCTCTATCTTTTAACTGAGGCGTGAATGGCGAATGGTTTGCGTGCAAACAATAATACACAATTCGATGAATTAAAAGAACGTTCCGATCCGCTACTCTCAAATACTGCACCGCATAACACGTCATTCATACAGGCGTTCACTTGTCACACGCGAATCAGCTTGCACGGATAATCGCGGTCCGAAAAGAACCGCCGCTTCAATTTAATGACTGCTACACAAGTCGTAGAAGAACAGTGCAGAAGGTCACCACTGGTTGCACTTCCTGTCAAGAATATTTCACTCGCATAACTATGCACGCTTGACAATTCACAAACAATGAGTCTTTCCAACTACCCCCACGCCAAACATTAACGGTCATAGTAGTACAAAAAACATACACACACAAAATGTACATTACTATACGGCATCGATTCGAGACAACCTCAGATTCTAGGAGACACGAAAATCAGAAATTTCAGCGGTAAACAAAAAGCGTATGGTGTCACGGCGCACAATGCACACGCGATACGTTTTGGAATGGGATAACATTTGAAATAAATAGCAAAAAAGTGTATCAGCATTGTGCGGATAACTCTAGAGCGGTATCAGAGAACGCCGCTTTCAAAGCCGGTAGTATTGTGAAGAGCGCCCATGGGCTGCGCCTTGGCCACTGGTTCGCTCTGGAAGACTATGAGGCCGATGGTGTTCATGGAGATGAATATGGCCGTCACGGCGACGCACTTGAGGAAGACGCCGTACGCCACCTGGCGAACAAGACACGGAGACAGACTTTATACAATTTTTAAGTGGCGGTTATTTTCGAGCGATGAGACTAAAGAAGGTGATGTAACGATCCAAGTTTTGCAATGTGCCAGTGTCAACTGAAGCACTGGTGAAAATAGCGTAAGGTCAAGGAACTGACGGCAAAGGCGACGATCAATTACGAAGCTACAAGGTTCAATCACGGGTCCTGAATTAATGATAATTGGTTTTTTTGGGGGAAAGGAAATGGCGCAGTATTTGTCTCATATATCGTTGGACACCTGAAACACACCGTAAGGGAAGGGATAAAAGAGGGAGTGAAAGAAGAAAGGAAGAAAGAGGTGCCGTAGTGGAGGGTTCCGGAATAAATTTCGACCACCTGGGGATCTTTGACGTGCGCAGATATCGCACAGCACACGGGCGCCTTAGCGTTTTTCCTCCATAAAAATTGTAGTTTTTTTTTCAGCCTTACTCTCGTTGCTCGCCTGAATGGCAGAAATTTTTCATGACCCTAACAATTGATGCTGAGTTTCTGAACGCGACAGACTTGGACAACGCATAGTGTATCCCTCTGCATGCGTTAATCCCAAGAGAGTAAAAGCCATGCCTTGGTGGATGCAGTTTTGCACCTCAGGAGCCATGTTTTCTAACGCCATGGTGGGCCCACAGAATAAGCAATTTATCAGAGAGAAGACACACGAGTGCAAGCTCAAACTGTAATTGATGTAATTACCCTGCACTTTTGTCCAAAACAAAATTAAGTTATGTGACAGGCATTGAGGAATTTTAGGAGGATAAAAAGCAGGTATGCCTCAAGTTCGCTTTGCAAATATGACTCTAGGTAGCCGTTCTCGCTTATTCCTAGATTTAACAATCGGCTAGCTGAATTGGTGTGTTTTTCGTTGCAATATAAATGGTACCAAATAATATTTTTACAACTGTATTTCTACATCTCAGAAAACCGCATTCTAGGGAGAAAGCACTTAAGCCAAGCATTCAGGAGGCAAATTCGTATTTTATATGTCCGTGATACGAAGTACATGTTTCCTTGCGTAGTTATTCAGGCACCGGCACGTTTTGCCTAAAATGCCTTTTGGCGCTTCACAGCGCTATTTCGTGTACGACATCGAGCGCAAGATTACTGTAGCTATTTGCATGTTCGACTTTCCTTCTCTTTTATTACGCACAGGGAGTCCGCTCTATTTGCGCAGGTCAAGAGAACGCTACTGCAGCCCCTTATCTGACATCTGCTTTGTGTTTAAAATCACGAAAGTATGGCATAACTGCCGGCCACTTCATAATGCAGAAGAAAATTAAAATTAATACAGCATCGAATTAACTCCAAAGATAAACGTGCATGTACGTTATGTCATCAGCTGACTTGTTAACAGTAAGTACTTACGCTAAGAAGACAGGGTCCAACGAAGAACCCCCATGACACGTATTGTGCGTACTTTTAAGAATGGACGAAACCTCCCAAACGAAGGTAGCAACCTGACATGCGCAACGTAAGAAAGTTCGCGATTTCTCTTCATCAGGCTTGAGCGGAAATCTTGTATTTCGATTACACGCTGCACATTTTGAAACAAAGCCTCTCTCGAAACATCAATCAACCGACAAGAAAACCCCGCGGGAAAAAGCCGCAGAACCTTGCTGCTGAGGCCGCGCGTTATTCACCAAATCATGACCTAATTTCATCAGACCAATCGGCAGAGTAAACGTGCACAACACAACGATATGACCTAGATACCTTATTGGAATGCGATGAAGACGCATGTATGCGTTTTCTTTTCTTTGTTTTTTTTACTTTGTAAGCTCCACCCTGTCGGCTAAATCACCGTACTTTTGAACACGCTTGCATAGACGCACTTTTTATGCAAACCGGCAACAACTGGGCATCGTCTTGCGCCGCTGAAGATTCTATGCAACGACTGCGAAATTCTGCTGAGCAGAGCAGCACGAGAGGGCAAATATTGAGGGGAAAAGACACCGCTCCTCCTTTCCCGCCCCCTCTCACCATCTGTCCGCTCTTAGCGTGGAAGTATTGGCGCATGACAAGCAGCGGCAGCGACACCGGCAGCACGAGGTTGATGGAGGCTGCCAGGCAGACCGGCACCACGTAGAAGGACGCCGGAGTCTCCGTCACCACGGCCTGCGCGTTAAAGGATGCGGCGCCATTTTTAAAAGTGAGACACTGATAGGGCTCAACGATAACATTATTCTGCAATAAACCCAGAATATATATATATATATATATATATATATATATATATATATATATATATATATATATATATATATATATATATATATATATATATATATATATATATATATATATATATATATTCTGGGTTCTGGCAGTCTTGATGCCATAGGTAGCATAAGAGGGCTGATGACGTTCTACGTCACACTCGCGGTATTACAGGACGTGCTACGTCCACCGCTATGAACGAGGGTGGCGCTGGTGAACACTCTCAAGGTTCGCTTACACGCAAAACATAAATACCCACGAGAGCAGCAGATTGGACAGCCGTCGCCGTAGCTCAGTTGGTAAGAGCACCGGACGCGATATTCGGAGGTCGTGGGTTCGGATCCCACCGGCGGCATGGTTGTTTTTTCTGCTGCTTTATAAGTAATTTTCTTTAATCCGATTGATTGGCGCTACAAATTAAAACAAATTAGAACATTACCCTATGCACCTGGGTTTCGGTGACTGTTAGCTTCCTTAGAGCGTGTGCGTGCGTGTGTTTTAAGGAAGCCAACAGTCATCGAAACCAAGGCGCATAGGGGAATGTTTCTAATTTTTTTAATTTGTAGCGCCAATCAATCGGATTAAAGAAAATTACTTATAAAGCAGCAGAAAAAACAACCATGCCGCGAGTGGGATCCGAACCCACGACCTCCAAATATCGCGTCCGGTGCTCTACCAACTGAGCTACGGCGACGGCTGTCCAATCTGCTGATATCGTGAGCATTTATGTTTTATTATTATTATTATTATATATATATATATATATATATATATATATATATATATATATATATATATATATATATATATATATATATATATATATATATATACAGTGTGTAGGGCTCTACGGCCCCTTTCTTAGCCATTCAATATTCGCGCCAGTGATATAGGTGCGCGCGCAGGGAGCGCAACTACGCGTGACCGAACAGTTGCTCGCCAGATGTGGCGATCGCTGCGGTGAATCCCGGATAAGGCCAGCGAAGCGGCGCGCGGGGGAATTCCTGCGGGAGCGTTGCAAGAGCGTGGTCGCGGATTCGGCGGTCAGCACGAGCGAGCAGGATGTGCACGGATGGCGGGGCGGCACCGCACTGGGATGAAGAGCGCAGATGGCATCTGCAAGAATGGAATAGCTCTTTGGCGTGAGTGACTGCTACGCAAGAATCCAGTTTCATGTAGCGCTTTAAGCCCTCATAGCTGCAGCCTGGTCTTATCCTCGTCTTACTGTATTTTCTGTTTAGTTACTTTTAAGTGCCTTTTTAACTCTGTACTTTTGTTCTACCGCGCTCAGGTGTAGCGCCTCTTTTCTTGTAGCCTTAGCCTTGCGCTGTCCCGAGAGGTAGCACATGCTTGGCTCGGTTGTTCTATGATGCGACCCCTTTTTAAGCTTTGTTTTGGCCTGGAAGAAACCGGTCTTTTTCGTACTGACTGTGAGTGCGTCACTCGACGGGCGAGACCACGGCTCGCGGACCCCGTTCCCTGGAAGTCCAGGCCTTCAAGTGAAAAGTCGTCTCTACCAGCACATCGCGATCTCTGTACGGTGGAAACAAATTGAACAGATAAACCGGCATATACTTATCGTCATCATCCGACTTATGCAGCAGAAGTGTGCCCAATTTTCCGTCATCGAGCTAGAGCCGAAATCTTGAGGTTTGTTTCCCGTCGGCTCGTCATTGACCATGTTTTTTCAGCGGTAAGATGGCTAAGCATTCGTGCTCAGAATAAAAGCCACCGACGTTAAATTGGTTTTGTACATGAAAAGTTTTTTTTTGTCGTTCTCAAAGTTTTTGGCGAATTATGTATTGCGGTGGCATACAGCCGCTTGTAACAGTTGCACCACTGTAACTATATAGTGCGATTACCTTACCGCGATTGGTGGGTAGAGCACTTCGCAAAGCCCACGATAAAGCTTAGAGTGAAATGCGTTTTCAGATAGCGCAGTTAACGTTGACGTGAAAGTAATATAGTGTAAGACGCGCCGATAAATAGTGAACACAAAAGCCGTGCCGGACCCACAGGAAAAGAACAGTAAAATCTCGAGAACACGCCTGGCACCATACTGTGCTGTCTTAGTGACGGGAAGCGCAGTCAATTGACCTAATTTAACGGGACATTTCGAACCACTCTATACGAGCAAGACATCGAGAGAATCGTTAGTATATACTTACCACTCGAAGAACAGTGGTCGCCATGGATCGGGCGAGGGATTCGCCAAACACCAGCTCGGAGAGGACGGCGGCCACGCTGAGCAGGATGAACTGGCTGGACTTGGTGGAGCGCTGCGCCCAGAACTGGTCGCCAAGCCGGGCCATGCACGACTCCACCAGGCGCCATGCCTAAGCGACCAGAATGCGAGTGTACAAGCAAGTCGGTGCGAGCGAACGCAAGCCGCCGCGGTGGCTGAGTGGTTATGGCGCTCGGCTGCCGGCCCGAAAGACGCGGGTTCGATCCCGGCCGCGGCGGTCGAATTTATATGGAGGCGAAATTCTAGAGGCCCGTGTGCTGTGCGATGTCAGTGCACGTTAAAGAACCACAGGTGGTCGAAATTTCCGGAGCCCTTCACTACGGCGTGCCCCATAGCCTGAGTCGCTTTGGGACGTTAAACACCTGTAAACCAAACCATAAACCAAGCAAGCGAACGCAAACACATCATTGCGTGCTGAGGGTAAACTACTCATCAGTAATCAAAGGCCACAGGCAGAGAATTGGAGCTGCGCCTCCACGCATTACGGACCTCGTTACGCGGCCATGGCTGTTTTCTAACGACGAGAAAATGTACCGTGTGAAAAACGTAATCTGGCTGTCCTTACTAATCGTACTATCAGAAAATATCGATGCAGAACAGGATATCAATGACGAAAGTTATGATGAAGAGTGTCATCGCAGCCGGTGAGAGACAGCGACCACAGCGTGGCCTCTCCTTAATAATAATAATTGTTTTTTTGGGGGGAAAGGAAATGGCGCAGTATCTGTCTCATATATCGTTGGACACCTGAACCGCGCCGTAAGGGAAGGGATAAGCAAATCCTCTTCCGCCAATGTGAAGGCAAAGTAATAACTTTAGGCGTACGCAGTACGTACAATCACAGCTATTCCAACTTTGCTTTGGGTGGAATGCATTCTTTCATACACTCATTGGAAACATTCATTCATGCGATTCAGCAGTCCGACTACGGCTGAAGCCGCGTACCTCTATTGTCCAAGAGAGCGCCATGACGGAGCCCAGCGTCAGGATGATGCTCCAAGGCATTCGCGAGCACAGGGAGCGCCAGCTGAACACGCGATGGGACCAGCAGTGGCGCAGTATCGACCCGGGCAAAACGCTGAGCACAAGCACAGTGAGGCCCAACAAGGGGACCTCCAGGCCCCTGCATGCGCAGGAACACGCCCACGCCTAGTTAACGCATCGAAGCGGTTGACAAGTTATTAGTGTTCAAACGTTGACTCTGTATACGCACCTTGGAACCTAAGTGAAAGCCTTTCTTGTGGCCTTCGGACAGCTAGCACTTGCAGCCAACGTTTTTTTTTTTCTGTTATCTAGGAAGGTATTTGAGCTCCTTAAAGGTGCTTACCATTCGGGATAGTGGAGGCTGTATGCACTGGAAGCTAAAGAGGTCCCCATGATGGTGACGAAAACCAATGTTTCCCGGGCACTGTAAAGTTCAAACGCGTTGTTCGAAGTGTCACACTCCGGTTGCGATTAATGAAAAAAAGCAGATAACTCACGTGTGTCTCTTCATGTTGTCGTGGCATATCCGGGCACTTTTGGACATGTCTTCTTGCGTTTGCTCGTCAACGTCGTCCTCACTAGACGGAGAGAGAGAAAGAAAAAAAGCAAGGGGTTGCAGTGGCAGGCAACAAGTTCAAGTATAGTGGTAGTGGCTTCAAAAAAAAAACCGGACGGAAAAGATCAGTGACGGCGGCAAGAACTGTTATCTACTATCTCCAGGCGCCGGAAATAGAAAGCACAAGGAAGAAGTTAGGGGGGAGAAAACAAAGGTAGAGGGGCTAGAAAGAAAAGTTAGGGGAGAGAAACGGTAACGCTATGCAAAGCCACACTCCTAGAAAAGTTCTAGAGCTAGAACTTACCGGCGTAGCGCGTGAATCAGCTAAGGCTGTAATAGCTTTGGTTAAGGCCCTGCATTCTGGATGAAGCCCCTACATTCAGTATTAAACCCCTGCATTCTGCAACGGAACCACCCCCAGGTTGCGCAATCCTCCATCCTTGTCATAACTACCTCCTTCCCCGGCAGCCACTCTTTGGGTTCTTCCCGCGGCAGCCACCTTCCGGCTGCCCCTTCCTCCGCTCTCGCCATAACTCCTCAGTCCGCTAGGACACCTTTCACCTCCTACCACGGAGCAAGACTATATAGGAGGTGAAACTCCCGTCTGCGCGAGCGAGCGCAGGCGACCAGATAAAGTCACAATTGTATGCGCCGACGGGGGCACATGAAGTGGCGGCGCCTTGCGGCGCCTCGTAGAAGCAGCAGGGGAAAAAAAATGCAGCGCCCGGGCAGGCGGCTCCGGCGCGCTCAAAGCAGGGCACAAGCAGACGACACGGGTGTTTGCTTCAGCGGGCACGCCGTGACGTTGTATTTCAGTAGTTTCTTTCCAGGCCGCCCGGCGCCGCCAGCAGGATAGTGGCGCCGCGGGCTTGTGACCTTTTCTGGTCGCCGCAGACGGCGGAGTTTCCACTCATAATTATAGTCTTCCTCCGTGCCTCCTACCCTCTCTATGGTATACAGCGCAGCGCTGTGGCTAGTGGTATTAGCATCCGCCTCGAATGCGGGAGGGACGAGGTTGGATCCCCAGTACCGCCGGGTACCCGACGGTGGATACAAGCTTTCCCCTGGCCTGGTGCTCGTCTACTTTGGGGGGAAATGCTTGGGGAATGGTTCTCTGGACCTATCTTGAGTAGTTGAAAACGCCTTGTGCCATGGCGCTCTTTCATCACAGAAGCCTTTGTGCCATAAAAATTAGTCGTCATCATTATCACATCCCATCCTCTCTCTTCCGGTTGGCGTTTTTCCTCTCCCTCCTCTACCTAAAGGTGGAGTGTGTCGCCCTCTGTCCATTTCCCACCTGCGCACTATGGCAGGTGGACTGCCACGTTTGACAGGTGGCAGTCATTTATTAAAAATGAACTATTTAGCTTAACTAAATGCATTCACTAATAAGTCTGAGGCTCTATTACTCGGTAGAATGCAGAGCTAAATCTCTAAAGCAAAGCTATGACTGCTTTCGCTGTAATACACACATTTGCACAGATCTTGCCATTTTCGCACAAATCTTTAGCGCATAAATGTATCATTGCAGGTTATACCATGAGCCAGGATATACCATGAGGTAGCAGGATATACTATGAGGCGAAGTGTGCACAATGCACCGAACCTTTCCTAACTGCTGATTTCGTAGCTCGGACTAAGAGCAGCTGACACCGATATGCCACCCCCATGGGAAGTACTGCCCATTTTCAGGCGTCCTGTGAGTCCCTCAGACAGGAAAATAATTCACTTCAGTAAGAGACCACACAAAGCGTACAGTGCCAGATCGCACTAATGCAGTAGACTTTTGCCTCAGGGTATTTTCATTTTAGACATTCTAATCATAACGCGTGCCATGTTGCCGTTACCGGAGTACCGGGCGCCCCATCGCCGTCAGTGCGTAAGTGAAGATCGGCCCTTAGGGCGTCAGATGGCGCCAGGTACATGGCATCTGTGCGCACGCCTGCCGCATCGGTACCAATCAGCACGCGCGCACCGGTGGTGGGCGGGGTCGTGGTACTCCGGTAACGGCAACACGGAATGCTATAGATACCTTTAGCATACCGTGTGTCAGGTCGGCAAGAAAACTTTACAGTATTCCGGAGCGGGAAAATAAATACATCGGCTCCTTCACGCAAACCAATTAGCAAGCTGAAACGCCTGGAAGTATTACTTGACGTCCGGTGCATGCTCCATACGCCGGCATCGATACCCTGGAGCCAACTGGTTCGCGAGGCAGCGCTACATAGAATTTGACCCCTAACATGCGTGTTCCGTAAACCGATGCTGATTACTGGCCGTTCTGTACAATGAAGCATCACAGAGTTGCGTATGTATAAAAGCATGCACATTGAATAAACGAAAAACGCGCTCACAAGCTGACGATGTTGGCACAGTAGATGGAAGTCCAGAAGATCATGCAGCAGATCAGCGCCACGGGCAATGAGACGGCCGTCCAGCTCAACCAGTTCACCGGGCATACATCCTCATCGCTGTGGACATTAAAAACTCAAGTGACTGGCTGAACGGCTATCATTCATTAGTATCTCGGGCACGAGCACGAGCCAGCGAGAACGCTGTACATCGAACCGAAAAATAAAAGCGCCATTCGAATTTTGTCTGGCAAAAAGCCTCTGTAGTAGTTCTGCTCCTCATTAGAGTCACTGCTTCTGAGTACGTCGCGACGCCATCTATCGGATACGCAACTAAACTTTGTTGTTGGAATGCAACAACAACAAAGCTGGCAATTCTGCTCAAAGAGGCCTTTTAGCCAATAGCGTCGGCCGATTCTCTTGACGTCGTCGTCTTGGTCCTTCTAGCGTGACGTCGCGGGTGCTGGAAGATAAAAGGGCATTAACCAAGGCTTAACCGCGTCAGCCACGACGTCATGTAAGTCGGCAGACGCCATTGGCTAGACGGGCCCTTTGAGTGACACCTTCCGCTTCGTTCTTGAGTTGTGTGTGACTACAGTGCCGTGCTATCCCCCCATTCTGCCAACAGTCAGGGCAGTACTCCACATTGTGCAAAGCCTGTCAAGCGAAAGCATCTCACCAATTTTACAGCTTTTCACTAAGGAAAACTACTGCTGGTCACTTTCTCCCAGCGCCTCCCGTGTTAAGCGGGTGGAGCCTGTTACCAGCCAAGGGTGACGAGGACCGTGTTCCGCGTGGGGAGGGTGCTGAAGCTGGCAATATTCCCAAGTATGGCGGTGTAGGCGGCGCCAGCAAGGAACGCCGAGCGCGCTGCCACGGTGAGGCTGCAAGGATTGAAAGGACCTCGTGAACGCGTAACAAGCCGCAGATCACTATACAAGTGAGGATTGCTATGCTACTTACGCCCGCACGCGGTAGGACGACGTCTGTTGCTCAGCTCCGGTGAGCCCTGCGAGGACAATTGATTGCATTTCAACGGGTGGATATGACTTGCATAAACTTCATCTGCAATGTGTAGCGCCCTTCTTAACGACTTCTCCAGTACCTAGTGGCGCTTACTGCGAGGTGCACTTTCGCAATTTTTTTTTGTGCGCTAAGCACGAGAGTGTAATGTCACACAGATATTGAACTCAGACGGTATCTATAATGCTGTAAGTCTCGAGCAGAGGTAACGCGGTAAAGAGGGCGGGAGAAGGCATCTTAAGTCGTTGCGTTCACGATTAGTTAAGCAATGAATGCCGGTGACTGCACTGACCTCCAGTTTATGCTGTTCTGCGTCACCCCTAGACAGCCAAACTTCCTTATCTAATCTACCCTGTGATTTTTCGTCTCCGCATGCTTCGCTTACCTAATCTTAGAATCTACTACGTTACCCTAAGAGAGCATTAGTTCCCTTTTGTTCACATTACATGCCCTGCCCCATACCGATTTTCTCTGGGGTCATTTCAGCCAAGGTGTCGTTAACTCACGTTATTAAAGGAGTAAAGACACCTAATTTTGGTAGCATGTTTTCTTATCTACAATAATGCGGAAAACCCTACTATGCATGATTTACCATGTGATATTCGCCTACGACCTCTAGATATTTTGTAATCGAATTTGTTCTGTTATGCTGTTTTGGCTTCCTTTTCAACAGCCGAAGGATAGTTTATGGGTTTATGAGGGTTTAACGTCCCAAAGCAAATCAGGCTGAGGGACGCCGTAGTGAAGGGCTCCAGAAATTTCGATCACCTGTGGTTCTTTAACGTGCACTGGACATCGCACAGCCCACGGCCCTCTGTAATTTCGCCTCCATCGAAATTCGATCGCCGCGGCCGGGATCGAACCCGCGTATTTTGAGTCAGCAGCCGAGCGCCATAACCACTCAGCCACCGCGGCGGCTCAACCGAACGATGGTTGTGACGTCAAAGTGTGGTTATATATGTCCCTGAGGCATGGAAAAAAGTGCGATGTAATTGCTGCTTAGTCCTTTTAATTCACTACCGGGCTGAAGCCAGCCTTCTTCAAGAGCCGGAATGACGACGAATGTAGAAGCCCGACTATATTTGCAGGTTCGGCCGCGGTGGTGGCTAAGTGGTTACGGCGCTCGGCTGCTGGCCCGAAAGACGCGGGTTCGATCCCGGCAGCAGAGGTTGAATTTTGATGGTGGCGAAATTCCAGAGGCCCGTGTACTGTGCGATGTCAGTGCACTTTAAAGGGCCCCAGGTGGTCGACATTTCCGGAGCCCTTCACTACGGCGTCTCTCATAGCCTTAGTCGCTTTGGGACGTTAAACCCCCATGAACCACATATTTGCAGTTTCTTATGCTTCACGTGACCTATAAGCTCTCGTTGACGTCACAGTCATCGTTCGGCAGTTGAAACCAAGACAGCAAGAAAAATAAAACCGATTATAAATTGTTTAGCGACCGTAGGACAATACCACATGGTAATCCATATATAATAATGCCTTACGCCTAATTACAAACAAGAAAACCCGCGCCCAAGCGTTAGGTGTCTATACTAATTTAAGCCTCGCCATAAACTCGCGAAAAATGACGACCGCTAGTTTCCTCTTAATGGTTGTTGGGGAAGGAAATGGCGGAGTATCTGTCTCACATCGCGGCGGACACCTGAACCGCGCTGTAAGGGAAGGGATAAAGGAGCGGCTGAGAGAAAGAAGGAGGAAAGAGGTGTCGTAGTGGAGGGCTCCGGAATAATTTCGACCACCAGGGGATCTTGCACTGACATCGCATAGCACACGGGCGTTTTTGCGTTTCGCCTCCATCGAAACGCTGCCGCCGTGGTCGAGTTCGAACCTGAGTACTCCAGATCAGTAGCCGAGCGCGCTAACCACTGAGCCACCACGGCGGGTTTTCCTCACATGATGTTGATGGCGCCTGGTGCTCGCTCGTAGATGATGCCTGCCGTGTGAGCAGCTTTCTTTGCTCGGCCCAGTTGAGGTCGGAGCTTGCCCCAGCGAGCTCGTACCGCCCCGCCATCCAGGAGTCGAAATTCCACCACACGTCATTGTCTAACAGCTGTAGTGGTTTCCGGCCCGTCACGCTGCCACTGTGGCTGCCGATGCTGGGCTGGAGGGGCGGATTGGTTTTCTTCAGAACGCCGCGGACCTCCGGCCTTTGCTCCGGTCCCGGCTTCACTCTGGCATCTGGCTTCGTCTCTGCTTTTGGCTGTTGCTTTAGCACAGGTTTTGGCACAGGCACCGGGTCGCATTTCGCCTTTGCATTAGGCTCCGGCACTGTCTTTTTCTTCGACGCTGACTGGCGTGGTGCTGTGCGCTTTGCTTCTGCATTTGAGGTGCCTGGCTGCTCAGCAGGCTGCATAGGCTGAGGTGCACCGTTCGTTGATTTCGTCTGGAGATCATTTTGAGCCTGAAACAAGAACCAGGTATAATTCGGCAGTAGTGCTAAAGCAGAAAATATTAGAGGACACAGTTAAAGTATACGCAAACGGACGCCCATAGTCGTACTATTTCTGCCTAAATGAGTTTGCTTAAGGGCGGCGGTGTGAGCTTTATAAAGGATGATCTGGGTGACATTTCAGGGCGGCCACGCATCTGCTGTGTCAGAAACAATAGTCATCCAATCATCGTGCTTGGCATTGATCACTTCATTCAATAAAGACCATGGTCACCGCTACCAGTGAAAATATTAAATATTGAGTGCAGTTATGAGAATTGTGCCGTTCTCTGATATCTTCGTCTCATCGTTAATGCCTCATCGATAAAAAACACTGTCGAGAAACAAAGAAAATGATACCATGAGCCCTGGTGGTGGTGGTGGTGTTCTTTCATTCCTTTTCAATTCACTGTTTTTCGTGCTATAACGAATGACGGCTAACCACGTAGCCCAGCTGCCAGCGTTATATATTACAGCTTCATTCTGATAAACGTCTTGTTTAGCTGCACTGTATGCTTTGCATATTTGGTTTATAAAAATTCCTAAGGAAATTATTTATTTTAACAAAAAAGCGAGTTTGATGCACCTATAATGTCATTGGGAGCTCAAAACAGCAGGTTCCAAAGTTTCCATTTAAATCCTAACGTACACGATTTTTTTTTTCGAAAATGGTACCAAAATGGCCATTTTTTACGCGTGCTGTAATCTGTCCACCAACGGAAAGAAATGCTTTGGACGAGCCCTAATTGCCTTAAACCGGGCACAGAGTGCCACAAAAACGCACGGAAAATGCTTTGGACGAGCCCTTCCACAAAAGGCACGGAAAGCTAGACTACTTAGCCCGAAATCAGAGTCGGCTTATGACCGGCCTGTCTCGTCCAACTCCTGAGAGAGTGTTGGGGAGATCGTCCGTGTTACACAAGCGCACATAAGTTTGTTCATTATACAGGACCTGAGTCAATCAATTTCCCACGGCATTTTATGTTATGTTGAAGAAACCTAATACGCTGAAATACTTTCGAGGGAAAATCGCATTCGCTGTCGCCAGCTGCAGCTTCCGAAACGTTGTCATACACCAGTGACACACACGATAGAATTAGCATAAAGATCCGGTGCACTCTACTTACGCTCCCACTCCGCTTCTGTGCACTTCGCACACAGCATTACTGTTGATACGCTATTTTTTTTCATAACTTGGTGATTTCCAGAGAGTAATCCTATGCTGTGATAGGCTTAACGTCCTAAAGCTGCACGTGAGCCCAAAGGAAAACCTTATTAGAGGTCTGCGAAATGCAACCATCTGGAACTCCTTTTGTAGCGATAGCTACATTTGCTACATTCCGGGCCTTCAGCGGGGCGGTGGCGGCGCTGCCACCCTGTGGCTGCGCCGCCACGCTGTCACGTGGTTGGTCACGTGATGTGGAGCAGCTGCCGGCGGCGCGGCGCCGTTGCTGATCACGTGGTTCGTCACATGACCAAGTTCCACTCGGCCAGCTGTAGCTATCGCGTCACTCCAGGTTTAACCAGAGCTAAACCAGCGCCAATTTTTTTTACATTCACTGACATTGAAAAGCACATGGACGTGTTTGCATTTCGCTTTAATATAAATGTGGCCACCACGGCAGCCTGTTCAATTAGTTGGCGCAATTTCGCTTCGAAGCATTTTCCCTCGTGTGCTGCTGTGAACGGGCATGTTCGCATGAGCCCAGTTAGGCTCTATGATTCAGTTTCTCCTCAGAGTCACAGAAACGAGAAGTTCTCAAACCGAAGAACACTTCGCTTGAGTTCCTTGACCGTATGCGCTGTTTCCGACCCTAAAGCTATGATTTCGCCAAAGCATGCTTAGCAACTCCATTACTATACCTCAGCTTTGTCACTGCGTTTCCTCGCCGAAGCATCGCGCCTCCCGGCCTGGTTATGCGTGGATTTGGCTTTTGCGCGGGGTTTCCGCGCAGAAGGGGAGCGGACCTTGTCAGCCGTGCACTTTGCCGGCGGCATCGGTAAGCCCGCCGCAGCCACACTGGAAAGGTTGGGCTCTTGCGAGGTCGGTGCAGCGGTGGGTAAAGGACCCGCCGCACTGCTGGGTTTTGCTTCTGGACTCGTGATCGAAGTGGACGGAGGGGAAATTTCCGCAGGAACCTCGGACGGTGCTGCGGGCATTATTGAGATGGGCCCCTCCTCAGCCGTCAGCGAGCCTTCCGCGGACGACGTATGGGGGTAACCCATCGAGAAGGTGCCCCTACGGTCCTCCGTTTCTGTCACGTCTGCAGATGGCGGCACCGAAGATGGCGACGGAATCAGCTGCGCTGGATCGGGATTGTGCTTGAGGATGGATGACGGCTGCTTGTAATCCAGGCTGAACGATCGGATGCGCCGCACAGGCAGGTAATGCGGTTGGTCATCGTCGAGTGGAGGTCGCTGGATGATGCCAAAGGATGTCTTGCGGGGCCCTCTCTGTGCCTGCGGACGTAATAGAGCAGGGCATGGGCCACAGATAGTTTCTGTCTCAGTGGGAATTACCTAAAACGTGCATGCACAGTTCAGCTCGTTACACTGTGCCTGGCGTGAATTGGCGAGCAATTAAGAGCATACTGGTGGAGGAAACTTTACAAGTTCGACAAATCGTGAGCATTATGTCTCCACGCGTGGTTTCCCAAGGAACACCCTATATTAAAAACAATAGCGTGCACTGAAGTGAAAAGTTCATTACGTCGAGTGAGGCGGATGTAGGCCAGTTGGCAATACACTTTCGCGAAGAAACAACCGAAACCCAATGACCCGTTCTGTCGTGCATTTGTGGTGTTTTTCTCCTGTTGTGTGTAGTCTCCTGCTGTGTCTTCGGCTTCGCCTGTCTTTCCTCTCCATCTGCGTTTTTTTTCGGTTATTTGAGCCGAGAGCCTTTGTTAGCTACGTTGCGTGTATACTCGCTTTTCGTATGCACTGCATTAACGACAGGTTTACTTACCTTATGCGCTGCTAGCAGTTCATCCAGTTGTTTCATTTCCGACACGTCAGGGTGTATCCTGTACTGCCTGACGAGCGAACTGAAGCCGGACGCCCCGCTGGCTGCAGTGCCTGTCTCGCTCACTACAGACACACTCCGGGACCTCCTTCCATTGGGGCTCGTGCTGGTCCTGCGGCTCCACCGTGTCCGACGGCCTCCGTCGCAGCAACTCGAGCCTGTACGGTAGCGCAGTCCGATTCGCTGGTCGGTTTCCATGATCTCACTGTGGACGGTGGTGACAAAGCGCTCGATGAACACTGCGCTGAAGACAACGATGAGGGTGCTGGGCAGGATCAGGCTCAGCCCGAAGATGAGCCACTGCATGCCCACGAAGAGTGGCTCCATCCGCAGGGCGTAGCGCTCCAGCGCGTAAAGGCACAGGCGGAAGAAAATGGTGGTCTCGTCGCCTATGAAGGCAAGGGCGAACAGCAGGGAAGCCGAGAGGACGCGGGGCTGCAGAGATATTCGCCGAAGGAAATTTCTTTCGTCGTATTTAGGTTGCGCTGAATGGGTGCAACCGTAAAACTACCTTAGTGAACGAAGTAACACACAAATGAAGAAAACTGGAAACTACAGCAATGGCAAATTTGAAGGGATTATAACTGATTTAAATTTTATCCTGAATTTTAATGATAACAATGATATTAAAAATTACTTCCAGAGGTTTCGGCAACGTAACGAACCTCAATACTTGTTACAGCGTAAGCCTTGGAGTTCAGGTTAAGCTATCTTTCGATGAGGGGTGAGTATTCATAGAGCAAAGTGAAATTTTGGTTTGGTGTATGAAGGTTTATCGTCCCGAAGTGCCTCAGGCTATGAGGAACGCCGTGGTGAAGGGCTCCGAAACATTCGACCACTTGGAGGTTCCATTTTTGCTTGGGAGCATCTCGCCCCAACAAATCGACAGTAAGTAACACAATTTACAGTAACACACCGTCAACTCCGCATGCCGCGTACTATGCTCTTTGTGCGCCAGGTCTTCCATTTGGTGGACCGAAATTCACTTCCATAAATTGTTCACGCGCTGCATACCGGGAGCCTTGAGTCTGGCTATCGATGTTCACCTGAAAACAGGCTGCTCTGGACTTTGTCGAGCGCAGTTATATCATGTCTAGCCAAGGTAATACTTTAGTGCTAAGCGTTCAAACGAGACATTATAGCTTTCTTTCGCAGATTGTCGTTTGAGTATTTTTGTCGTGCACGCTGCACAATGCAGACAAATAGATATAGCTGTCCACATATCAGTACTTCAGGTACTTCATAGCTTTGTCTGGTGCTACAAGAAAACCTTACTTAAGACTACGCTAAGAAGATGTATACAAGCTCACTATAATATCAGCAATTGAGGCGCACCCATTCATCATATTTCCATTCAACCTTACATGCCGTGCACTTATGCGGACCCTGAAGAAGCGTATTCGATGATTTGAGCGCGGCGCCAGTTTCAATAACGGGTCTCATGCTCGGAGTTTGAATTAAAGCAGTGTCCAAAGCGGAGAAGTGTCTGAACCAGAGGAGAACTTAAACACGATTTAGACTAGTTTTTAAACTGGAACAGCCGACAAAAACGTGGGCTTCTGAAGCCAGGTGCTCATCTGATGTGTACGGAACTAGCATCAGCTTTTTTGAGGGAGGACTTTTATCACCCTCCCCGAAGTCAAGGAGGCCAAATCAGCTCTGCCTTCTGAAAGTCTTCTTTCCAACTGTGGAAATTCGCAGTCCTGTCTTACGCTGTCCCACTGTTCCAGCACAGGATAAGAGCGGAAGTAAGCCACGAAAAGTTATAAGCCTACCTCAACCCTCACCGTGCCCCCCTTGCCGCCTCCTCCGTGTTTTGCCCTATTCGCTCCATTTGGTTCACCTCATCCCTATTTGCTCATAAAAATACAAATTTGTTGGTACAATGTAGCATGCTGAAAGATCTCTCTGCCAAAGTGCTAGCGGTTATTCTGTGCGTTTCGTTGTAGCAAAAACACAGTGTGGGGCACTCAGCACGAGAGGTGGACACAGGTGGCGAGCCTGCTGTAAAGACGCCTTTGTGCGTGCATACTGACGCCCAAGTAATGTGCAGCCAGCTGGTCGACGCCGGTGACGCCGCCTAGTGGCAGGATGACGATGGGCAGCATGGCAGCCGCTGGCGATGGAAGAAGTCGGCCCATCAGGCCCACCACCGTCAGCAGGACGCAGTAGATGCAGGTTCCCGACTGCATGCGATAAGGCGCAGACTTTTTTGTGATGCTGCTGCGTGATCTTCAGAGAGGTATACAGCATGCTCCGCTGAAGGCAGCTGTCGTGAGCAGGGTACAACCGCTTGAGGTATCAACTATGTTTTTTTGTTAGCAGCTTTCGATGAACGACCCCGGGTGTCACGTGGCCTCATCTGTGATTTCCACTACCGGTGGGTAAAGGAAATTGCAGGGTGGTCGTGCTTTGCGAGCGATCTTTTCCTCGATTCACCTTTTCCTATCTTTCTATTATTGATCGGTACCACCTGGGATGTCACGGCCAATACCAAGAAAGAAATACGCTTCGTCGGCAACGTTTGAGAAGAAAAATAATAGCGCTAAAGGTAGACAAACACAGGTAAGACGGACGCCGGACAAGCGCTAATTTCAGGTGAAGTTACTTGTCTTACGCTTGCATGCGTTTGTCTACCTTTAGCGCTATCATTTTCGTCTCAAACAGCATGCACCATCTAGCCTAAATTGACGTTCTTTTAAACCGGCTACATTGTTAAACGTGGTTGGGTATACCCAAAGGCAAATAGGAGAAAGTAATGTTACGTAAAAGTATCTTTAGAAAGCATGGCTCCTGATATCATCTTGGGCCTGTCACCGAGGCCACTGTTATAAGATGTTCAATTTCACAGTTTTCGGGGTTGATAACTTTTAGCGAGCATCCAGCAGCCACTCACTACCAATAAAGACAGTAGATTGCTAATAAAAGTTTGCAGGCCCTGTTTCGCACAGAGAAGACTCCGGTTGACTTCGTCATTTCGACAAATTTGATGTCCAGGGACTGGCGTATGTAGGAATGCTTGCTGACGTGACAAAAGCCGCCTTCCGTGGTTTTTGCGTTTGTTGAGTCTGCTGGGAAATTCTCGCATCTTTAGCCCCCAGGAGAAAAAGGATAAACTGGCTATGGCCAGCGTACTTCATTGTCCTCCGTTTCTCATTCTCTAACATGCGCTGGGCTTAATCTTAAGCATAGAGCATGCGACCGCGATCAGTACAATGCTCGACATGCACAAAGCCGCATATCCATTCCCGAAATGTTACCTTGTCCCCGAAGACGAAAGGCAGCAGGTAGACGGGCATGAGAAACTCTATGCACTCCTGGAAGCCGCGCTCTTTTCTCTCCCCCTCCGCTTCCTGAGTCGTCGAGCTCTTCTTACTCGCGTCGCCTGCAAGAACTGGGAAGACAGCATAAACGACCGATTTTGCGCTATTATAGAGCTCTCAAGCATAGCATATTCCAGCGCCACCATCTGCCAGCGGCACATACGCAGAAAGCCCCTCGGGACCACTACAGCCGGAAGTTGTGACGATATATGCCTTTGTGAGAACGGGATCACTCCGTCCAGTCCTCTTACCTGGAGTGGACCGCTTGCTGCTCTCCGCCGCACTCTGCGGTGTGACTTCAGACGCCATGGGTCACTCGGGCAGCACCGGAAGTAACCTTGCTATGAGGGCTTCGAAAGGCGGCTACTCGGCGTGCAACTTGGAAGGCCCGAAGACCACGAAACGACATCAAGCGACGGCCTGTTCTTCTTCCTCTTTGACAGCTCGGGACACGTGAATGAGGGTGGGACAAGGTGAGCTTGCAGGTATTGTTGGCACCTTTCTTCCACAAAAGTAGTCGCTCTAGAATTGGGGCCAAGAATTGGGGTGCACAAAGGGTTTTTCAGATAGACGTTTCATGGACGTAAATAAAATAAATGCCAGGGAAGAGAGAAGTAAACAAAAAGAAGAAACACCCGAATAAAACGGGAAATTCATAACGCACGCAGAAGATGGACACTGTGGGATTTGTAGCCGAATGATTTTAAAAAATAATAATAATAAAAAATTTTACCGCGTAAGGTAAAGTAAGGTTTTTGAGTGAAACCGAAGGATATGAATGCTTCATTTTTTACACTACCATGTAGTGGTTAAGCTACACAGCCGGTCACGTGAAAACGATGGTAACCCACGAGTCGGAAACGAGAGGCGGAGAGATTTTTTAAATCCGATTTTCTCAGCGATAATTGCGTCTTTTGCTGCCGGACAAACGTCGACGTACCAAGAGCGATCCAAAGAATAAAGATAAAAATGCACTACAGCAATAACTGCATAGAGTTGCCCTCGTCGTGCGTACCGATTCCTGCTATATGCCCGAGCTGGAGAGCCGACTAGATTCTTTAACGTGCGGCGCTTCACTGGATGCCTAAACGCCGGTTGCGGGACTTCATCTTCAGAATGACTATGCCCACTGCAGGGTGAAGGCCTCTCCCATGTCTCTCCAACTAACCCTGTAATTTGCCAGCTGCGGCTACGGTATCCCCGCGAACTTCTTAATCTCATCCGCCCACCTAACCTTCTGCCACCCCCTGTTACGCTTGCCTTCTCTTGGAATCCACTCCGTTACCCTTAAGGACCAGCGGTTATCTTGCCTTC
Source organism: Amblyomma americanum (assembly GCF_052857255.1). Classification (NCBI taxonomy): domain Eukaryota; kingdom Metazoa; phylum Arthropoda; class Arachnida; order Ixodida; family Ixodidae; genus Amblyomma; species Amblyomma americanum. The sequence goes on from NC_135498.1 coordinate 48,534,075, forward strand.
GTATTACATGCCCTGCCCAAGCCCATTTCTTTCTCTTGATTTCGACTAGGATGTCATTAACCCGTGTTTGTTCCCTCATCCACTCTGCCCGCTTCCGGTCTCTTAACGTTACACCTATCGTTAAGAGAGCGGATGTTAGTGCCCGTTAAAATCGCGTAGTTACGTTGCTGCTGCTGCTGCTGCTGATGATGATGATTATGATGATGATGATGGTGGTGATGATGAACATCGCACAGCGCACGGGCGCCTTTTTGCTTTTTTTCCAATATTTAAACAGGGGAGCGGAACGCAAAAATGAGTGTGTAAGTGCACGTTAAAGATCGCCAGGTGGTAGAAATTATTTCCCCTGAGTTATTTTCTGCGCAAACCTTGGTGGTCAGTTTATTGCTGACAGGTGCGTACATTTGCGATCGTAGGATGTAGAAGAAGAAAAGCAAGATGAAACGGAGAAGAAAAACAGTGCTATTGTAATGTTTTCCCAGCTGCTCTGTTGTTCGGGATGACCCCTGCTGTGCCTCGCTCCGATAAGGTGAGGTTACAGGGGACTGACGCAACCTAACATGTTGTCGTCATAGTAAGTCCGCAGCAGGGAGGCCTCGTATGTGAGTGTTACTGTAATGCCTTTGGAACGCCTACCAGCACGACCTCTAACCCCCCCCCCCCCCCCCTCAATATTATTACTGGTATTCGGTCTGAAGACATGACGGCATGCACAATGTAATCGAAAAACGGAAAGGAAGATGCTGGTAACTGCCACGGGCATGATGCCGGCCTACTCCAAAAGAGAAAGCGAACATATGTATACTAAAGGTAGTAAGACCGCATTGCCGGCGTGCAGTGTTATCATTTTGCGAACAATCTGCGCTCCAGCTGGAAATACTGGCTCCATGGCTGCAGCGCAATCGAACTTCGACAGTTCTAGTGGAATAAGCCGTAACATGTAAAAAGCAAACAGCCGAAAATTGGAAGAACATAACTGAATGCAGCACATTCTGTAGCCGTGCCTCAATACGGAACAATAACACACCCTCCGCATTGTTCACATAATACTATTCACACCGCTGTAATTGTCCGCAACTGCGGATGGCGTGCCAACTGTCTCAACTGTCCGGAGATCAAGGCAGATACAGAACACATCGTACATTCGTATACCGCTCCCTTTACCTTCCCTTATTTCCGTTCCCTCCCTTCCTCTTTCTCTGGTATATGATAAACGGTCCTTCGAGGACGAAGCGCTACTTTTCACTGGGGCTTTAGTTGTTGTTTGTTGCCTCTGACGCAATGACACATACTCACGGTGGAAGTTTGGCCAGAGTTTTGTGCAGATCGAAACAGGAGAAAAATTCATCCAGACTGATCTCAAACTGCAGTTGTTGGCCTCGGGTGAAGATGCGACAGTGCTCATTAGCTAATTGCTTAAAGTGAATGTGTGGTGTCTGCTGTCTAGTCAGCAAAGTCTCAGAGGATTTTTTGACGGCGTCTTACTGTTGCCAATTTGACATGACGTCATTAATTCTCGCTGTCGCGCTGTTTAGCCGCAAGTTCGGTTTCTTTCTTTGTGAAGTTCTTCAACCATGCCATCCGTGTGTTCATGTCCCTTTCACGCAAGTTGTACTCATGCTTTCAATAGAAGCGACACATCGCTGATATCGGCTTAGAGACACAATACAACAAAAAAAAAACGATATTCTGCTTGCGCCGTGCAAAATATGCAAATCAAGTTGGAGTGGAGATGCTGGAAAACCTTGCAGGCGACACATATTACGCAGAACAGAGAGAGGAGTCCAGCTAAAAGTAGCACGACGTAGTAGTGAAGTTACAACGGATCATTTCACAGTCGTTTCGCTCCTTCGTCGCCTATGCGGAAATAATCTGCACCGAACCAGAATACAGGACTACCGAATCGAGCCATGTAAGCAGTGCACTGTATTCTTGCGGCTATCCTGGGCATTCTACGGTTTTCGTTTGGATCACAAGTCACGCACCCATCGATACAGTCAACCCATTTACCTAAAGGATCTCCTCCGTTCCATAAGTTGCACGTACAAGTCTGCAACTGTGCAAGCCCGCAAACACCAGGGACGAAGAAGTACACGTGGAAAACTAGTTTGGCTTTTTCTTATATAAATAGAAAAAAAACGATAATTTCTGGCGTTGTATACGAAATTTCGTGTGCGCAGTGCGCCTTCGTGTGCATCGGTGAAATCCGAAGCGTTGAAGTATTGAAGAAGGAACAACTTGAAGAAGCTCCGGAAATTTCGACCACCTTGGGTTAAAGAACTCCATGTAGTCGAAATTTCCGGAGCCCTTCACTACGGTTTCCCTCATAGCGTGAGTCGCTTTGGGACGTAAAACTCTGATAAACTAAACCAACCCTAACAACGTGAAAAAAGCAGCAAGTGGCTTCAAACGCTCTTGTCGAACGTTCGGCATTTACAGACCACAGTATCGGCTCGACACAGTAGGCTCGTGTAACTTGCAAGATGAAGGGACTTGCGGCCCGCAGGTTTTATCACAATGACGGAGACTTTCCGCCGGTGTACGCTGTGATATAGACTAGCTGTGTGCGCCAGTGCGCGCCATGCGAGATAAGATTGTTATACTTCGTGCACAGCAACCCAGTCCTGTTGCCACTTAACCACTACGGAAGGTCATGCATTAAGAAATAGGTATTTTTAAAAAAAATAATTATTCGTCGTTCGTAAAGGTCTTTACCATTTATGTGTGAAACGTTACGAATGTGTGCCCCAGTAACCTCATAACGAATTGTGGAACACACTAGAACATTGAATTATCGCTTAAAGTTTGCTTGGAGCTTGTAAGTATGGGTCTTTTTCTTCTTTCATTTGCAGAATGATAAGGGCGGCTCCGCGGCAGCAAAGAGCGCCCGGGCCTCAGGTTCTAATGTAAGCTTAAATTCGGCTGCCCCTTCGGGTACGAAGGAAAGGGGCGGCTCTGGCGGCACCGAAAAGCGCCGGGACTCGGATAGGTCAGAGTCGCGTCTGGACGTTTCGGGGACGTCGCTTCGGAAGGATAAGGACAAGGCGGCACTTCCGGCGGACGCTCCCGCACCTCGGCTCTGCCACATAGTAAGGCGGCCCGACTTCGACGGGTACGGCTTCACACTGTTGGCGGACAACCGGCGGCAGCTGCCCACCGTGATCGATGTCGAAGAGGGAAGCCCGGCTGAAGCCGCAGGTCTTCGAGTCAAGGACCGCATCGTCGAGGTGAGAGAGGATTGTCGGTTAGAGTATGTCAGGGTGTGTCAGTGCTTAATTTTAGGCCCGTATACATGATGAACGCCTCACTCCTGCAGTACACATAGTTGTAGTGATGATGATAATGACGTGATGAAAGTGCTTTGGGTGAAGCGGGCACTACCTCAAGCCTATACAAACAATCTCGCCTGAAAAAAACACTCTGCAGATAGACAGAGGACACGACGTGAGGCGGGGCTAGAGCAGAGAACGGAAGTTAGCGCCCCTTGGCCATTATGTGTCCTCATTGGCCAAGTTAAAATGATTTACACGATTTTAAGGTGCACATTAAGTATACTTGTCTGCTGTACGGCAGGCTGCATGTGTCTGCCTAGATGACGAAACACGAGCATATTAGGTGAGGCAAGGGTGCAGATATACCTATGACTCTGCGCTTGCCACTTCCCTATCTGGTCCTCGTCCTGTCTAGGCAGCACCGATCGGCGGCCCACAAGGCGTGCAGAGCACTCTCGTTTCTTGAGGCCGGCATCTTGCTTCTACAGCGGATTGCGACTTTGCAGCGCCAGTGTCCATGCCTGGTATCCTTGCTCGTGAACCCCTTTCCCTCTTCCCTTTTACGTCCACTCTTTCTTTACCTTAGCGCAGGGTAGCCAACCGAAACACTCTTCTAATTAACCTCCCTGCCTTCCCTTTTTCTCTTTCTCTCCCTCTATTCGCGCATTTTGTTTCTACGAGCAAGATTCTTTACCATGTCACCAATGCTTCTTGTCTGTGTCTCCAATGTCTGTCAAGAGATTGCCTGAGTATGACTTAAGAAACACCCATGAGCGTGCTCCAGCCGGTCGAGTTTACGGGCTCGATTCGAGGGCTGCGTAACTACATGCGTAAGCTCTGGACATACGATTGACACTCGCCTTAGCGATGCCGTACCGGTGGAGTTCATCACCCCAGTGTACAGGGCACATGCCAGTCACGATGTCCGCATTGGCTATCGTCTCGTCGGCTATTGTAACCGGCTAGCTTGTGCGATGCGGCCAATCCCGGACAGATCTCACGCATAAAAGACGTGCGGACAGTGGCAAGATATACTGTCCTTCCTTTTAGAAGCCTGTTATACGTAGTGGCACAGGCAGGGGCCTATTGGTTTACATTCTTTCCTGGCTACCCCACGATACTTTTTGTCCTTCCTTTGGAAGCCCGTTATACTTATTCGCACGGGCAGGGACACCTTTATTTTTCGTTCTTTTTTATCGTCCCACAATAATTTTTGACCCTCCTTTGGTAGCACGGGTCAATTTTATTGTCAATTTTTTTTATGGTTCCCTGCGAACGTAGCTTTAACGCGATAGCGTCAAGGGTACCGTGTCGCAGTAAGCGTCGTCTTCGGCGTCTTTGGTCGTGAGCGAAAGCTCCACGAAAAATCACCAGCGAAGCAACTTAGGTGGCAGGTGGGCGACTAGGTTACGTGACCTAGGGATGTTATCAGAATCTGCCCACCGGACTGTGCGCAAATTGCCCACCGTGGCAGATAGCGGTTGTATTAATGATTGGTCACGAGAAGTGGCTCGTGAAGAGCAACCTGAGTCTCACAAGCCCCATAATGCAGCACCTGCCATCGCAGGGCAGTGGCGCATTGCTTAACCGCTGCACCACTGCGTCGGGAGTGGTATGATTCCCAGGGATCTATGAATGTCAAGTAAATAATGACCAATCAACCCATTAAGCTGTAGTGTCATACCATTAAAGTGGAGCATTAGTGTCGCTTACTGTTTTTGTCCTTCCTTTGGAGTATCTCCACACGCTAGTCATTGTGCCAAGCATCCTGAGCCTCCTGGTTTGCTTGCTCCACTTCAAGATGGTCGGTGAGTGAGTGGGACCATAACTGAAGCCCCTGTGTGCAGTGCTGATGCGTGCACCGTTTCCCTTTGGTAACAAGACCGTGCATGCATAACTCGAACAACGCACTGTGGTGTCATCCACCATGATGCTGAACTATTGTTACTCTGCTGCTATCACGATAATGGACCTGTATATCACAGAGTGCACGTTACCGACACTTGAGTGCCTTCTTACATGACTTAAAACGCGCTGATTTAGTGACTGCTCTTGTAATGTGACTCACGCAGTGTCTTGTAGGTACATACACTACACAATTTTTTTCTCGTGATTTTAAGTTCTTAAATGGTAATTTTAGCCACCATTTCTCGATATATTTTCAAAGTATTTTTCTCCTTCTTAGCGTTTCGCGCTTCCTGTTGGGTCGCGTAGGTGAACGGAGCTAACATGAAGGGCGCTAGCCATCGGGACGTCGTGGAACGCATCAAATCTTGGCCCAACGAGACGCGCCTCCTGGTGGTGGATGACAGCACCGCGGCGTGGTACAAAGAGCATGGCGTCGCCATCCGCGGGAACTTGCCGAACGTAATCCGAACCAGCAGCGCCAGGAAGATCAACGCGCGCAATGAGAACAAGGGCCAAGCGAAGGCAGAAGAAGCGTCCACTGAACCCTTGGTTCAGAAGGTGAGTGCAGTAGCTATATTGGGTGAACAGCGTTTTGGTTTGCCATGATTTTCAAAGTGGTTCTGAAACGTTGTGCCCTACGTAGGTATCCAACGCGACTATTATTAGGCGTGGATATAACAGAGAGCTTCTTTCGCCAGATTAAACAGCTTACGGTTACATATAGCCTACGTTTGCATTAAACGGGACAATATGCCAGCAGCACAGACGACTTGGGCGCGTGCTGCAGTAGTGGTGGATAACTGCAACTAAGAACGCATTATTCGCATGGTGGATCATTATTTAGCGTTCTTGCTTATGCTCCTACGGGAACAGTGAGGTAATTGCTGAGCTGGCAGCTAATCGGGACTACGAACGCATCATCAATGCATCGCGGTATGTCTTCCTACCAGATTTTTCAGCTAAACAACTGATGTCGAGCATCATGGCGGAGAGCCCGCTCGTCGCGAAGTTCACCTTCTTTCGGTGATAGGACTTAAAGTGAGGCGGACTGACAGATAGACCACATGTTGACACTCCCTGATGACACTCCCTGAGATTGTTTCTAAGAGGGTACACAATGTCACCAAGGCAGGACGACAGATGGCTAACACATGGGCCACATCAACTGCAGGGCACGTCGAAGATGGCGGACTCGCCGAGCATACACTCCCTCTCCATTGAACGGCTTTCGATAAGCAATGGCGTCGCCAACGCCACCAAAGCACCGCGCGGTAAAGAGGAGAAGCCCAGCAAGGAGCCTAAACCTCCCGCTAAGACATCCAAACCACCAGGCGCCGTAGGATCCACCGCCACTGCATCCAAGCCAGATGGGGAGCCGCTTCGCAGGCAAGTCGACGCTACGACGCTTGAGAACAAACAGCCGGAGAGCCGGAGATCTACGGAAGAAACCGCGCAAAGTACGAGCGAGCGATCGGCGCGTCGCGGCGAAGCATCCAGCAGTACCCGAGTGAGCAGATCCGAGGTACGCTGGGCGCCTCCTTCGCTGAACTCCCCGGCTTCGCCGCCCTACTCTTCGCAAGGAAACGACTACGAATGGTACCTGGACGGAGAGATGGATGAGTACTTTATACCCCAAGGCCCGTATCCATGGACTGCGCCATTCATGCTCCCATATGGCGGTGCCATGCCTCCTCCATATGCGGGCTCGGCACTCCTGCCTCAACTCGGGGCCCCGTCGTTGGCGAATCCTTACGCTGCCTTCACGCCGTACCAGTTGGGCCAGGGTTCCTACTGGTCTCCTCAAATACCGTTCCAGTCGGTTCCATACCCGGCTCCGTACGCGCCGGTTACTCCGGTGCCTTACTACGGCTACACCGGCACGTTCGCTCCGGGGTACTCCGATTTCTTCTCTGTCTACCCGGGCTACGCGAGCTACGAACCATTGCACCGCGCTTCTGCAGCGGTCGAAGAGCGCGAGGAACCGGCGCAAGACGGTGCCGCCACGCGTACGGCGCCACCGGATTCAAAAGCTACGGGCAGATCCAAGGCAAGCGGGCGAAGCGAAGCCGGGAAGTCGGCCAGACCGAAAGGCAAAGCGGATGGCGCTAAGGATTCTGTGGGCGATGACAAACGGGGCCCTAAACAGTCCGAAGGCAGTGCACCGGGGCGTTTCTAGAACTGTGTGGCCGGTCCTCTAACACCAAGATAGCGCGAGTTAAGCCTACTCCGCTCCTACGAGGCGTCGACGAATGGCTGGTTGCACGAACGAATCGAAATCGGCGATGGATACGATTTTCCATACAATTCGGCGTCACCTCGCTATATGTGATGCACCCTTATATAGCACAAAGACATGACGTTTACTTCGGTGTATTCGAGCCATGCGATACAGTAATCGCATTCTGTTGTTTAAAGAAACTATCGCCGTGTTACCTAAGGTTGTAAGAACCTATCTCCAGCATTGGTGTGCACTTTCGTCATGTGCCAGGTGCACTGCAAATTGTCGCTCCATCGAATTAGTGGACCGCTAGTCTCCAGGGCGTCTTACGACACGTGGCTGGTATCGACGTTTATGAGCTGTTTTATGCGCAGTCGACAATGTGCTTTCGGCACTGCATGACGACAATAACACCCACACAGGCGCTACTTCAACTGAACTTTATTCTGATCGCGTGTTACATGCCTGCACTCGCAATCAGGAGAACGGTACGGAAAAACAAAAGCCACACGCTCCGCTGACCAAACGCGCCCTTCGTCATACGACATCGACTCCCAAGATATTCAAGTCTTTGTTATATGCTATGGACCGCTCATGCAATCATGGGCATAACGATGAATCTCTTTAATTCAGTAATCTCACATGTGAAATGGCTCCTGTCCGAATAAAAAGTTCTGCAACGACCGAATTCTCGCCTACACCCTTTGCTGCCAGAACGGCAATACAATGAGATGATATGGATCCTTCAGTGCATTGGCGTTCCTTGCGACCATGTTCTCCCTGCTGCTCATTATAGCGTCGGCCATTTTGGCCGATGTAGCATTTCAAGCATGTCACGGCTAGGCACCCGGTATACTACAGACAACACTTTCTTTGCATTCCACAAATTTCTTCTGATGTTTTGTAGTGCATCCTGCATTCTCACTGCTTGAGTTTTCTGGTGCCAGCAATAGAGAGAACTCTCTGCTGCATGGCAGCATATGGAATGATAAGGTATTGTAATGGTATGGTATGGTATGGTGTGGTACGGTACGGTGTGGTACGCTACGGTATGGAATGGTATAGTATGGTACGCTACGGTATGGTATGGTACGGTGTGGGACGCTACGATATGGTATGATACGGTATGGTACGGTATGGTATGGTGTGGTGTGGTACGCTACGGTATGGTATGGTATGGAACGATTCGGTGTGGCACGGTATGGTATGGTGTGGTACGGTACACTACGGTATGGTATGGTATGGTACGGTATGGTGTGGTACGGTGTGGTACGCTACGGTATGGTTTGGTTTGTTATGGTAGAGTGTGGTACGCTACGGTATGGTATGGTATGGTGTGGTGCGGTGTGTTACGCTACGGTATGGTATGGTACGGTACAGTGTGGTACGCTACGGTATGGTATGGTACGGTGTGGTGTGGTATGGTATGGTATGGTACATAGGGTTTCACGTCATGAAGCTGCGCAAGGTCTCGGAGAGGCACCAAAGTATAGGGCTCCGGATTAATTTCCACCATATTGGTATTGATGTCGCACAGCATACGTGCGCTTTTTTTTTATTTATCCCACATCGAAATGCGACCGCTGCGACCACGGGAAACTCGCTAAAGGACACGTTGATGTTTGTCTCTTCACACATGTCCCATACCCGCGAGGAGGACGCTCGAGGGATGCTGTTCTCCGTCCGTCTTACTGTCACGTGCCAACGCAAGGGGCACGTCTTATTTTTCTGCAGGCCTTATCCCACTCAACACATGGCCGTACATCCCCACACACTGAGCTACAAAATGGGGCAAACTGCAGCTCTTAATACCTGCTACGATCAGTTGTACTTGGAATGGCTAACTACTGCTAATGATCCCATTTAAATTCACCTCTGAGCAGTGATTGTGGGGACGCAGCTATTCCCCAAAAGAATAGTCTTTGTAGAATTTTGTCCTTAATTTCCCTCGTGTCTTATAGTATTCCATTAAAGTAATTTAGTATAGTAGTTTATGACCTTGGTTTATACCTTGGAAGCAGGTTTGATTAAAATTCCACATGTGGCTCTGAAGCGTAAAAAATTTGGAGGCCATAAGAATGAAATGAATTTCGAATGAAACCGTCCTCTCTCTCCCTCTCCATAGAGAACATATAGGGTAGCTATATCACCCTACACGCATGAAATCAGAGACAGAAAAAAAAAAACTCTTCCTGGTTGAATTATGCCGGTTAGTCACGTGTGCTCACGCGATGTTTTTTTTTAATAAACAACGCGACTCGGAATTACACACGCAAATATTCATTTTTTAAACGTAGGCTGGGTGCCTGATAAGAGCTGCGCTGTCATGTTCCTACGAGCGCTCCCCTACATTGGGAAACCTCCTATTCCCATAATACACCGAGTCTCCGAAGCCGTGGTTTGCGTTCTCATATGCGCGGTATTTTTTTCTTTCAGCGATTTACCAGCCGCGTGTATTATAGCGATGCCTATATACGGACTTCTCAGAGATTCACTCGCGAGCCGCCGCGGTGGCTGAGTGGTTATGGCGTTCGGCTGCTCACCCGAATGAATGAATGAATGAAAAACTTTATTGTATAAGGGTTATTTCTCGCAGCGTAGGTGGAGCCCTCAGTCCAGGGCCCCAGCGGCCTTTGCAGTCTTGCGAGCCCTGTCGATCAGCTTGAGCTGCTCTTCAGGCTTCGAGCTGGACAGCGCAGCCTCCCACTGCTCCGGTGTAGGTGTGTGTTTATCGGCGCTGCCCATGTAACGTGGTAAAGCGTTGCGTGTTCACCGCATAGCGGGCATTTGTTTTCATAAGTGGATGGATAGATTTTGCTGAGTAAACTCAGATTGGGGTATGTATTAGTCTGTAGTTGTCTCCAGGCAACCGACTGCTGTTTACTAAGGTCTTTGTGGGGAGGCGGGTAGGTCCTCCGGAGTGCTCGTTGGTGTTCTAAGATGGCTCCATACCGTCTAGTGACTGCGTCCAGTTCCCCTTCGGTGCGCGCCTCCCGGTTGGCGTATGCTCGGGCATTGGCGTCCGCACATTGGTTCCCTTTGACAGCCTCATAGCCTGGTGTCCACGTGATGAAGCATCTCGTAAAAGTGATTGTCCTCGCCTTGAGTATGTGAATGGCTGCAGTGGATATGCGTCCACTGCTGTATCTTCTGCACGCCTCTTGCGAGTCTGTAATGATGTGTGCATGGGGCTGGTCACTCTGCTGGGTGATGGCGAGTGCAATTGCTGCTTCCCCAGCCTCGAGTATGTTGTTGGTTTTTATCGAAGCGGAGTTGATTTCCCTGAGCTGGTGATCCACCACGCTGGCTACCGAGCCATATCGGTGTCTGTATGTTGTTGCGCCAACATATAATACGTCTTTTGCCCCGGCGAAGCTTCTTTCATGGAATTCAGATCTTGCCTTTCTTCTCGCCTTATGTATACCTGGATGCATGTTTTTTGGAATCGGACTGATCTCAATGATCCTCCTGATTTCATTTGGAACGCTCGCTGTGCTATTGATTTCTTTCAAAGCGTCCCTCATGCCCAGCAACCGCAGCGTGTTTCTACCTGTTGCGGACAGCATGTCTTGTTTTCTGCGCGATAAGGTGGGCCTCGATATGTTCTTGTACTGTGTTGTTTATGCCCAGTTTAAGGAATTTCTCCGTCGAAGTGCTGACCGGCAGTCCGAGAGCGCATTTGTATGCTTTTCTAAGAATTGCCTCCAACTGCTCCTTTTCTTGCTCGAGCGGTGTTTGGTAGGGGACGCCGTATAAGATCCTACTGACCACGAGGGCCTGTACTAGCCTACATGTGTCTTCCTCCTTCATACCTCTTCTTCTGTTGGAAATTCTTGCAATCATCCTGGTGATCTGTGCTGTGGTATTTGCTAGCTGTCTGATCGTGTGATCAATACGACGGTAGCTTTGGACCCACATGCCGAGGATCCTAACTTTCGATACTTCTGGAACCTTTGTTTCCCCTATGTAGATATCTATGGAGTTTTGCAGATCATACCCTTGTCTGTAGACTCTGAGCACCTCGGATTTTTCAGGGGAGCATGCAAGTCCACAGTGTCGGGCGTATGCGTTGACCGTGTCTGCCGCTCGCTGAAGAAGCTCTTGTTTTTCGCCTAAGGATCCCCTTGTCACCCAGATTGTGATATCATCTGCGTAGATGGCATGCCTGATTCCTTCAATTTCTTCGAGCGCCCTTGCTAAGCCAATCATTGCAATATTAAAAAGCATAGGTGATAGCACGGAGCCTTGTGGTGTTCCTTTTTCTGGGGTGTTGAAGGTGTCAGTCCTGATGCCTCCTATTCCAATGGCAGCGGTTCGGTTAGTCAGAAAGGCTTTCACATAGTTGAATATTCTCTGCCCACAACCCAGTTTGCTGAGCCCCTCCAGCACAGCCCTGTGACTGACGTTGTCGAAGGCCGCTTGAAGACCGAGAGCGAGCAAGATGTTTTCTCCATATTTTGGAACGGAAGTAAGCACCTCCTCCTTGATCTGCAGGAGAACGTCCTGTGTCGATAGGTATTTTCGAAATCCAAACATAGTGTGCGGCATGAGTTCGTTGTCCTCAAGGTGGGTCTGCAACCTGTGATGCACAACTCTCTCGTACACTTTTCCCAAGCATGATGTTAAGGAAATGGGTCTAAGATTGTCCAGGTGTGGAGTCTTTCCGGACTTCGGAATCATTACTATTTCCGCATGTCTCCAGTCGTCCGGGAGGGTCCCCTGTTCCCAGTGTTTATTGATGAACTCCGTGAGTCTTTTGATTGAATTGTCATCCAGATTCCTTATCATGGCATTGGTGATGCCATCCCTCCCTGGTGTTGTGTTCTTTGTGGCGGACATCACAGCGTGTCTGACTTCTTCTATGGTAAGGGGTTCGTCCAGAGCGGGATTCGTTTCGCCCGTGTATGCCAAGCTGCTGTCGGCGTATGTTGCATTGCCGATGTAACGCTGCTTGATGTTCTGTAGCATTTCCTCGTCAGTGCCTTGGGACTGGTGCGCGATCCTTTGGGTCGTCTTACGGGTTTCGGATTTTGTGGTGGTTGAGTCTATGAGAGCCCTTAGCAAGGCCCATGTCTTGGCCCAACCTAGAGTCCCCTGAAGTTCGTTGCACTTTTGGTTCCAGTCGCGCCTCGAGAGCTCCGTCGCATATTCTTCAGCTTGTCTGGTGACCTCAGCGATCTTACGCTTGAGCCGCCTATTATGCTTTTGCCTTTTCCACCTTTTTAGTAGGCCCCGCCTGGCGTCCCAAAGGTGTAAGAGATGTTTGTCCACCTCGGGTGTGTTGGTAGTGAGGGCGACCTTTCGGGGTTAGTTTTCGCCAGTCTGTCTTGATTCTTGCGACCCAGCCTTCTATGTCGGTGATCTCAGCGTCTTCATGCTGTGCCCTGGATTTCCTATAGGCTTCCCAGTTTGTCAGTCTAGCCTGGCCATGTTGTCGCCTGATCGGGAGGGTTTCTATATGGATGCGCAGGATGCAGTGGTCACTGCCTAGAGTTTCGCCGTCGTTTTCCCATCTTGCGTGCCTTACCCCTTTGACAAATGATAAGTCTGGGCAAGAATCTCGGTTGATGCTGTTCCCCACTCGCGTGGGTTCGGTGTGGTCAGTGATGAGGGTGAGCCTTCTACGATCAGCTTCCCTGGCTAGATCCCTGCCTTTCGGGGTTTCCCGAACGTAGCCCCAACTTTTATGCCAGGCATTAAAGTCTTCCAGAATAACGATACCGTTCTTGCCTGCTGCTTCTTCTGCTTTGCCTAGCAGGCAGCTGAAATTGGCTTTCCTCTGGCTTGGCGGGCTGTACACGTTAAGTAGGAAGGTGCTTTCTTGGCTTCTCTTTTGGGTAATGATTTCTATAAGGACGTGGTCAATGTCCGTTCCGTCGATGTCGTGTCTGATTGCGGTGACTGCTTTTGCAACCAGCGTGGCGACCTTGCTTTGCCCCTGCCCCTCGTAGACGGAGTACCCCGCGAGAGTGAGTGAGAAGCCGGTTTCCTGTAGGGCGATTATGTCTGGCGGAGAGGTGCAATTTGTGATGTGTTGTTTAAGAAGACCCTGCTTTCGGCGGATCCCACGGCAGTTCCACTGCCATATTTCAAGGGTTTCCAACTTGACCGAGCGTTTACGGTTGCTCGCCATACTGGGATGGCCTGTTATAGGGTTTTCCTCTGGATTTCATGGCTGTGAATTGTACTAGACGCTCTCTATCCTTGCGCGTCTCGTCTTGGATGTTGGAGATGAGGTTGCTAAGATTTGCCAGTGCATTGTTAACAGCAACTATGGCAGTTGTAAATTCCTGGCGCCCTATAGTTGTCGCCTGAGCTTCGTCTGTTTGCGGGTTAGTGCTGTTCTGCCTTGTTCTTTGGGCCTTTAGTTCGTCTATCAGATCGTTTAGTTTCTGTCTCAGCTCGTCGTTTTCTGCCCTGAGCGTCTGAATTATTTGTCTTAGCTCTTGAACGTCCTCGTTAGCTTCCCCATTAGCGTTGTTACCTATCACTGTTTTCTGTGTGTTTGTGTTTTTTGGAGCAGTGGGAGAGGTGGGGAAAAGATGCTCTTTCAAGCTCACCCTGGTTGCTTCCTCCTTTTTTGGTGCGGTCTTCTTCTGCTCCTGCTTCTTTTTGGTTTCTGGATCCTCCCGGGTCCTGGACGCTGATCTCGACTTTGATCCTGATCTCGATGCCGATCTGGACTTGGATCTCGAACTGGAGTCCTCGCTGAACCAGCGTTTCCGGGCCCGGCCGCGTCCGCCCTTGTCTCCGCCGCCTGGTTCCTCTTTTTTTCTCGTCCGTGGTCTCGGTTTCCTGAGGCGTTCCTTGCACTCCTTTGCCCCCGTAGGATGCGCTTCCGTGCATAGCACACACCTGGGCTCGCTGGAGTGTCCGTCCTCGATCACTGGCTCGGTGCATTTAGAGCAGACGACAACGTCAGGTGTCGGGCATACGTCCGCCCTATGTCCGGCCTTTAAGCATGTATAACACACTTGCCGCGATGATCGATAGAGGTAGCAACGTATCTCGCCGCCGTAGTAATAGACGTAGCGCGGAACGATCTTTCCCTCGAAGGTAATGACCGCGCTTTGGGATTTGCCAAGCATTCTTGCATAAAGTATTTTGACTCCTTGGGTACGTACCCGGAGATGCGATAGTATTTCAGTTGGCGTGGTCCCGGCGTCCACTCCATGAATGACACCCACGAATTGTCCGGCGCGGCCACGTAAGCTGTCACTGCATAGTTCTTTGCAGCAAAGCGTAGACTTGAAATACACTGCACAGCACTGGTAGTCTCCATGCTTGGTGTGCTGAGTATAGCGATGTTGGATCCGTTGTGCAGACGTATAAGGAAGCTGCCTTCGTTGCAGATGTCTGGTTTTCCGCATGCTTTGGTTATAGCCCGGGCCATCTGATGCGTGCTCAGTTCGCTGATGTTGAGTCCATTCTGCGGTCTAAGGATGACTTTGAAGTCGTTTTTTGGCAAAGGAGGTAGCTTCTCTCGCCGAACGGGATTCCACTTGAGTTTGGGTTGGCTCAGCGCTGAATTGTCCGCCGCGTCTGTCCCGGCCTCTGGAACGGCAATCAGTCTCGAGTTCTGGTATTTGGCAGTGAACCATCCCCCGTTGTCGATTGTTCTCTTCTGCGAGAGGTCCGTAGCGTTGTCGGTAGCGTGGTCGGTAGCGTTGTCGGTAGCGTTGTTGGTAGCGTTGGCGTCGCTGTGAAGATTCTCTTCGAGTGGTGTCGAGGCTCCAGCCGACGCCGCCGCGTCAGCGTCCGCCATCCTCACGGGTGCGGCGTGAGCTGTAGCAGCGTTCCTTCGGGCCGACGGCCCGACGCCGCCTAGGCTTAGCGCGGCGTTCTCTGCCTTGGATTTTCCGACGGGCAGAAAATGGCGAAATCTGGACTCACGGATGTAAAGCGGGTATCCACGGATTCCGCTTGATCAGTAGAAAGCGATGGAGTACTCCATTTCCTACTGCGTTGATGTTTGCCGGGTGTAAGGAGGCGTCGAGGCAGGAGCACTTGCGAAGGGCGTTCTCTTCGTCTGGCCCCCTAGCGGCCTTCCATCTTCTGCTGACCCGAAAAACGTGGGCTCGATCCCGACCGCGGCGGTCGGATTTCGAAGGAGGCAAAATTCTAGAGGCCCGTGTACTGTGCGATGCTAGCGCCCGTTAAAGAACCCCAGGTGGTCGAAATTTCCGGAGCCCTTCACTACGGCGTCCCTCATAGCCTGAATCACTTTGGGACGTTAAACACCCATACACCAAACCAAACCAGATTCACTCACCTCTACATTATCATGCGCGTGCGCAGTTTCCGCTTCCGCAACAATTTGCATTTTTAAGTAGTGTTTCAGCTCTTCCACGTGAACGGGTCCGCTGATTCTGTCAGACCTCGGCTCAGCAAGTTCGAAGGGTACCATCCATTCGTGCGGAAGACCGGCCCCAAATCCCGCGCTTGCGTTGTTGAATGCGTTATTGCGCTTAAAACCGAGTCCCTGTGCGCGTAGAAATAGCTAGCATTCTCACTTGCCCTAGACTTCTCGCGGCTGCGGTTCGCCTACTTAATCACATTCTCCGAACGCTCGCGAAATCGCTGGGTGTAGTCATCTTCGGTGACTACGAGGATATCATCCGACCCCCTGATCAGAATCATGTCCGTCGGCGTGTTCATCTCTCTTCCAAACATGAGAAAGTCCTGCGTGAAGCCTATCGAGCGATTTTCACTTTCGCGCAGAGCGGAGGAGATAACGTCGAGATGAACATTCAGACATTATGCGCTCTCGCATGTGCGTCTATCCTCAGAGCACCAACTAAGTCATGTCGGAAATACGGGTGTTATGCAGGAAAACTGTGTGCACATGACAGCGATGTTCGATACGCAGTGTCGGAGGCCTTAGAACACCACGCGCTGTCACATTCAGAGCACTAGTAAGCTCTGAACAGGTTGTGGAACTTTGCTCCACTCCCCACTGTGCTACGCCGTTCTTGACCGGTAGTTTCGAGCGCAAACGCAGCGACAGCAGACCGATGTGGTCGTGGTCCTGCGTGCTTCGTCAGAGGCGCACAGACAAATCTGGAAAGCGGGCTTGGAGTGCCGTCCACTCTAAACAAAAAGGAGTAAAAAAGGGAGTAAGCTGTCTTCTAGCTTACTCCTTTTTTATAAAAGGAGATCCGCTATAGGAGAACTTAGTCCCCTTTTTACTTCCATGTAGGCGTAGTCGTGTTTAGTGTCTCGGGGTGCACCATAACGCTTGGCAAGAAAGCCGTTGTGTATTGGCATGACGGCTCAGAATATAAGAAAGTTTGTTGTGCGCTGCGAGAAAAACCAGCGATTATAATCTTAGTCCACTCGGTGTCACGTGCCTTTACCTGCAGGTTTTGCCGCAGAAAACCAAACCTCGGCCGATAGCCACTTTTATTGATACGGCTCTAGTATTTTACTCTTAATGTCAGTTTTACATTTCAGTTATGAAAACGGCGCAGCTGCCTCTGTGATGTTGCAAAGGTGTACAGTGTATACGTGTGCTCGGAACGTCCAGATGCGAGCGGCTTTCACGAATGAATCGTAATTCAACGAAGGCTCTCCTCTTGAGAACAAAATTTAGGCCACTGAATTGAGCATCACGTTGCTTACACGAGCGCTCCGGCGAGTGACCTGCAGCAGTGCCCAAAGGAAAACACAACTGTAACCTCAAGAAAAGCTAGAAATTCCCCTCTGAGGGAAAGTCAACAGCTTCGGTAGTGAGAGAAGAAAAAGCAGCCAGGAGCCATCACAGAGGCCGGTGCAGATGGCACCACCAACTTGGCGTCACTACATGAATTATCTTGGCGCAGCTGATTGCGAGGCTTTGCTTCATGCGTAACACTGACAATACGCAACACTACATCTTACATAGCAAATAAAAATCTGTCGAGACACTGCATTAAAGGAGTGCTCCCAAAAGTACATGCCGGTAGCATGTGCTATGCACTCCACCATCTTGTGATCGTTGGGGGCAAGACAGTCCTGTGCACTAGCTGTTAGCCGTCCATAGAGTGCACACCACATAACAGTCAGCAAAAGCTTCAGAATAACAGCGCAGAAGGTCTGCAATCGTCGCACTCTTCGTAACTGCGCATGGCATATTTCCCAATTTACAAACACGAAGAGAGCGCCGAAAAGCACGAGCATCCATGCGCAGATGTGATAATCAGACATTGTAGGACAACAAAACAGTCTGTAGCAGCAGGTACGCACTAAGAGAATATGTTATGCACTATAGCAACGAGGCTTTGAAACGACTGCGAACATTCGGTAACAGAAACCAAACTTGCACTTAGCGATACATTATCTTTCGCCTAAATGAGTTCACCGAAGTTCACATCTTCAAACGTGAAAGCGGTAGGCTGAAGCTATCAAGAAATGAGGTAAAAAAAATATGAAGGAAATATACAATGCAGGTAACAGCCAAGGGGGGTCAAAGTCTTGCGCTGTCAATGTCTGTGGTATTGTGTAAGGTTCCCATGGCCGGTTGCTTCGGCAGCTGCTCTCCTTGGAAGACGACGAGGCCGATGGTGTTCATGGAGAGGAATATGGCCGTCACGGCGACGCACTTGATGAAGACGCCGTACGCCACCTGGCGAACAAGGTGCAAGGCAGAGTCAGGTTTAGTAAAGGTAGTGGTTGTCATTATGCTATATGGCAAATGAAAACAGTGCCTTGCTCTCATCTTCGGGGGAACGAAGTATTAGCTGGAGCTCTAACTGTTACACTGGCTGAGGCCCAGGGACTGAAGCTATCCGCCTTGCTTTTTCTTAGGACAATAGTTGTGAACGGTATCTTCTCCGAGTTTCGAGTCTCGGGGACACCGTCCTGTGCGTAACTGAAAATTCGCTAAACATAACACGTTGCGGGGATAGTTGGTTATGCATTTTTTTTTACTTTAAAAGTAATCCAGCGCTACACTTTTAAGACGAGGACACAGAAAGAACTTGACAGCGCCCGTCCTCCCCAAGTTCTTTTCCAAGTTTTCCAAGTTCTTTTACTTGTCAAGTAAAAAATAAAATGCGCAACTGAAAACGCGCCCAAATTCTTAGCCGCTCGCGAGTTAAATCGCCGGAATAACGCCTCAGTCTAACACTCATCGCATAGGCAGAGGGGCGAGAGCGCAGAAAACGGATATTGACGGATAACTTCCAGCTGCGCTTGACACCATACCGCCACCGTCAAACACGCTTATGAATGCAGACTGAATGGGGCGAGTGCGACAGCCAGCGGAAGTGGCAGGCATCGTGTGATAAATCCTCGAAAGGTCCCGAGTGTGCTCTCATTTCTGAGTGACAGTATCTCGGAACGCGTGACGAATTAGATCTATAAGACCTCTAGAATAACCAGCGCAACATGAAAGCGTGCCCCTTAGCGACTCTAACGTGCGCAGGCAGTCATCCGAGCGCTCTAAAGCTCGAGAAAACGATTAATCGGACATCTTATTTTCCGCTCACCCCATTGATTAGACATTCTCGATTAAGACTTGGGGTGCAACAAATTCGCTTGAAAAATAAAAATGAGTGAAAAATAAAAGCTTACACACGAAATTCAGAGATAGTCAGCGTTTACAATGTGAATTTTTTTTAAAAGCGTTGCTCTTTTCCCCTCTCTCTTATCCCCTTCCACCGCGGCGTGCTTGAGGAGTCAATAACCCACAGTGACGCTTCACAACCTCGCCTTTTCTTTACGTATAACTTAATCTGAATCC
This sequence comes from Amblyomma americanum, assembly GCF_052857255.1. Taxonomy (NCBI): domain Eukaryota; kingdom Metazoa; phylum Arthropoda; class Arachnida; order Ixodida; family Ixodidae; genus Amblyomma; species Amblyomma americanum. Next base: position 48,553,195 of record NC_135498.1, read on the forward strand.
GCCGCCGCAGTGGCTCAGCGGTTATGGTGCTCAGCTGCTGACCTGAAAGACTCGGGTTTCGATCCTGGCCACGGCTGTCCCATTTCGATTGAGGCGAAACGCTAGAGACCAGTGTGCTGTGCGATGTCAGTGCACGTTAAAGAACTCCAGGAGGTCAAAACTTTCCGGAGTCCCCCCAAACGGCGTCCTTCACATTTTGAGTAACTTTGTAACCTTAAGCCCCGTAAACCATGAATCTGAGCTAATTGTAACCCGTAACTCAGACACGCACAGTCTGTGGCTTGGGCAGAAAGAGAGGGAACTTGTGCCTCGACCTCTGCTATCAACAGCGTATGACGCCCAACCATACTCTTTCCGTGAATCGAACACACACACAATGGTCGCAGTGAAAAAGAAGCGCAACGGTTGTCACCTATGGGAAAAGAAAGCACTTCTCTCGTGCTGTCCTCGGCGCACACTCACCATCTGGGCACTGTTGGCGTGGGCGTACTCTCGCATGACGATCAGTGGCAGGGACACAGGCAGTATGACGTTGATGGACGCTGCGAGGCTGACCGGCACCACGTAGAACGACACCGGGGTCTCTGTCACCACGGCCTGCGTAATTCGAACGCGACAGAAGCTTCTTTCGTTCCGGGGACACAAAGATTGCTTGCACTCACTTATTCCTGCGTGCCTAGTATTGCGGTTGCAGTGGAAAATGAGAATGTTTGTTCTGTGCCACACATTTAACAAGTAGCCGAAAAATAACGAAGGGAAAGGAAGAAAGTTTCTAGGGAGAAGTTGGAACCTCCAGCTGTCTATATTTCGACCTGAGAGTGCTTAGCAAAGTACACACTCATGTCCGGCTTTGTAGGGCAAAAATTTTGAAAATTGGAAAATTGTAAGGCACTGTTATGAAAATATTGGAGGTAATGGTCCATTATTTTGGTATGCAGCAAATTCTTTCTTTAAAAGTGTTCCCATCGATCACATCGAACAGTTAAGACTGCCATAGAAAACCAATGGGGAACGCTTTTGACGACAGGAAAAACGTGAATAGAAAAAAAAAATGCATGACTGCCGTCGGGTGATCTGCGGATATGTTTGTTATAGTGAAATCTTACGTTATAGGAAAACATTGCGTTCATAAATTGTTTCCGCTCAAAAATGCTTTTGTCCAGAATTGCTGGGTATGATGTGCATATTTCAAGTATAGAAGGAAACGCGTAAAAAGCAATGAATCACAGAAGTTTGGTGGCGTTTCATGGTAAAACCAGCATTTCGCGGTCAATTCGACAGATCGCTTTAAAGCTTCCTTAACGATGACAAGGGATCTCGCTGGGTTCGGAAAACTTGCGTTCTCAAGAATGCTACGCGGACAACGCATGACTATCGTCGTGGCTGACACTGTCGCCTTTCAACGCGGGCTCCAACGCCTATAAGGCTCTCCCTTTAATCACTCCCATGACAATTTCACACATTTCGTATGTTTTGACCTCACTTGCTTTAACTCCAGAACATAATTTTTTTTGTTTATTTCGTTGTATGAAATACAAAATTGAAGACGTCCAGGCTAAATGTGTTAAAAAAATAGCACCTGAAGAGAGCCTCATGAAGCATCATAAAGCAAAGCAAATGAGAGAAGCACGCGCGACGCTTCACCAGACATTATGAAGTCATCATTTGCAGCACATAAGACCTAACACACAGCACAGTGTATGCGGCAGTGGAGCGTTCATAGGCGAGCGACCATGACAGTAAAGACACAGAAGGGAAAAGAGATCGAATACGACGAAGAGATGCCAGATTAAAGTGACAACTCGTTGCCACAGCCCAAGCAGAATCCCAAGAAATGTATTCGCAAAGGCCGGTCCTACGAAGTACCAGGGTGAAACCATCCTATTCCAATATTTGGCCGATTAGATGTGCGCTTAGTGTTCCAAAAAATGGCCGCGTCTTCGGTTTGATCTCCTTTACAATACCTGCAAGAGACGCCGTTGTGTCAGTGATAGTGTGGAAAAGGCCATGTTAACACATCTATTCCCATGGGGAACACAAGCCGCAAGGGAGCGACTGCACTGCCGACAGCTACCCAAGCAGCAGAGATTCCGATACAGTTCCAATATTTACATGTCCTGTCGCAGCACGGTACAATAGCGCAAGAAAACAGAGGGCGCTTTTGTCGCATTGTTCTTTTCTCTCGCGTAACAAAAAGCATGGGTGACGAAGACAATTGCATAGTCAAGGACTATTCGTACAAGCGACAGCATTGACCGCTGCCCGGTCCTCCTCGTGAAAGCGGGAGCTGTTTTGTGAAGCCAGCCGTTGAGCGGTTAGCCGCAGTGCGTTAGCGCGGATTATGCTGCAGTCTTTTAGTGCCGCAGAGTTTAGTTACACGGCATAAACGCTGCCTTTCGACGAGCACAAAGCAGAGTAAAGCAGTGGCGGGCTTACCACACGAACCGCCGTGGTTGCCATGGATCGAGCGACGGATTCGCCGACAAGCAACTCTGAGAGGACAGCGGCCACGCTGACCAGGATGAACTGGCTGGACTTGGTGGACCGCTGCGCCCAGAACTGGTCGTCCAGCTTGGCCAGGCCAAGCTCCACTAGTCGGTAGTCCTACTCCGCCAGTAGGCGCGCCGAGTGCAAGTTCGAGGACATTGCATTTATTAGTGCAACGTATCTTAGAAGGTATACCTACGTGGTACACTCACTGAAGAATTTATTTTTAGACCACCAACTCACACTTGCACGGGTTCCCGATCCCTAACAGTATGTGTTTCATGCTCAGATATCTGTGTGCTAGTGAGGTGAAATACGAGGGCAATTTATTAATTTCGTATTATCGGTAGAAAAAATTTATAACAGGCGTACACGATAGGTATCATACTGAGCGCAAGTCTCTAGTTTTAGCGGAACATAAATTGTGATTTATATAGTACGGCCCAACATCGCTAGGGCATCAGAACAAATATGACACAATCCATCCGGAAAGTTGAAACACATGCAGTGATACGCTTTCTGTATTTGAAGGGACGCGATGCCAAGAAGATTCATGCCGTGGGCCTGTGGCGGTGTACCGTAACAATTCCTCAGCTTATGACACTGTCTTGAATGCCGTCATACAAGCCTGGGCGACGAAGAATGGAGTGGCCGAGCGACGCTGGATGGTGAACCTCGAATTGCAGCGCAAGTGAAGGCTGTAGTGCTCGCTGGCAGGAGGATAACTGTTGAAACATCGGAGGCTCAGTGCACAACACCGTTCACAACAAAAACAGCACATGACGAAGGTAGCCGCACGCTCACGAAATGTGTCCGTGTTCTCGACGACAATGCACCGCCTCACTCAAAACCGGTGACGGTGATACACGAGGCCTCCTTAGGCTATGAAATTTTACCCCATCCCTATATTCTCCTGACCTCGCACCAAGTGACTTCTTCCCATTCGCTCGCATGAAAAGCTCAGTGCGTGGGAAGCATTTCTGGAACGTTGAGGAGGTGATAACTCAAGCGGAACTCTTGCTGAATTCTCAAAATGAGGAATTTTTGCAGGGATGTTCTGCGGCAGCTCATCCATCGCTGGTAGAGGAGCGCGGTCATGGGAAGAGATTATGTAGAAAAATATTGTAGCTCCGTGGCGGCGCTGTTAATCACGTGGTTGGTCACGTGGGTTGATCACGTGGTGCGGAGCAGCTGCTGCTGCTGGCGGCGCGGCGCGGCGCGCAACAGCTACAACAACCAGCTGTGCGCATGCGCTATGTCAAGTGCGACGAAGATAGAAGGAACGCCCAGCGGAACGGAGCGGCGAAAGACTGACTTTGCAGTTCGGCTGAGCTAGTTTAGCTCGGTCAGTTGTAGCTATCGCGTCACTCCAGGTTTAACCAGAGCCACGTCCATTTTAAGCAGGGGTTGGAAACTTCCTATATATGTACAATTTTCCAGCTACTCAAGATGTCTGCAGCGCCAATTAGTTTCATAGTGGCCGGAGGAAAGCCAGTTAGAGCGTCATATCGTTGTCATGGCAACGGTATCCGCCACAGAAAACTTCACTCCCGAGCGGGATTCGAACAGCCGCCGGCGAAAACAGAGCAGCTTCGCTTCGCAGTGCCAGAGATAATTGAGATAATTAGGCCATCGCCGCTTTTTATTTTACATGGCATTTATTACAGTGATGCAATGTTTTAAGTGCATGTACTATGTGAAAACATAAAGAAAGCATCTCGCTTTGCATGCATGTGCAGAAATTATTCCTATTTAAACAGTTCTCCTGTAACCAGATGCTCTGAAGTGGCTGAAACCGAAACTAACCGGTTTCCTACCCCTGAATTAAACTCTCACACAAGTCCCATTAGACTCTGTCTGTTCCTTCATGCCAGTAATACGAATTATTTATGAACACCTCTCCGAAGTGCATTTATGAGCTGTATTTGCAATGCATATCAACTTTTTTTTTACTTGGAAAAATGGAGGTAAAATGACTTTTAATGAAAAGTCCTTCACTCTTGGCGAAAGCGGCCTCCTATTCTGTACAGTCTCGTTGTAAGAGTGGGATCTACCTTTATACTATACGTCAGCAGTAACCAGATCTACTTTAGCCAAGACACGTACCTCAACTGTCCTCGAGAGAGCCATGACGGAGCCCAGCATCAGGATGATGCTCCACGGCATGCGCGAGCAGAGGGACTGCCAGTTAAGCATACGATGCGACCAGCAGCGTCGCCTCAGAGACCCGGGCGCAACGCTCAGAACCAGCACAGCGAGGCTTAACAGGGGGACCTCCAGGCGCCTGCGCGCATGCGAACGCGAAGGCATCTAGTTAACGCAGCGGTGCGCTTACCTGGAAAACATGTCAGCTCTGCAGACCTCATGGCATCCACATTTTAATCTTTATACCATACTAGCATCGGCCGCTGGTACCGGTGCCCACTAAGCTATTTCTCGTCTGGGCAGATGTTTGATGCAAGACTCATTGAATGTACCCACCATCCAGGATGCTGTGCGCTGTAAGCACTGGAAGCGACAGGGATCCCCATCAGCCAGTAGAACGCCAGGGCCTCGCGGACACTGCGTATTTCAGTTCGGCTTTAAGTTTTATTGGGCACATGGTAATAAAGAACCAAAGTCGGATGCAACTCAAAAACCAAGAGGCAGATGTCCCTGAAAAGAGCCCCTCCAGCCAATAGCGTCAACTTATTTTCCTAACGCTATGGCTAATTTCATTTAGCCATGGTTGATCCTTTAACAGAAAAGTATACAACAGCTGTATCTTACAGGTACTCATCAATGGGGCAGAAACGTGGGGGCTAACGAGAAGGGTTCAGCTTAAATTAAGGACAACGCAGCGAGCTATGGAAAGAAAATTGATAGGTGTAACGTTAAGAGATAGGAAGCGGGCAGAGTGGGTGAGGAAACAAGCACGGGTTAGTGACATCTATAGTCGAAGTAGAGAGAAAGAAATGGGCTTGGGCAAGGCATGTAATGCGAAGGCAAGATAACCGTCGATCCTTAATGGTAACGGAGTGGATTCCAAGAGAAGGCAGGTGTAGCAGGGGGCGGCAGAAAGTTAGGTGGGCGGATGTGATTAAGAAGTTAGCGGGCATACGGTGGCCGTAGCTGGCAAAGGACAGGGTAAACTGGAGAGACATGGGAGATGCCTTTAATGGCCCTGCAGTGGGTTTAATCAGGCTGGTAATAAAGATGATGACGATGATGATGATCCCCTTTCATCTGCCGCCCCCTGCGATGCCACGCTAGCAGGTACGAAGGGATTAACCATAACGTCATGAGAATCGGTCGATGCCATTGGCGGGGGGGGGGGCGGGGGGGGGGGGGGGGGCTCCTTTGAGGAGCATTTGCTGCTTCGCTCTTGAGTTGTCATAGTATAGTAAACTCACGAGTGCCTCTTCATGTTGCGGTGACGAACCCGGGCGCTCTTGGACATGTCTTCGTGTGTTTGCTCGTCGACATCGTCATCACTGGATATAAAGGAAAGGAGAAGGTTGGTGGCGCACGTAGCAAGTTTGCACATTGATTCTGAATACAGAATATGTGCATAAATTGACGCGCAAAGCTTGAACAATTAGGCTGTTTTTAAAGGATCAACCAATTGTAAAGCTCGCTCTACGAGGTTTTGTTTTAAATACCAAGCATTGATAGAACCAATTCTTAGCACTGTACTTATAGCCGTGGGGTATCGATTCCCAATTTATTCTTAGGATATGCGGGGTGCTTTTGTGTATTCGATTCCGTTAAAAAGGTCGATCCGGTCAGCGCAATAAATGATGAATGCCAATTCTTATTTATGCACCTACACTCCACCATGGGGCGCAGTTTTTTTTTTCCTCGATTTTGGCGTGGTGCGACCTTTGCAAGAAAGCAGCAATTGTCGGTTCTATTTCGCAAATGTATTTCGGGAAAACTATTTTAATGTACCATCCATCTGGTGCTATAGCTTAAGTTTCGTCGTTGCTATCGCTGTCGAAACTGCTGGGTGCGGCTCCTTACATTCCTCGCAAATGAAGTAAGCTTCGTTTATGTTCACTGGATTCCAAACTTCTGGGATTTTAAAAAACTTTTAACGCCGCACGCAATGAATTCAAAATCCACGAGCAGCCGAGCTGAAGTGGTGCTCTTCTGAGCAATCTTGTCGGCGTCACTTCGAGGTTGGCAGTTGCCATCCACTCCTATAGCACAGGCGTCTGGATTCTGTTTCAATCGGCACACAGCCGCACAGCGAATGGATGCTAGAAGATGCATGCAGCGGGCAACCATCGTCCTATCGCAGCTCCCCGCGGAGTGTGCCACGCGAGCAAATGTAAGCCTATGTGAAACACCGTTGCTCATTGAAGATTTTTTTTTTGTCCCCAAATCATCGGCTTCCAAGTTTAGGAGAGCGGCCCATATTAGACCGTGGCCTTTAGTCGAGTGTATACGGTATACACTAGGTATTTCAGTGAAGACTAAGAAATGCTCAAAAATAGGTTTTTTGATTAACAATTTTTTTCAGCACAGTATTACCAGTGTTGGTAGAGATAGATCAGAAACCCGGTGAATCGGCTTTAGTAAGCTGGTTAACTAATTTTTAATAATTGACTTTTTAACCAGTACAATTAGACGCCGGGTTGCAATTACAGGTTTGTAGCCGGGCGTTAGTAATAGGCATATCAGTTTTTAGAATTTCGAAAACGCGATTACCCTTGGCGCTGTGGCCCGACAAAATTAGGATTTTTTGACTAGTTACGTGCTGTGGAAAGGTTGTTTTGCCTGCATGCTTTTCGAAAGCGTATGTATTTTGGCACGATGTTTTCAGATTTTGTCGCGCCACAGCGTCGAGGATAATCGCATTTTCAAAATTCTAAAAACACTAAAAAAATATAAAACAAATCCCATTAGTAATTGCAACCAGTTCCCTAGCTGTGATTGTTTCAAAGTTACTTATCAGAAGTTCGTTAACCAGCTTTTTACTTAAGACAATGAACCGGCTTTCCGGTGTCCACGAACACTGGTAATACTACACCGCAAAAGCAATATTTTTATCCCTAAAAGCCTATTTTTGAAAATTACTTTGTCTTCCCTGAAACATCTGGTATAATCGCTGAGGCCTCAAGAATGCATGTGCTGGCGACTAGTATTGTGCAGTTTTCTGCATGACCGACTCGAGAAGGCACTTAGGTAAACAGCGCAAGCAGTACAACGAGTGGTACAACGGTAAACGGTATATACTATATAGTATAGGGTGGGGTACCATAAGAACGCGAAGCTTGCTCGATCTGGGACTGCCTGTGGTGCGGACCCAGATTTTCTTGGATTGTGGTGATGTAACGAATTAATCTCCGATAACTCAAAACGTTAACTGAATTTCTCCTGGTGTTCGGAATGCCTATGCCTCATGTGTGCGACCAATGGAAGGCTAAAATGCTGAGCCCTCCCGAAGACTGGTATATACCAAAATGACAGCAGCCAGATGTTCTTACCTAATCCTACGGTGCTCACTGGCTGCAGAAAGATGTTAACATGTTACCACAATGACAGGTGCCGGCTGGGAGGCGAGTCACTGTCCCGCATGCAACACAGTGCGCAAGATTATTTCGTTCCTAAGTAGGCGTCTCACAGTGTGCATTGCCATACAACAATTTTGCCACACTTTCCCGCATATGCGATGCCACAGGTTTTAATAACGGTTCGGTACATCGAAATGCTGCCTGTTTTACCTCGGAGTAGCAGTCTTTAGGTATCACGTGACACTGTGCCCAATAACTGGCGGGGTAGTTGCCCATGTACACACGGTACTATGAGGGACCGTAGTTTTGCCGGACTTTGGACGAAACTGAAGCAGGCGCTCACCAGCTGACGAGGCTGGCGCAGTAGATGGAAGTCCAGCACACGATGCAGCAGACCAGAGCCACGGGCAAGGAAACCAAGAACCAGCTCCACCAGTTCACCGGGCAGTCTTTGTCACGGCTGTGGACGTGGATAAAGTATGAGGCTCTCGAGTTGATCCTTACGAGTTTATCTCACCTGTATACGCTTTACATATATGGACACGGTGTGCATAGCCGACCACTTTTTTAAGAGATAGATTTTTTTTAATGTGGCTGGCGGTACATGCTCTTCCCAACGTCCTCTTTAGACTGCCTTCATCTGTTCCTTCACAACTTGGTTCATCGATCTACCCAGGGTTGAGGCAGCAACCGCGGCCTTTACTCTCACTATATATGGCCTGGCCTAGCCTAATCTGACCTAAGGCATGCATGCATGAATGCCGCGTTCATTCATATTGTAGTGCCGTCTGTATTTCGCTTGCAGGGATACTTAGTCTTTTCGTGCTTAACTACAGTTATTTCAGTCCGTTCCTCTCACCCTAACGATTCGCTGATGTATGGGGGCCGCCTCTTTTGGTGCGAAAGCACTACTTCACTAGCAGTCCTGAATGAGGCGATATTTGTCAGAAGCCACTCAGATACCTGCAGAAATTAAATAAATTTTGAGCGACTGGGTTTCGAACCCGCGGAGGCACTAACAGATCAGCTTCGCTGGCCTGTGCAGGAGAGCACTATACATGCTACCACCGCAGCCAATCACGCTTCGTGTTAAACTGCCAGACGTTCGCGCTGAGCATTGCACGTCGTCGTATTGATCATCTTCCATATATGCGCAAAACGCACTATTAGCCTCCTACCCCGAAAAATCCACAAGTGGACGTGAAGCCCGTGAGACAGTGGCGAGTGCAAGTGCTTATTCGGCTTTGGGCTACGTGGCGGTACACAGTGCCAGATATGTGTGTTACGGCAATGGAGCTAAACGCGTTGGCGTTGACAACATTCTTGCAGAAACGCGGCATTTAAGCAATAGCCCGCCGGCATTCTTCGGCGCATGTTACAGATATGCACCATTGCGAATTATTTTACACATCCCAATACTGCCTTCCTGAACGTCAAAGATGTGGCAAGAGAATGTTGCAGACTTCGATCATTTTCAGGAAAGTAAAGGCGCATAACTTGCTCCCTGGGTCAGTGGACACGTTAATCGCGCTTTGAGGTAAGTGGCGATGGTGCCCACATTAAAAAAGCGCGCTTTCGCAGAATATTTTGAGCTTAACCGCCGGCAAAAATTTTCTTTCTGGCCGCTGCTTGAGAGTTGAAATTGTTCAGAGGAGCATTCTGACGAGACTCTACACAAATTTGTGGCTTGTTTCATGAAACGGACAGTTGCTATTCCCTTTTTAGTATTTTCATTTTTTAATGTTATGACTAGAAATAACGCATAAACAGTCTCTCTTTAGAGTGCAGATTTGGGCACATATTTCCTGCTGCTTTTTTTTTGCAGCACCGATTCCCTGCAGCATTTCTCCTGTGGTGAGACACCGACAGAATTATTTTGTTCGCACTATTTCTTCTGCGCTGCTGGCATCAAGTGTCATTGTCATGTTTACAGGCCTCACAGTGCTTGTACGCAGTCGCCGCGGAGGCATGCGGAGTGTCTTCCTATCGCGCTACTAAAGCTCTGCAAGATTTATGCAATGTTTACAACCGATCTTATTCCACTTAATCGACAACCACCACCAACCAGCAGTGGAGCTAGAATTTTACCCTTTTCAGCTCTTCCAAAATATTTTCTCTCGCTTTCGCATCCATATAAAGCAAGTGGTATAGTCCATTACCAGCCAAGGGTGACGAGGACCGTGTTGCGCGCGGGCACGGTGCTCAAGCTGGCGACGTTCCCGAATATGGCGGTGTAGGCGGCACCGGCAATGAACGCCGGGCGCGCTGCCATCGTGAGGCTGCAAAGATTGGACGGGACCCGTTAACGCGTGGCAAGCCGGAGGTGACGATAATAAACCCAACATAACAAGGTTGACTAGAGGGCATGAAAGCTGGTTATGTGAACGTACTCGAAATTCAAGACCAAAATATAGCGCGAAATGGGGCATCAAAGAAGAGACCTGGCCAGGACTTACGCCCTTTCCACGTCTTTTCTTAGGGACCGTCATTCAAGCACAAAACAGCCACCGCGGTGGCTGAGTGGTTATGGCGCTCGGCTGCCGGCCTGAAAGACGCGGGTTCGATCCCGGCCGCAGTGGCCGAATTTCGATGGAGGCGAAATTCTAGAGGCCCGTGTACTGTGCGATGTCAGTGTACGTTAAAGAACCCCAGGTGGTGGAAATTTCCGGAGCCCTTCACTACGGCGTCTCTCATAGCTTGAGTCGCTTTGGGACGCTAAACCCATATAAACCAACCAATCAAGCACAAAATACTTACGCTCGTACGCGCAGAGATGATGTCTGTGGTTCGGCTCCGGTGAAGCCTGCAACAATTAAGATATTGCACGTTAACAATTCGATGACACGCGCCTGCATGGTTTATATTGTAAGAAAATAAATGACTTCTAAAAATTCATTTCCAGGGTGCAAACATGGATCCTATAGTTCAACAAACCCGCCACGGTGGCGGAGAGCCTTTGGCATTCAGCTGCTGGTCCCAACGTCGCTGGTTCCATCCCGGCCGCGGCGACCGTATCTCGATGGAGGCAAAATACTAAAACGCGCGTGTTCTGTGCGACGTCAGCGCACTTTAAAGCCGGAGAGAGTACAGCAGCTGTTCTGATTCGGCCGGACTGCCTGCAGTTGAGGTACAAAATGTTGAAAACGCAACGCCACTTTCTGTGTTTGTGTATATGTTTCGCTGTTCAAAACACAACTTCCCACGCAAAACTCATGCCATCTTGTGCAGGAACAAAACCAGAGCGTAAAAAAAAATAATAGGTTCAATGGACATGGGTTAAGACGGGAAAGTGGTGCAGTTATCTATAGAGCTGCAACACCATGTAACAACTGAAATCTGGAAATACCAGTGTCACTTCATACTGGCTGACTGGAAGGGAGTCGTTCGCATGATCCATTAGCCAGAAGGCCGGTCTTTTACTGATTGAAAATCTGCTGTCGCATCCGTATTTCATTCTTTTTTCAGACAGCAATTGTCCTATGACAAAAATGAAACGAGTTGGCTGCGCCAGTCTAGCACACACTGCCGTAATCTGGCACGTTAAAAAGCATCAGGGCAGGTATTGCACACGAGGCTTGAGAAAAGCAGCGACCAAGCCCAGCTTTCTCAGGCAAAATTTTTGAAAATTGGAAAATTATAAGACACTGTTATGTAAATATTGAGGGTAATGGTCCGTTACTCTGACATGTAGCAAAAACTTTCTTTTAAATTGTTGCCATCGCTCGCATCGAACAGTTAAGACTGCAATATAAAATCAATGGGGAACGCTTTAGGCGATAGCAAAAACGTAAATTGAAAATAATTTTAAGACTGCCGTCGGGTGATCTGCGGATATATTGATTGTTATGGTTAAATCTTACATTATATGAAAAAATTGTGCTCATAAACGGTTTCCCGCTAAAAAATTCTTTTGTCCAGAATTGCTGGTTATGAAAAAGGTAACAGCTCGTACAAGACTGCATTATAAAATCAATGGGGAACGCTTTAGGCGATAGCAAAAACGTAAATTGAAAATAATTTCAAGACTGCCGTCGGGTGATCTGCGGATATATTGATTGTTATGGTTAAATCTTACATTATATGAAAAAATTGTGCTCATAAACGGTTTCCCGCTAAAAAATTCTTTTGTCCATAATTGCTGGTTATGAAAAAGGTAACAGCTCGTACAAGCTCGAAACCCCTTTGCACAGGCAACTTGGGCTTGCCCACAGAAGTCCGCCTTGCGGTCAAGTTCCCTCGGCTAGACGAGTTCAGCTCAGAGGCTACCTTCGGGAGCTCACCGCGGGGAGTGGTCCTAGAATCCAGATTGAACTCTTCATTCTCGAACTGCGGAAACGGAAACCAGCTGCGCACGCTGCCGCTGCGGCTGCCGGTGCTGGGCTGAAGGGACGGGTTGCGTCTCTTGAGGACGCTGCGCACCTCCGGCCTTTGTTCCGGTTCCTGCTCTGTGCTGGCTTCCGGCTTTTCCTCCGCCCTCGGATCGTACTTTAGGGCAGATTTTGGCACCGGCACAGGGTCGACCTTTGCCTGTGGATTTGGATGGGGCACACCCTTCTGCTTCGGCTTTCCCGGGCGTCGTGCTTCGAGCTTTGTTTCTTCCTTTGAAGCTCCCGACCGACCAACAAGTGGCATGAGCTGATACACATCACTTGTCGAGTTCGACTGGAACTGTTGGGACGTCTGAAATAAATGACACCTAACGTTTACGCACATTCATCAGCACCATCATCAACAATCTAACTACGCCTACTACAGGACAAAGGCCTCTCCCATTAGGAAATTTGCCCGGATAAGGTGGCCGCAGCTGCGACCACCTTATCCGGGCAACCCACCCGACTTTCTGTCACTCCCTGCTGCCCTGGCCTTCCTTAGAATCCAGTCCGTTGCCCTGAATACCCATCGGTTACCTTATCTGAATCTAAGTTACGCACCGACATGCATATATCATCAGTCAAGTTCGTGTGATTCTTCACTGCAATCAAGCGCCTGGTACGCCAGAAGCATTAGGCCCTCTTGGTCCTGCTGAACACAAGCCAACTAAAATTACCGTGATCCTTTCTTGCACACTAAAATCGCTTTCTGTCCCACGCGAGCACTCACTTTCAGGTCCCTGATCAAATCACTATATGTGACACGTTTAAGACAGCGTACGTCACATTACACCCACATATCCCTCGTGTTTAGGCCCATGTAGGAAGTAATCTTAACATTTAACATTTCATTTCGTTTTACATTCTTTTTTTTTTCAGCCCTGAATGATGGCGAAAGCAAACGGAGATAGGGAAGCTGATGACCAACCATAGACACGGCCGGTCTGGCCACGGCGCCGCTGCTATAGCTACACTACTGCCGCAGCATACAGTCGGACAGAGCATTATCCGCCTGTTTATCGGCCAACCACTGGACAGCTTATCTTCGGAGACGGGATAGGAGTCAATAAAGCTCGTTAGGCATGATAAACATGTCGTCGTGCTGCATCATAAGTCGGCGCTGGTCCACCTGTGCGGCACGGCTCTGGGGCACATTTTGCAAATGAATGGCATTGCGGACGTTTTTCTGCTAGGACCAGCATGTCGTGCCGCCCGTTCTACTTTATTGGGAGCAGCGACCACTGGCACAGGGCCAAACGAAATTAAAACGAAATGAAACGTTTCCAAATGCGATCCCTATTACATTTCTCAGTAGGCCCAGTTGGCAGGCGCATTTTTGCTCCAACTGCATGCACTCCGATACCTCAGCGTGGTCTTCGCACATCCTCGCCGAAGAGTCGACCTCGCCGTCGGTGCTTCGCCTGGAGCTGGCTCGCGCCCGAGACTTCCTCGAAGAACTGGTGCGCGATGCGCTGCTTGAGCGCTTGGCCAACAGTGGCGATGTCGCCGTCACAGCTGCGCTGTAACGTCTCGGCACTCGCGAAGCCAACGCAGCGGGAGAAGAATCCGCCGCCGCGCTATGGCTGGCCTCCGGGCTGGTCATCGACATGGACGGAGGCGCAGTGACTGCAGCGGGCGTGGACGAAGACGTGACGGCCGAAGATGGCGCTGTTTGCATCGCCGAGATGAGCTGGCTCGCCTCTGGGCTGGTCATGGAAAGCGACGGAATCGCAGTGACCGCAGCAGGCGTAGACGCAGTGGTGATGGCGGAAGACAGGGCTGAGCGCATCGTCGAGACTGGCGTCTCGTCGTGGACATCGGGTTGCTCCGGAGTCCCTTGCGCGGATGCCGTCAGGAAGTATCCCATCGGGAAGGTGCCCCTTCGGTCCTCTGTACCCGCGATGGCTTGAGCTGGCGACTCCAATGGCGATGGATGTGGACATGGGGGTGTCGATGTAGGCGTTCGACGCGACGGAGGTGGCGCTGCCGGAGGCACGTTCCGCTTCAGGATGGAAGATGGCTGCTTGGGCTCCGCGCTGAACGACCGGATGCGCCTCACGGGTAAGTGGCACGGCCGGTCGTCTCCGCCCGGAGATCTGCCGAGACCGGCGAACGATGTCTTTCGAGGTCCTCTCTGCGCCTGCGGAAAAGACTTTTGAACTCAGGCCCGCACCACTCTTTCTTATTTTATCGAAGTGAGTGTATAAATACAAGCAGAATTCAGCATGTCCGACTGCGCGTAATGCTACAGTATGAGCAACGAAAAACCCACCGAGGTCGGCATCTCTTTACGAGCGTGCTGTCTCTTAAGTACCGAATTAAGTTTTAATAATTCCGAGTGCGAAATGTTTCACTATGCGTTCAACTGCAGCGTCTTTCTACGCACATCCAGCACTTGTGGTATGCAAAGCTGCGCTACTTACCCTAAGCTGTCCTCGTGGTGCACCCTGTCCTTCGAAGGTGGAAAAGGAAGGTTGCCTCCTATGCGGCCTGGCGACCAAACTGCTGCCGGACGCTTCACTGGCCAGCGTGCCAGAGTCGCTGACGGACACGCTCCGGACCCTCCTAGCGAAAGTGCTCACGCTGCTCTTTCGACCGTAGCGTGGTCGCCGCCCTCCGTCGAAGTAGTTCGAGCTTGTCTGTAAGCGCACTCCGTTCCTCTGGTCGGTGCCCAGGATCTCGTTGCTGACAGTGGTGACGAAGCGGTCGATGAACACGGTGCTGAAGATTACGACCAGCGTGCTGGGCAGGATTAAGCTGAGTCCGAGCACGATCGAATGCATGCCGACGAAGAGCGGCTGCATTCGCAGGGCGTACTGCTTCAGCGCGTACAGGCACAGGCGGAAGAAAATGGTCGTCTCGTCGCCGATAATGGCAAGGGCGAACAGCAGGGAAGCCGACAGGACGCAGGGCTGCGCACATATTTTCGGAAGAAAATTTACTTGCTTCGTTTGGTTCCGCTGGGCGGTGGCGCACATCAATCAACTGTACAGGGTGTAGGATTTCGCTACATTGGCCACGAACTCGCCGTGGTCGCACCGCTCCGGTGACCAACCGCGTGACGAACCACGTGACAACAACTAGCCAGACAATCAGACTAACCTGGACTTGCAATCAAGATTAACCAAGGCTAACGAAGCTATGCCTTAGCCTTCGCTACGTACATCCTGGCATAGCTGAGCTAAGCCACTGCCAATTTTTTAAGATAAAATGATAACAGTCGTGATCATGGCGACGGCACCGGTGGACGGCGTAAGGCGTGTGAGATAAGTCGATTCCTGTGGTACTTATAACTTTAGCTGGTTGGTTGCAATTAGTGAATTGTTGTGGGCCATCAGGGCATCCGGTGTCATACATTATATGCGGAGATATGCAATTGCCCTTGACGCTATGGGGCGATGATTTCGGCTCGGAGTTTTGGATCCACGCACACTGGCTGACGTTGCTTGGAGCGGACGCATCTTACTCCTTTCCCTCCTGAACTATGGTTCGAGCAACAAGTTGTGATGTACCGCGCGAACAATAAGTAGTGAGTGCGGCCAAGTGCGCTTTTCGGCCGCCGCGCGCCAGTCCAATGTGCCTGAAAAGACGAAGTTCCTCGGCAAATATTAAGATTTCAGTAATTTACTGGAGTAATCAACTTATCCCACACATTTTATGACGCTCGCCAATGCTGTCGCTGCGGTCGCGAAAGAGTTATCATTTTAACAAAAATGCTTATTTTTGAACTCCTGGTATATGCCGCGCAATCGCTCGCACAGGCAGGTGATCCGCTGTTTGAGCCTGCATCAGTCGCGACAAACTTTCGTTTCTGCAGAGCACTCACAGCAGCCGTGAATCGTAAATTGCAAATTAAAGCGTCTTACGTTCCTAAGCGACACATGGGATTTGAGGTGCACCGTAGTGGATGGGCTTTACATTAAATTAAACCGCCTGGGGTTATTTAATGTGCGCTGACATCGCACAGCGCATGGCTTTTTTTTTTTTTGTAGTTCGCTTTCATCGAAACACAGCCTCCACGCCCGGAATCGAACCTGCATCTTTGGGAGGGCTTACATGAGGCTGGGCTCTGTATATTCCGTGGCACGACCGCTGTAATGAAGTGTTAAACAGAAAAAAAAACAGCGTCCTTCATTACCGCTTGTTCTCACAAGCTGCTGCAGAAGCTTCCCTGCCCGACCTCGGCGCAGCTTCGAGAACGTGAGAAGTGAATAGGTTTCTTCTGTTAGAGATTTTAAGCTGCCTACAAAAGTAATTGTCGGACGCCTCTTGTACCTATAAACGGGCCAGAAATTAAACGCGAAAACACAGTGTGGCCTCTTTTAGCAATGGCCCGTTTGGTACACTCATACTGACGCCCAAGAAATCTGCGGCCAGCTGGTCCACGCTGCAGACTTCGGCCAGCGGCAGGATGACGAAGGGCAGCATGGCAGCCACGGGCGACGGCAACAGGCGACCCATGAGACCCGCCACTGTCAGGAGGACGCAGTAGATGCAGGCACCCTCCTGCACGTCACCAAATACCCGCTCATCTTGCCGGAATCTGCTCGACTTCTCAATGCTGCTCGGCCGTGGGAACTGTTCGTGAGGATCCAGTACATGGGCACTACATAGGCACTCTTTACTACAGTACATTGCATTGCAGTACATTTTCCAGGTGTCCGTTTCGCACACCCAGGAATAAGTGATGTACAGCTCCCTTTTAGTATTTCCAAGTGTGGCGACTGATGAAGGGCCAGAGGAAAAGATCATAACTAAGCTTATCCAGAGATGACAAGATAGTAATGTGGGTTACTACCGAAAAACCGTGACAGTAAAAATTTTTTTGAAAATCGTTTTTTTTTTAGGAAGCGAAATGGCGCAGTATCTGTCTCGCATATCGGTGGACACTAGAACCACGCCGTAAGGGAAATAATAAAGGAGGGAGTTAAAGAAAGGAAGAAAGAGGTGCCGCAGTGGTGGGAACCAGAATAATTTCGATCACCTGTGGATCTTTAACGTGCACTGACATCGCACAGCACACGGGCGCCTTTTGTGTTTCGCCTCCATCGAAGCGCGGCCGTCGCGGTCGGGTTCGAACCCGGCAGTTCCGGATCAGTAGCCGAGCGCCCTTACCACTGAGCCACCACAGCGGGTGAATAAACAGTGGCTGCTTTTTCATTTTTCTTTTGCATTCAAAAAAGTTTAAAATTGGTTTTTGGGGAAAGTAAATGGCGCAGTATCTGTCTCACATATATGCGGACACCTGAACCCCGCCGTAAGGGAAGCTATAACGGAGTGAGTGAAAGAAGAAAGAGGTGCCGCAGTGGAGGGCTCCGGAATAATTTCGACCACCTGGGGATCTTTAACGTGCACTGACATCGCACAGCACACGGGTGCCTTAGCGTTTCACCTCCATCGAAACGCAGCCGCCGCGGTCGGGTTCGAACCCGGGAACTCCGGATCAGTAGCCGAGCGCTCTGACCACTGAGCCGCTCCGTCATGTTTCTTTTATCTTCGCTCCTCTTTCAAGACTCTCACATTTAGTCTGCTGAAGAAAATTATGAATGTAAGCTCATCGCCGGTCATCGCGTAGTTCACCCCTCTTTTCTTTAGTACCTCCTAAACTACAAGCGTCAATTGCACAAACTCGGTTTCTATAAACCTCACATACCCAGCAATAGTGAACAAAAGCATTTTTGAGCAGGAAACCATTTATGAACGTTAATTTTTTTCATATAATGTGAGATTTCTCCATAACAATACATCCGAAGATCACCCGACGGCAGTCTTGTATTTTGTTTTCTATTCACGTTTTTGCTGTAATCAAAAGCGTTCCCCATTCGTTTTCTATGGCAGTTTTAACTGTTTGATGCGATCGAAAAAAAGGCTTTAAAAGAAAGATTTTGATACATAGAACAATGGACCATTACCATCAGTATTTCCATAACAGTTGGTTATAATATTTCAATGTTCAAAATTTTTGTCCGAAAAGATGGACATCATATACACAAACTTAACGACACCACCTTCCCTCACCCCGGCACCCTACCTTGTTTCCGAATAGGAAAGGCAGCAGGTAGACCGGCATGAGGAACTCGATGCACTCTTGGAAGCTTCGCTCCTTTCGCTGCATCTCCGCTTCCTGGGTCGTCGAGCTCTTCTTGGTCGCGTCGCCTGTGCACAGACAAAGCCCAGATGGTCAACGAGAGGTCATCCTGTCCAGATCGCTCAACAGCTTCGGGCGCCTTCTGTCTCAGAAAAAGTGTATTCCGCTTACATCGCCGCCATGTAGCTTCCGCAGTTGATATTCGGCGTTTGAAATTAGTTAGATGGCCGAATATAATCTGAGGAAAAGAAAAGCATCCAAGACTCTTCACCTTTCCAGGAGGCAGAGCTGTAGCAATGATATGTGTACATTGGTTGCGCATGGGGAACTTGGCCCAGCCTCGCCTGTACAGCTTGGTCGCCTTCCTAATGGCCATCCTCCCTGCCGTACTGACCAGAGCAATGGGAAACAGTCAATGAATAAATTTCCAAAATAATAAAGCGAGGAAGCCACAATGCAGTCGTGGATTCTGAGACCTCCTCCTTTATCAGCATACAATCCACTTAAAAAAGGCTTTTAACTATTCTATGCCCTGAACCAGGAAATTCCCCCTGAGAGAGTTATCGCTGCCAAAAAGCGTGGAGAATAGACTTCTCTGTGCACTGTTTCCAAGTTAGTGGCCTAGAAGTGTCCCTGGTTCACAATGTAAAGACACTGGAACGGATCGGACAACCGCGCCACGACTACGCCGCCGTACCTGGAATGTATCGCTCACTGCTTGGCGGAAGTGTCGGCGGTTGGCCGCCAGAAGCCATTTCTCCGTCTGGGCCTTCTGCTGTCGACAGCACGTGTAAAGCGTCGGGAAGTCTTGTGGAAAAGGAGCTCCGAGGAAGGGCGGTTCAGTGCACAGCTTCGCTGTTCCGAAGACCACAAGGCGAAAGGCGCGCGATCTCCTTGTCTTCTACTTCTCTGTCTGCCTGTGTCTGCAACCACGCGACACGTGCAAGGGGATATTCAGGCTTTCTTTACCGCGCTGTAGGCCATGGGTAATATATGACCCATGCATTGAAAAAGGCGTAAAAAATTCAATTCGGCGCTCCTGGGCAAGCTGCGCCATCTTGCTTTCATCTATAATGCCATTTCTTTGGTTTCAGATTTTTTTTAATTCTATAACGCTAGGAGGCGACGTGAGAAATTAAACTTTGACCGGACGTAATCAGCCAATCACCGATCATGGCGTCTGTTTCTCCGCGCGCTCCTCAAAGGCGGAAGGCTACACTGAGCACTTTTGTCGGTTCGTATGCTGTCTTTTTTCTTTAGGGCAGTATTGGTGAGCTGAAAAACCATGTGGAATGGTCGGATTTCAGTTTAGATTGCGAGACGGTCTCAGATGCTCGGGGAATGAGCGCGTGTTCGCACATGTATCGTTTTGCCTTTTATGTTGCATTGTATGTAGTGCGCTTAATTTGTAAAATGAGAGTGATTTTATTTGCTGCTTTAGGGTTCTTTAAACATAGTACCAAGATATATTCCCAAAATACGCCATCAGTTTTTCTTTATTATGATGATGTCAAGGAAGGCCACGGCCCCCTTTCCGCGTCAATGCCATATCGAACCGACGTTTTGAACGTGCCGCCAAATATTCGTCTGTGCTCCTGAACAAGCTGCGCATTCTAGATTACTTCTATAACACCATTTTCTTGGTTTCAATTTTGTTTTTCATTTTCTAACGCGAGGAGGCGACTTGAAAAATGAAACTCTTAGAGTGAAAAGCTCTACTCCTCCCATGCTGGGCCTGGAGGTCATCTGGCTCTTAGATTTGACCTCTAACGGGAGGCACGCCGCAAGTGCAAAATCGCGCGTGGCAGGTGCTTCGATCTTCATCTTCACCTTAGTCGCCACACCTGCGCGCTTGGCAGTCACGTCCGCCGCCCTGAACGCTCGCTCTTGCACTTGTGACACGTGATGCATCACGTGATTTGCTCTCGCTGAAGTTGAACAATAGAGATGAACCAGAGCTAAACCGTGTCTAACCATGCTTAAGAGAGATTTCGCTCTGTATTATGCTGGGATCGAGGGAAATGAGTTTGTTAATCAGCGGGCCCGCGATAGCAGCATCCGGAAACCTTTGATCCCCTGGAAAAATTCCACGTCAGTGGAAGACGCCGCACCGTACAAGGAGTAAACAGCTGAACCTACCAAACACCATGGAAAATCTTACCCCAACCTCACCCGTCACTCACTACGGAACAAGCACACGTCCTTCGCAGAGTTCTAACACTATCTTCACCCCATTAATGCTCTACAACTTCGGATGGCGTGACACAGCTCACTCTCCCAACTGTCCAGAGATCAAGGCAGACACGAAGCACATTCTCTACTCATTTACCACTGCCATTATCTCTCCTTATTTCTCTTACCCGCTCCCCTCCTTCCTGGAGTGCTTGGGTTCACTCGGGCTCGGCATATCATCAGCGGGCCTTGGCAGAGCAAGCGCTCTTTATAACTAGGGCCTTAGTGCTGGCCTATACTCCCCCGTGCATGCTGGCTTATTACATGATACATTTGCCATGGACTTGATTAAATGCGCTATTATTCCTGACGACACGCTATCGCTTTTTTGTGCCTTAGGCCTGCTGACCACAAAACAAGCGCGGAGTAACACGCCTCCCTTCATTTTATTATGTGGACTATACCTCCGTTCCTTTCACAGCATTGCACGCTCTGTATGAAACGAAGTATAGGTTTTGCCTACATGCCCGTATACTCTGGAATGGTCATTCTCTACATGTGTAGATCGCGGGGAATCCTCATGCAACTACTGGCGCAGTGATAGCCCGGTTAAGTGAAGCGCCACTCTCCAGCGAGTGGCTGTTTCAAACATAGCCACTGGTGGGGCTTGTGAGACCCGTGTTGCTCGTCCCGAGCAACCTCTCGCGGCCAGTCACTATTTTCACTGCCACCTGCCTCAGTGGTCAGGCTGTATTGACGTCACAAGGTTACGAGACCTAGGTGGCAGGTTGGCCATCTGATTTTCCGATCACAACGCCGCCGACGAAGACACCTCGCTAGCAGCTGAAGGAGCAGCTCATAAAATTTTCAATTCCTCTCAGCCACCCACTAGGCCCCTTCAACTCATATGGCTACCCGCGCACGCGGGCCATCGAGGCAGCAAAGCCGCCCATGACGCCGCTCCCCATACAAAATATCCTATGGCCGCCTATAGGATTTTGGCCCAAATAGCTATAAACCTTTCCTATTTCTGTCTATAGCTGTATATACAGGCTGATATATTTTTCTATAGAGAGCTTAAGACAGTTGTATAGTTCCAAAGCTATAGCTTTAGTGGCATAGATTTTTCAATAGCTGCCAATAAGAACCTCTGTGGGTGCTTATAGACGTTCATAAAAGGCCATAGATGGACATAGTTTTTTCCACAGACGCCCATAGGACGTTTTTTGCGTACGTCAACCGAGCAGGGAAGCCGCCGAGCCAGGGAGCATCCGTGACCGAATCAACGCATGCCACGAGATCTCACACCACGGCAGGGAGCAACGACTTCGCTATCGTCCGCCTCACAAATCACTCACTAAATTATAGCAAGTGACGTGGCGCTAACTACAATCTCCCTCTTTTCTCTCCCCCGCCCGTTTAGCATTAATTCAGCCAGGACTCTTCTCGCCTGAGTGTACTAAGTGTGGAGCCCCAAATTTTATTCCCACCACACACTCTACATACGCTCTGAGTTCCAGCCGCAATCAGAGTGGCTACTCACTGATCTCGAGCGATGGGATTGTCGTGGTGTCCAACTCCAATGAGCTGTCCAAAAAGAGCGGATGGTCTGGGCTTTGGAAACCGCCGAGCTTCAACAACTGCTGTCCACTTCACGAGACCAAGATCGAACCCAAGAATATAGCCTTTAAAAGAAGGCTCAATATGTTTTAGAGTCCACCACCACCACGCCGGATTTTCAGCAGAACGGAAGCCTTTTAATCTATCGCTTTAAAAGAAAGGAAATTGCGAAGCGACTCACTTGTAGGGGGACACCTCAATCACCCATTAGCTCTTCTGAGGAAATGAAACAGCGTAGCAACCGCATCACATCTCGGTGGACACCTCAGCCTTGCTATGAGGGAAGAGAGAAAGGTGGAAGTGAAAGAAGAGAAAAACAGGATGCGAAACGCGAAAGGCGCCCGTGTGCTGTGCACTGTCAGTGCACGTAAAAGCGTTGCGGTGGCTCACTCGGTAAGGCGCTCGACTACTGATCCGGAGTACCCGGGTCCGAACCCGACCGCGGCGGCCGCGTTTCGATGGAAGCGAAACGCAAAAGGCGCCCGTGTGCTGTGCACTGTCAGTGCACGTAAAAGCGTTCTGGTGGCTCAGTCGTTCAGGCGCTCGACTACTGATCCGGAGTACACGGGTCCGAATCCGACCGCGGCGGCCGCGTTTCGATGGAAGCAAAACGCGAAAGGCGCCCGTGTGCTGTGCACTGTCAGTGCACGTAAAAGCGTTCTGGTGGCTCAGTCGTTCAGGCGCTCGACTACTGATCCGGAGTACACGGGTCCGAACCCGACCGCGGCGGCCGCGTTTCGATGGAAGCGAAACGCAAAAGGCGCCCGTGTGCTGTGCACTGTCAGTGCACGTAAAAGCGTTCTGGTGGCTCAGTCGTTCAGGCGCTCGACTACTGATCCGGAGTACACGGGTCCGAACCCGACCGCGGCGGCCGCGTTTCGATGGAAGCAAAACGCGAAAGGCGCCCGTGTGCTGTGCACTGTCAGTGCACGTAAAAGCGTTCTGGTGGCTCAGTCGTTCAGGCGCTCGACTACTGATCCGGAGTACACGGGTCCGAACCCGACCGCGGCGGCCGCGTTTCGATGGAAGCGAAACGCAAAAGGCGCCCGTGTGCTGTGCACTGTCAGTGCACGTAAAAGCGTTCTGGTGGCTCAGTCGTTCAGGCGCTCGACTACTGATCCGGAGTACACGGGTCCGAACCCGACCGCGGCGGCCGCGCTTCGACGGAAGCAAAACGCGAAAGGCGCCCGTGTGCTGTGCACTGTCAGTGCACGTAAAAGCGTTCTGGTGGCTCAGTCGTTCAGGCGCTCGACTACTGATCCGGAGTACACGGGTCCGAACCCGACCGCGGCGGCCGCGTTTCGATGGAAGCAAAACGCGAAAGGCGCCCGTGTGCTGTGCACTGTCAGTGCACGTAAAAGCGTTCTGGTGGCTCAGTCGTTCAGGCGCTCGACTACTGATCCGGAGTACACGGGTCCGAACCCGACCGCGGCGGCCGCGTTTCGATGGAAGCGAAACGCGAAAGGCGCCCGTGTGCTGTGCACTGTCAGTGCACGTAAAAGCGTTCTGGTGGCTCAGTCGTTCAGGCGCTCGACTACTGATCCGGAGTACACGGGTCCGAACCCGACCGCGGCGGCCGCGTTTCGACGGAAGCAAAACGCGAAAGGCGCCCGTGTGCTGTGCACTGTCAGTGCACGTAAAAGCGTTCTGGTGGCTCAGTCGTTCAGGCGCTCGACTACTGATCCGGAGTACACGGGTCCGAACCCGACCGCGGCGGCCGCGTTTCGATGGAAGCAAAACGCGAAAGGCGCCCGTGTGCTGTGCACTGTCAGTGCACGTAAAAGCGTTCTGGTGGCTCAGTCGTTCAGGCGCTCGACTACTGATCCGGAGTACACGGGTCCGAACCCGACCGCGGCGGCCGCATTTCGATGGAAGCAAAACGCGAAAGGCGCCCGTGTGCTGTGCACTGTCAGTGCACGTAAAAGCGTTCTGGTGGCTCAGTCGTTCAGGCGCTCGACTACTGATCCGGAGTACACGGGTCCGAACCCGACCGCGGCGGCCGCGTTTCGATGGAAGCGAAACGCAAAAGGCGCCCGTGTGCTGTGCACTGTCAGTGCACGTAAAAGCGTTCTGGTGGCTCAGTCATTCAGGCGCTCGACTACTGATCCGGAGTACACGGGTCCGAACCCGACCGCGGCGGCCGCGTTTCGATGGAAGCAAAACGCGAAAGGCGCCCGTGTGCTGTGCACTGTCAGTGCACGTAAAAGCGTTCTGGTGGCTCAGTCGTTCAGGCGCTCGACTACTGATCCGGAGTACACGGGTCCGAACCCGACCGCGGCGGCCGCGTTTCGATGGAAGCGAAACGCAAAAGGCGCCCGTGTGCTGTGCACTGTCAGTGCACGTAAAAGCGTTCTGGTGGCTCAGTCGTTCAGGCGCTCGACTACTGATCCGGAGTACACGGGTCCGAACCCGACCGCGGCGGCCGCGTTTCGATGGAAGCAAAACGCGAAAGGCGCCCGTGTGCTGTGCACTGTCAGTGCACGTAAAAGCGTTCTGGTGGCTCAGTCGTTCAGGCGCTCGACTACTGATCCGGAGCACCCGGGTCCGAACCCGACCGCGGCGGCCGCGTTTCGATGGAAGCGAAACGCGAAAGGCGCCCGTGTGTTGTGCACTCTCAGTGCACGTAAAAGCGTTCTGGTGGCTCAGTCGTTCAGGCGCTCGACTACTGATCCGGAGTACCCGGGTCCGAACCCGACCGCGGCGGCCGCGTTTCGACGGAAGCAAAACGCGAAAGGCGCCCGTGTGCTGTGCACTGTCAGTGCACGTAAAAGCGTTCTGGTGGCTCAGTCGTTCAGGCGCTCGACTACTGATCCGGAGTACCCGGGTCCGAACCCGACCGCGGCGGCCGCGTTTCGATGGAAGCAAAACGCGAAAGGCGCCCGTGTGCTGTGCACTGTCAGTGCACGTAAAAGCGTTCTGGTGGCTCAGTCGTTCAGGCGTTCGACTACTGATCCGGAGTACCCGGGCCCGAATCCGACAGCGGCGGCCGCGTTTCGATGGAAGCGAAACGCAAAAGGCGCCCGTGTGCGTTGTCAGTGCACGTTGAGGATCCCCAGGTGGTCTAAATTATTCCGGAGCACACCACGACGACGCCTCTTTCTTCCTTTCTTCTTTCACTCCCTCCTTTATCTCTTCCCTTACAGCGCGGTTCGGGTGTCCACCGGGATATGTGAGATAGTTACTGCGTCATTTCCTTTCCTCAGACACCACTTTTAATTTTTAAAGCGAAAGCTTTACTACTCCCCTCCGTAGCTTCTTCGCCGAGGGCGCCGTGTGCGCGAGTTTGGCCTTGAACAGAGGAGAAAGCACGTGACAGCTATGACGACACTCTGCCGCCGCCGCCGAAACCGAGCGCTCGCCTCTGTTTCTATAGGCCGCCGGCGTAGAAGCAATAGTAATGGTTTATTAAAATAATAATCAAAAGCAAATATAAGGTTTTTGCTAGCACCGGCATCTGCCATAGATGCTGAAGCACCTGAGCTGAGGCAGCGGAAATAAAGGATAGCAGGTGGAATGGAGAAATGAAATTAATGAGGTGAGGGGACAGGAAGAGAGGACAAGGGGAAAGGTAATATTGTGACGAAGAAGACGACGAACTGTGCAGTGGCACAAGCAGGAGCGCTATTTGATAGGCTAACAACAACAACAACAGGAGCGCTCGCGCTAGGCCAGCAGCCATTAAATCATCTAATTGCCGTCGATCATCGTGTCTCTTCGGCTGGCTCCTCTCTGAGGATTTGATCCTCGGCGCTTGGCCAGATAGTTTTAGAACTGTAAAGGCAACGCGAGCGCTCTCACGCTTTTTGAGCGACACGGACCTTGTCTCGCGTTTGTGATGTCAGAAAGTGTGCCTTGTTTTTCTTAAAGTAGTTTTTCATCTGCCTCCTCCCATCATCATCGTCCCCCATCGTGACCTTCTTTTATCTCCTCTTCCCGTCCCCCAGAGCAGAGTAGCAGGCCAGATATTTATTTTCAGGCCAACTTCTCTGCCTTTCCTATCAATAAACCCTCTCTCTCTCTCTCTTCTTCGGCTGGCCGCCATGTAACATTTGGTGGAGCCTGCGGGGTACCATCTAAATCCTGGTCCGGTGTGTTTCGGCGTCCTGCGTCAGTCGTGGTCGTCAGCCGTGAGTTCTTGGCGTGTGTCGCTCGGCCTTTCCCCAGCTTTCCAGACCCGAAGCGACCTCACCGTTGTTCCCCCCTGCCCCGACCACTCAACACGACGAACTGAACCCGCCGCAAGGACCTGACCTATCGACCCGACCGACCCGAGACGCCGCTTACATCTGACGACACCGCTCCCCTGCCCAGGCCGTTCGGAGCGTCCTGGGGCCTCGACCATCGGCTCTTGGCGACCTGCGGCCTGGAAGCTTCAAGACCAGGAATCATTCAGCCATCTCATTTATCGTGGCGGCCAGCACCTCACCCCTTTCTCGTTCCTGTCCAACCATCCTCTTAAGCCCGTAACCACTTCGCGCGTCTCTTTGTCACCAATCGGGGCGATCGCTCGGTGTGCCCGGGTAGTGGGGCGAAGATGACGAACTGTGCAGTGGCGCGGGCAGGAGCGCTCGCGCTTGGCCAGCAGCCATTAAATCATCTTATTGCCATCGATCATCGTGTCTCTTTCTTCGGCTGGCCGCCACGTAACAATATACTCAAACTATTTACACGATAAGAAATGTGCAGAGCTTGCACACGTGACTAGTTCGTTGTGTTCGCGTTGAGAACGCTCTAGTCTGCGATGATTTTGAGGAAAGCAAGGGCGCATAACTGGCAATCTGGGTCATTGGACGCCTCAATCGCCCATTGAGGCACGTGGGGTGGTGAGAGAGAGAGAGAGATATGTGGGCTTCATGCATTCGCGTTGACACGCGCGGCATTGCAGCAATAGGACGCTGCGTTCACTGGATGACCAACCTCCCGCGATCAACCATTAACTGCCACCTCACACGGTGGCAGGGTGGGCGTGCTGCCTATCCAGTGTGCGGAACGCCCTCAACGTTGCAGACGCCAAGCCGCGTCTACTTGGGGGAAAAGGAATCGCGCAGTATCTGTCTCACATCTCGGCTGACACCTGAACCGCGCCGCAAGGGAAGGGATAAAGGAGAGAATGAGAGAAGAAAGGAAGAAAGAGGTGCCGTAGTGGAGGGCTCCGGAAAAATGGTCGGTTAGCTCAGCTAACCCAGGATATACAAAGCGAAAGATGTCGGCATTCACTGTGTCCATTGGCGTTGACGTTGACAATGTTCTAGACGGCGACGGCTTTGAGGAAAGGAAGGGCGCATAACTGGCTCCCTGGTTATGTGGACGCCTCATTCGTGCTTTGATACATGTGGCGGTGGTGAGAACAAGGAAACGTACAAGGAACGTACAGTACGTACAAGGAAACGATAGTACGCAGTCCCTCTTTTTAGCCCCAACTGATTCAGCCGAGGTTCTCGCTTGCATAAATAACATCAAAAATAGAAAATCACAGGACTCGAATGGTATGCAAATACTGCCTGTCAAGTATGTTCTCGACGTCCTGTGCCCTGTTATTACCTACATATTCAACTTAATTTTATCCACTGGAATTTTCCCTAAGGAAATGCAGATTGCCCGAGTGGTGCCAATATATAAGCGTGGAGATAAAAATTTACTCACTATCGACCGATTTACCTACTTCCTGTGCTTTCTAAAGCAATTGAGAAAATAATCCATACCAGAATAACTTCATATTTTGATTACAATCGCTTATTCCTTGACTTTCAGCATGGCTTTAGGAAGCATAGGTCTACTGAAACGGCACTTCTAAAACAAAAAGAAATTATAATAGAGGCATTCAGAGAAAATAAACTCGCTATTGGTATTTATATCGATTTTACTAAGGCATTTGACCTCATTAATCATGATTTCCTTCTTTTTAAATTAAATAGGTATGGTGTACGTGGTGTAGCGCTAACTTTATTAGAATCCTACTTATCACACAGAGCTCAGTATGTAGATATAAACACAGCAACTTCTTCTACTCTCCCTATAACATCTGGAGTGCCTCAAGGAAGCATACTTGGGCCATTACTGTTCTTAATTTATATAAATGATATTTGCTACAGCACAAGTAGCGCTCATGTAGTATCATATGCTGATGACACATCTTTCTTTATCACCGGTACTTCCGAAACAGACGTCGAAAACAAACAAACAATGCACTTATTCAACTCAGTTTATGGGCAGAAGCAAATTATCTACGAATAAATCCAGTGAAGACTAAAATTATGTTGTTCCGTCCTAAGGGAAAGCAAATATCGCGACCTATCAATGCCGTATTCAATAGCCAGCCTATAGAGCTCGTTGAGTCTGTAAAAACACTGGGAGTTACCTTTTCAATCAATTTAACTTGGAATACACATATTGATTGCATACGTTCAAAGGTCGCCTCAGCCCTTGGTATATTTGCACGGTTTAGGCACATTCTTCCAATAAGGGTAAAGATCATACTTTACAATGCGTTAGTACTTTCTCATTTGCAATATTGTAACATAGTGTGGGGCACAACAGGCATAACAAATCTTAACAAGATACATCTGCTTCAGAAAAAAGCAGTGAGATGTATTGACAATGTACCACTCTTTTCTCCCAACAGGAATATTTTTGTAAAGTATGAAATCCTTCCAATATTTGCGCTATATACTTATAGACTACTATCATGTTACAAATCTCACCTAAAACACCCCGACAACCTCATCATTTTGCTTGCACAACTCAGAGAAAACACCAGCTGCCGTGACACAAGACACAGAGAAATTTGGTTTACCCCAACACCAAGAGCCTATTATGTGAATCAATCCTTATGTTATAACCTTCCAATTCTGCTGAACAGATTAAACTAAGAAAAATTTGACATAACCCGAAAATCAAAACACGAAATTCGGGAATACTGCCGGGAGAATTCTTTTCCTTGAGAATTTCAGATGCAATCTTTCTGATTAATATGCACCATTGTTTGTATGATTATCTATGACCTTTTCATCGCATCGCATTTTATTTTGTCATTTTTGCATGATGGGCATAGGTGGCCTGCGAAGTGTTGATTTATTTACTTTTGCTTTGTATGTATGTATGTTTGTTGTATGTATAGCCGTCGCTTTTCCTCCTGTACTGCCGGGTATGTAAAGGAGCCGGGACCATTGTCAAGCTGTCGCCACAGCTTTTAGTCCCGGATCCTCCTTTGTAAGAAAGGAATAAACTTCAACTTCAAAGAGATGTGGCCTGAATGCATTAGCGCTGACAGCGTTGTTGCTGACATGCGGCACTGCAGCAATAGCTAGGCCGCAGCGTTCATTTGGTGATCAACCCCTCGCGATTACCCATTAACTGCATGCCACCTCCCAGGGTGGCAGGGAGGGCGCGCTGCCTATCCAGTGTGCGGAACGCAATCAAAGCACGCTTTTGCAGGTCTGCTAGCTCAGAGGGGTTGGAGTTAGATTTCTGGGAGGCTTTAGACCTGAAAGTGCTGGTAGAGAAATTACTTCGTGAGGTCGAGGACCTAAAGAAAGAAAATGCCGCTCTAAAACAGCAACAAATGCAGGCTGGGTCACCGCCTACGACCGATGGCGCCAATAAACCTACCCCCTCTACCTCCGCCGGAGCGGACATGCATGCTGAACCAACGCGGGCACCCCCGCCTAAGCGAAAAGCAGGCGATTCCCTGTCCGAAGGCCAAACACTAGCCGACACCATTCACAAAAATGAAGAAGCGGAAACGCAGACTAACAGCACCCTCATTCAAGTGCAGCTTACAATGACTTCCATCATGGAAGAATTATGCAGACACCGGCAGGAATTAATTAACTTAGGCAGCTGGCAGCAGGAAGCAGAGAGCAGGCTCCTTCCTCACAAAATTCGCAAACCCGCTTCTTCTGGAGCGGTATCCGACTAGCAACAACATGGCGCCACAACCCAATTACACCATCTGGCAGTGGAACTGCCGAGGATTTAGCCGCAAACGAGCTGTACTCCAACAATTCCTCAACAATAGGGACGGACCGGACTTAATCGCACTACAAGAGACACAAACTAATAGCAAGCTAGCTGGGTATCAATCCTTTTCATCGGGGGTTGGAACGCTTGGAGTCACGACTCTTGTCAAGCGAAATATTGCGGTAGTACAGCACGATACCCCAGTCACAAATGTCACACACGTGCTAGTCGAATTAATTCCGCCTAGAAAACCCGACCACAGTCTGTTTGTGCTGAATGTCTATAGCAGCCCAAAGTTACGGAAAGCAAGCTTCGGCCCGCTTTTTCAGGCGACCCTGAAGCTCGCAGGCAATCACCCCGTCATTTTCACGGGAGACTTTAATGCCCAACACCCGGCTTGGGGTTACGCACAGGAGGACATTAAAGGTAGAAAACTGTGGCTCATCGCACTACAGTGTGGGTTGACTCTTCTTACAGATCCACTAGTCCCCACCCGCTGCGGTAACAGTGTTTCCAGGGATACGTCTCCCGATCTGACTTTTGCTAGAAATTCGGGCACTCCACCATGGATAAACACTCAACAAAATTTCGGCAGCGATCACTACATATTGGAAATAGTGACCTCAACTGGCCCCAAACGTCATAGCGCTCGAGCCCCCACCCTTGTCGATTGGGACGCGTTCCGCGCTAAAAGAGCCGCCCGAGAAGCTGATACCCCCGAAATACTAGACATAGATATCTGGGCACAGGATCTTTGTCAAGATGCCAAAGCAGTCACCCATACGTTAGACCAGGCTGACCACCTGGAGATTGCGGACAGCCGGCTTCTTCACCTATGGGAGGCAAAGAGTGGACTCGAGAACCGACTCAAACGACAGCGGTGGAACCGCAATCTGTGCAGAAGAATAGCTAGGCTAAACAAGGAGATCGAGGATCATGCAGCTAAACTTACTCAACAAAACTGGGATGACATATGCAACCAAATGGATCGCAATATGGGAGTCTCTAAGACTTGGCACTTGCTCCGTCATCTACTTGACCCTACAGGTAGCAGAACCATCCAGAGGCAGAACCTGCAGAAGCTTGTGCATGAGTATGCAGGCCCACCAGAGGATCTTTTCCTTGAACTTAAAGATAGATATATTGGCAATGCTCCTATCCAAGCCTTCCCAGATTATGCTGGTCCGGAAAACACGCAGCTCGACTCCCCCATTACTGTGGATGAGGTTAGGGCAGAGATTGCCAGGCTAAACTGCAAATCCGCCACTGGCCCCGATGCAGTATCCAACAAGATCCTCCGCAACCTGGATGAAGTGTCGCTACAATCACTAACTGAGTATATGCAGAAATGTTGGTCGGAGGGCTCCATCCCACAAATATGGAAAACGGCAGAGATCATTCTCATCCCAAAGCCAGGGAAGGCACTCAGCCTTGAGAACCTCAGGCCGATTTCGCTCACGTCTTGTGTAGGTAAGCTCATGGAGCACGTAGTTCATACCCGCCTCAACCGGTTTATGGAGGAGAACGAGCTGTACCCTCCAACCATGATTGGATTTCGACCAAAACTTTCTACGCAGGATGTAATGCTTCAGCTCAAGCATCAGATTATTGAGGCAAAAACGCGGGACACCAGAATAATTCTTGGACTTGACCTGGAAAAGGCCTTTGACAATGTCAGACATGATGCGATCTTGGAGAACCTACATGAACTCGGGGTGGGAGCCCGCACCTTCAACTATATCCGCGACTTTCTTTCAGGTAGAAAGGCGCATTTTCAAGTAGGAGGTCTCCACTCGCATGACTTTCCCCTCGGCAACAAGGGCACCCCGCAGGGATCGGTCCTATCACCATTTCTCTTCAACGTTGCAATGTTGAAACTTCCACACCTATTAGCGCAGGTTCCGCAACTCCACCACAGCCTCTATGCTGACGATATCACCTTGTGGACCGCCGAGGGCAGTGATGCCGAAATCGAGGAGAGACTACAGCATGCAATAGATATCGTGGGGAACTATGTAGACCCTAGGGGGCTGCGGTGCTCTCCAGCCAAATCTGAATTTCTCATATTCCGCAACATCAGATCCCTTGCGCAAACCCCACCGGCCATCGAACTCAGTATTCGCGGAGTCCCCATTTCTCGAGTGCCCAAAATTAAAATCTTGGGCCTAATTCTACAAGAACACGGCTTCAATGGTGACGTAATTCGGAAGCTACAGGGAACCTCGCAGCAAATTATGCGACTCATTCGCCGCATTAGTAACCGCCACTCGGGCTTGAAGGAAAGCAATACTCTCCGTTTAGTACAAGCCTTTGTGATAAGCCGCATAGCTTACGTATGCCCTTACCTACATCTCAAGTCAGCTGAAAAAGAAAAAGTGGAGGCCATAATCAGAAAATGCGTCAAACAGGCAGTTGGGCTACCCATGCACACAGCGACTGAGAAAGTGTTAGGTCTCGGTCTTCATAACACCCTAAGCGAGATTATTGAAGCGGTAACCGTCTCGCAGTACGAACGACTATCGGCCACACCAACTGGCAGACACATTCTGTCCACACTAGGCATAACATACGAACGACAAGGCGGACCCACAACTGACCTTCCCAAACATATACGCCAGCTTCTGCTCATTCCTCCACTACCTCGGAACATGCACCCAGATTTCCACGCTGAACGTCGTACAGAGAGAGCCAAATCATTAGGCAAACGCTTTCTTAATGATACCTCTGTGGTATATGTAGATGCGGCAGATTCTTCGGCTGACAAGATGGTAGCTGTGGTCACCACGGAACGTGGTACACTCATAACTGGGGGCGCTATACGCACTCAGCACACACATGTTGGAGAAGAAACAGCCATTGCTCTAGCCATTGTGGGATCCTCGGCAGAAACCATTGTCAGCGACTCAAAATTGGCAATACGTAACTACACGTTTGGAAGAATCTCCCCACAAGCAGCACGGATTCTGCTAAATTATCAGCCCACGCGGCGCATTCGCCTAATCTGGACGCCTGCTCATGCTTCCCTTGCTGGTAATGAGGCGGCTCATAACCTAGCTCGAGAACTGTCCCGCCGAGCTGGGTCGTGCAGCCCACCCGCCCTATACTCTGGCAAGGACAGGTTGTTTTCTTACAGAGAAATCCTGCAGCACTACAGGCTTGCAAGACTCAGATTCCCCCCAGCAGATAAAACGCTCTCCAAGCAACAGGCCAAAGCCTGGCGTAAACTTCAAACTAACACCTATCCAAATCCCCAATTGTGTAGCCTCTATTCGGAAGGACTCTACTCAAACAAACGAAAAAATTGTGATGCGAAAGCCGATCTAAATCATATGATCTGGAACTGCCCGCAGTCCCTACCCGCGAGTCACTTCATTACCGACTCTGCTCATTGGGAGGCTCTATTGCTCAGCCCCGACCCGGGGATACAGATCAAGCTCCTCCAGCTGGCTGAAGACGCCGCCGCTGCCCAAGGGATAGCGGCCGCCGTTTAAGCGGGGGGCGACTTCGTGTCGCTCCTCTATATCCGCTGGAAATAAAGTTTCACAACCAACCAACGCTTTTGCAGTTGGACAGGAACGCCACATACATGAAAGCGAGATTGAGGTCTCCACTGAACCACGGAGCCGGTTGTGCACCTTTCCTTTCGTGAAAATGAACGACCTTTGCAAAGTTGTCAACGCCAATGAATTCTATGAACGCCGTCGGCTCACTTGTTTGGTTTGGTTTTTGAGGAAAGGAAATCGCACAGTAACCATCTCGCATATCTCTGGTGGACACCCGAACCGCGCCGTAAAGGAAGAGATAAAGGAGGGAGGGAAAGAAGAAAGAGAAAACTGAAAATTGGATTTTGGAGAAAGGCGCGGCGAGGCGCGCGTTGTGATGTCATGTGCCTCCTCGGAGCACCGCCGCGGTGAAATCGCACGTTCGCGGCCAGCAAAGCTTTCGCTTTAATTAAATTTCGACCACCTGGGGACATCGCACAGCATACGGGCGCCTTTGCGTTTCGCCTCCATCGAAACGCGGCTGCCACGGTCGGGTTCGAACCCGGGTACTCCGAATCAGTAGCCGAGCGCACTAACCACTGAGCTACCGCGGCGGGTCATCAGTGAATAAAGAATCCCTGGTTGTTGAGATATATCCGGAGCCCTGTTCCTTCTTTCACTCCCTTCCTTTAGGGTGTTTCCATCGTCCAACAATAATATTACTTGGTTTTGGGGGAAAGGAAATAGCGCAATATCTGTCTCATATATATCGTTGGACCCCTGAACCGCGCCGTAAGGGAAGGGATAAAGGAGGGAGTGAAAGAAGAAAGGAGGAAAGAGGCGCCGTAGTGGAGGGCTCCGGAATAATTTCGACCACCTGGGGATCTTTAACGTGCACTGACATCGCACAGCACACGGGCGCCTTAGCGTTTTTCCTCCATAAAAACGCAGCCGCCGCGGTCGGGTTCGAACCCGGGAACTCCGGATCAGTAGTCGAGCGCCCTAACCACTGAGCAACCGCGGCGGGGCCATTGTCCAACAAGAAGTGTCATTTACTGCGCCCCTCATGTCCTCCACAGTGAGTGAGTGAGTGAATAAACATTATTGCTCTAATAAAGGAGTCTTGCTTCTTGCCCGAAGATTGCCGATGTCTTCCAGGCTGAGCGTGGTTGGCGCCCCTAGTCCAAGGCACCACTGTCCCTGGCCATACGGCATGCGTGGCTCACTAGGTCCCTTTGGACCTTGAGATGGCTGCTGGTTAGCCGGTCTGCCAACTGCTCCGCATTTGGCTCTTTGTTACCTCGGAAAGCTACATTGTGTATGCATTCCCATGTGATATGATACAGCGCGGAGGTTGCCCCGCACCACGGACATGTATTCCTATACTGCTCCGGATGCATCCTCCACAGAAATTTTCATGTTCCGTTGGCAATTGCGACTTGTGACGTCATGATTTATAGCTCAACTAACATTGTAATTCGCTGGCTCCAGTATCGTACATCGTTGCCATCAACCAATGCCAACGACGCAAGAGAATGAAGTAACAATATCTAAAAATACCCGAGTTTTGCATTGTTTTCGCAGCTGAGCAACTCGTAGCACTATGTGGCTTCGGGGTGCAAATCCCCAGATGCCACCACTTACAACAGCTGAGTAAAAACGCGGGCTCTCTACTCTTGCGAGCTGTTGCAGAGCACTCAAGGTACTACACGGACCTGGGAGCGTTCGCGCTGTTGCTTTTTCCCTTATTCGAGCACACATGCACACACGGCAGTACAGCCAGTGAAATATCGACGAACACGGAGCGCTTTTAAGGCGAAAGCCTTTAAGCGCTCATACTCGAGGTGACAGTGTCCGTCCGGCTCATCTTGGCGCAGTGCCAGCTGCTACCCTCCCCCTCACCGGCGCGCATCCTCCTCTCACCCCCATCAGCATGCGGCGCATGCGCATGTGCGCATAGCAACAGTGACGTCAGACGCGCCGCCCGCCCCAGTGGCAGCTGCGGCGCGCGGCGTACGCACAGTTGTGTATAGCAACAGTGACGACATCCGCGCCGACAGGTGCAACAAGAACAGTTGAAGTAGCATAGTAACACAGTAACAGGCAGTCGAGGTGACACAATAATCAGGTTGGATTTCGCCATGCACACTTTAGGCCCACAAAGTGTGCCTGCAGTTTTTTTTTTTTTTTGCAAAGGAGTTTTGGGATAAATAAAGGGCCCGTTGCGATCTATACTCAAATTCACCCGTCATGTAACTCAGTGCGACGTTACTCGAGTGCGCAGGGCAAGGTGCCCTCAGCGGGCTTGCTCTCACACAGCGACGGAGCTGTTAAATGATGAGGCAGGCTCATTTTCACACTTTTTATTTTTTCGCCTTGCGGAACAT
The DNA here is from genome assembly GCF_052857255.1 of Amblyomma americanum. Lineage (NCBI taxonomy): Eukaryota > Metazoa > Arthropoda > Arachnida > Ixodida > Ixodidae > Amblyomma > Amblyomma americanum. Next base: position 48,589,258 of record NC_135498.1, read on the forward strand.
ACAAGAGGCAGTAGTGTGCTCGCTACAAACGCAGGATCATCTCGTACGCCGCACGTTTTCTCAGATGGGCCGAAAGTTCTCCTCACTGCTTCTACCAGCAGACATGCATGCACGCAGTGCAGACCTGGACCAAACACATGCACACACAGACACACGGGCGCGGAGCGTTGTTACGGCGTAACTCGCAGCTCGACGATCGAAGGCCTGGCAAGCGTCGCACGGTGTGCAGTCCAGTCCAGCACTCAGTGCGTGGTCCACTGTCGAGTCGCCCAGTCTACCTTTTCTCCACGCGAGATCTGCGCGGCGATCAGAGACAACCACTGCTGCGACTAACGCTCCGGCTGTTGCTGCAGCAGCTCGTTTTGCGCCCACTCTGCCGTCTTCATCAGGTGAATCCACAGGGGCTTCTGAACCGCAGGCAGCGCCAAACCGTAAACGAACTCGGCATAGTGCTCGGCACTGAAGTGCTTTATCTGCGTGAGCACGCGCAGGACGCGCTCCCGCACCTCCACTACGTCTTCTGTGGAGAACAGGTAGCGTTCTGTGGCTCCCGATGGATCGATCGAGACCAGAACCCAGCGAAGGAGATCCAGGCGCTCGCAGCTGGGCCAGTAGAACGCGTACTGCACGTCGTCATCGTTGTCGCGCGACTCCAGCGCCTCCAGTAACACGGCCAAGTTACGGCACCTGACGAGGTCCGGTGCTGCTCCTGGTCCGGTAGCCATGGTGCCGTCTGTTGAACGACCTCGAACGAAAAAACCTGCTACTCGCTCTGCCTTCTCGACGCGTCGGAGCCCTGCGTCGCCGACTTCAGCGAGACACTCCTTGGCCTTTAGCGCGGGAAGTGAGCAAGGTGCAGTTCGGACCTCCCGATCGACCACTGTCTGGGAAGAAAAGAGCGTCTCGAACTCAGCGAGCGCAGAGCACGCGCTCACCGTTCGATCACGTGACTACAAAATAGGCTGAACCAATAGGAGAGCAATGAAACTGCCAAAATACGAAGCGCCGTGAAGCGACACGTATACGTAGCCACCTGTGGCCAACTTGCGAAAAAAATTGAAAAGTGGTTTTTGAGGAAAGCAAATGGCGCAGCAATTGTCTCACATCTCGATGGACATTCGAACGCGCCCCGTAATGAAAGGAGGAAGGTGGGAGTGAAAAGAAGAAAGAGGTCCCGTTGTGGAGGGCTCCGGAATAATTTCTACCTCCTGGGGATCTGTAACGTGCACTGACATCGCACAGCACACGAGCGCCTTTGCATTTCGCCTCCATCGAAACGCGGCCGCCGCGGCCGGGTTCAAATCCGTGTACTCCGGATCAGTAGCCGAGCGCCCTAACCACTTACAGGTTGGTATGTGTAGCTTGTATTTAACTTATTCTTTACTTCATCCTAATTTTTAAGATATTTATTGTTTAAGCACATTAGCCCTTAAACAACCAGGAGGCTTAAATAAGAATAATTCATAAAATAACATGCGCTGCAGTTGCTTCGGAAGTATGGCTAGGAAAAGGGGAGTATGCGACACAATAAGTAGCAGTATTCATGCCATTCGCTCACCATTATAGGAATAGAAAGTCCGGACCCCGTAGAGTATCTGTTACGGGTCCAATTGGACTTATTTTTGGAAATGTGGCGGAGAGTTTGAAGGATGCTTCACTCCCGCCACCGGTTGACCCGGTATTGCACTACCTCCGGGATCGGCCTTGTCTTTAGCGCGTCTTTACTATCCTGTCTTTCTATCCCATCTTTCAACTCCCCTACTATGTGCACGTGGTAGCGATTGTGGCTCGGCTCGAGCCAGTGAGCAGGCCTGTGCACTTTCATTTCTTTCTTCCTGGCAACAACAGACAGACAGACAGACCACCATTATTATTAGAGAGTAAGCTCTCGCAATAGCGAATATTATTTTATACTATCGCCGTTTAACAGCTGTGTACGTGACGCGAAACTTGGTCCTCGGTTTCACACGGGAATAAAACGCTTTTCTGTACACGCGCCCCAGGTCAGCAAATTGAAGCCGCTAAAACTGAACAAGACTATGAGCAGAACAGCAAATCGTCCCTGCTTGACGCGTTGAAGAATCTTCCACGTGAAGAGAGTTATGTCAGCTTCCTCCAATCAAATGGACAAAAAAAAATTGGCTGTGGTTTAGCTCTGGTTAACACTAGTTGAATTGCGAAAGCTTCGTTTCCTCGGCACGTCGTCTACGCAGCGTCTCATTCCGACGCTCTCGAGAACTCAAACCGGTCTCTTCCAAAGTTGAAGAGTCACTCCGGGACGTCGCACTTCTTCTAGCCGCACCTTCGTTACGACGCTTCTCGAGTCGTGCGGCGCGTTCTTCTGGCGTCTCTTGAGCGCGTTGTCTCTACCTCGCTTAGTTCTGTCGTTGTCGTGTCTCTTTCGCGCTCTCCATAACGACTACAATACACTGCTGCTGCTGATAGAAAGAAAGAAAAGGAAAGTGCACGGGCCTGCCTACTGGCTCAAGCCGAACCACGCTCGCTGCTGCGTGCTGAAAGTAGGAGAGTTAAAGGATAGGAGAGCAAAGATAGAAAGAAATGGCGCACGCTAATGCCCCGGGCCGATCCCGGAGGCTGTGCAATGCCGGGCCGACCCGTGCCAGAGTGCCTCAAGCAAAGCACACCGCCATATTCGAAAAATAAGTTTAATATCTTGGGTCCAACGATGCAGCAGGTATTAAATCAGATATTAGGGGTCAGGTAGGGGTCAGGGTGAGGCGAAGTGCGTATATATATATATATATATATATATATATATATATATATATATATATATATATATATATATATACCTCCTCTCCCTCTACCCGAGCGGAGCACATCTGGTGGAGCGAGCTAATTAGTGAGCCTAATTAACGAAGTGTTCATTGATGTAAATCGCCTTCTGTACGGTGTGAAATGCTTGCACAAGGCCTCCAGTTAACCAACTGAATGAACGTTCCTAAATGATATAGGTGCTCTTTTTCGTTTTGAGCGAAGAAAATCGCGCATTAACTGTCTCGCTTCTCGGTGGGAAGACAATGGAAGGGGAAAGAGGTGCTCGTTATGACATACGTGACGGAAGCCAACAGTTACCGAAACCAAGGAGCATAGGGGATTTTTTTTTTCAATTTGTGGTGTTAATTGTAAACTAAGTGTTATATCATTTTATGGCTTAAAGATAATTGATAAGACCGCAGAAGAAAAAACAACCACATGCCTCCGGTGGGTTCGGATCACACCGGCGGCATGAGGCTGTTTTATTGCGAATGCTTGCCTCAGTGGATGGCGAGACTACGAGATGTGTACATGAGGTAGCAACGATAAGAGTGATGTTAAGTCGATATAATCAGGTCATTAACAATAAATATTTAAAGAAAATAATTACCGATAATTAATATTAAAATAGTGTGTGGCAGTAATAAATTAGTGACAGCAACAGTTACAGTAATCATAGTGGTAGTAACAGTTATGGTGACGTCATTAACCAGTCATATTATGGGACGCAACTGGTCAGATGATAGGAACATGTCTAAACAAGAAGTTATCGACGAGCTGGTGACGTCACAAAAGGCAAGAAAAAACGTCTACACGAAATTGCGCAGCTCCCTGTCAGTTCCTCCTTGAATGCCGATGCGTGCGGTACTCTAAATGCTTTCGCTTTTCCGCACGTGGAGAGATTTAAGGGCACCCCACCCCTTGATTTTTTCTTCTGTTGTCTAATCAATTATCCTAAGATGTTGATAATCTCAGCTGCTGATAATAAGTTAAATTCAAAAGAGGCCTGTTTTGCACGCCTAATAACACACGTCACCGAACCCTATAGCTGTTGTGATATTTGTGATATACGTTGTAGTCGGGAGGATGGGTAACACGGGGACGCCGAGGGACTCCTTTGCCTCATTTATTGTACTTCTGTGACCGGGTACCCATATTAAATGTACAAGGTTCAAATATGGAGGAATCAGAAATAAGAATGTGCTTAAGATGCGGGGAGTCAACAGGCGAAGCGAGGGAAGAGCACAGATAACGAATCAGTAATGACTGCCACTGCGGATAGACGTGTAGCTTGCGAAGAGGAAGCACTACTCCCAGAAACGCTGCTTGAAAAAAGTTGGGGTGTAATCCGGAAGACGCAGAGAAAGGACCACCTTAGACGCGGACAGAATATTCCCACACCTGCCTTTTCGTTGCATTGCGGGGCGCCGGTTGCTTTCATAACGTTAGTAGGTTTAGGGTTCTTAAATGATCTTCTAATAATACATTTAAAATGTGGGACGGTAAAAGTTTTGCATTTTGGGGGAACTGCCATCGGAAACAGCTTGAATAGAGGACACACTGTTCAGCGCCGAAGAATTAGTTTTGGAGTTGTGGGGTATAGCTGTGGGGTATGAAAGCGAGGCCGGTGGACACCAAAAAAAGACGACAGCCGCAAAACAGCATGGTCTGTGAACGGTAAGAGAAGGAATAAAGGAGGGAGTGAGAGAACAAAGAGGTGCCGTAGTGGAGGGCTCCGGAAAAATGAATGTGGGTTAGTTCAGCTAATCCAGGATATACAAAGCGAAAGATGTCGGCGTTCGCTGTGTTCATTGGCATTGGCGTTGACAATGTTCTAGACAGCGATGGCTTTGAGGAAAGGAAGGGCGCATAACTGGCTCCCTGGTTATGCGGACGCCTCATTCGTGCTTTGATACATGTGGCGGTGGTGAGAGGTGTGGCCTGAATGCGTTAGCGCTGACAGCGTTGTGGCTGACATGCGGCACTGCAGCAATAGCTAGGCCGCAGCGTTCATTTGGTGATCAATCTCTCGCGATCACCCATTAACTGCATGCCACCTCCCAGGGTGGCAGGGAGGGCGCGCTGCCTATCCAGTGTGCGGAACGCAATCAAAGCACGCTTTTGCATTTGGACAGCAACGCCACATACATGAAAGCGAGATTGAGGTCTCGACTGACCCACGGAGCCGGTTGTGCGCCTTTCCTTTCGTGAAAATGAACGGCCTTTGCAAAGTTGTCAACGCCAATGAACTCTATGAACGCCGTCGGCTCACTTGTTTTGTTTGGTTTTTGAGGAAAGGAAATCGCACAGTAACCGTCTCGCATATCTCTAGTGGACACCTGAACCGCGCCGTAAAGGAAGAGATAAAGGAGGGAGGGAAAGAAGATAGAGAAAACTGAAAATTGGATTTTGAGGAAAGGCGCGGCGAGGCGCACGTTGTGACGTCATGTGCCTCCTCGGAGAAACCGCCGCGGCGAAATCGGACGTTCGCGGCCAGCAAAGCTTTCGCTTAAATAATTTCGACCACCTGGGTACATCGCACAGCACACGGGCGCCTTTGCGTTTCGCCTCCATCGAAACGCGGCTGCCGCGGTCGGGTTCGAACCCGGGTACTCTGAACCAGTAGCAGAGCGCCCTAACCCCTGAGCTAACGCGGCGGGTCGTCAGTGAATAAAGAATCCCTGGTTGTTGAGATATATCCGGAGCCCTGCTCCTTCTTTCACTCTCTTCCTTTAGGGTGGTTCCATCGTCCAACAAGAAATGTCATTTACTGCGCCCCTCGTGTCCTCCACAGTGAGTGAGTGAGTGAATAAACTTTATTGCTCTAATAAAGGAGTCTTGCTGCTTGCCCGAAGATTGCCGATGTCTTCCAGGCTGAGCGTGGTTGGCGCCCCTTGTCCAAGGCATTACCGTCCCTGGCCATCCGGCATGCGTGGCTCACTAGGTCCCTTTGGACCTTGAGCTGGCTGATAAGCCGGTCCTCCCACTGCTCCGCATTTGGCTCTTTGTTACCTCGGAAAGCTACATTGTGTATGCATTCCCATGTGATATGATACATCGTGGGGGTTGCCCCGCACCACGGACATGTATTCCTATACTGCTCCGGATACATCCTCCACAGAAATTTTCATGTTCCGTTGGCAATTGCGACTTGTGCCGTCATGATTTATAGCTCAACTAACATTGTAATTCGCTGGCTCCAGTATCGTACATCGTTGCCATCAACCAATGCCAGCGGCGCAAGAGAATGAAGAAACAATGTCTAAAAATACCCGAGTTTTGCATTGTTTTCACAGCTGAGCAACTCGTAGCACTATGTGGCTTCGGGATGCGAATCCCCAGATGCCACCACTTACAACAGCATAGTCAAAACGCGGGCTCTGTACTCTTGCGAGCTGTTTCAGAGCACTCAAGGTACTACACGAACCTGGGAGCGCTCGCGCTGTTGCTTTTTCCCCTATTCGAGCACACATGCACACGCGGCAGTACAGCCAGTGATATATCCACGAACAGGGAGCGCTTTTAAGGCGAAAGCGTTTAAGCGCTCATACTCGAGGTGACGGTGTCCGTCCGGCTCATCTTGGCGCAGTGCCAGCTGCTCACCTCCCCCTCACCGACGCGCATCCTCCTCTCACCCCCATCAGCAGGCGGCGCATGCGCATGTGCGCATAGCAACAGTGACGTCAGACGCGCCGCCCGCCCCAGTGGCAGCTGTGGCGCGCGGCGTACGCACAGTTGTGTATAGCAACAGTGACGACATCCGCGCCGACAGGTGCATCAAGAACAGTTGAAGTAGCACAGTAACACAGTAACAGGCAGTCGAGGTGACAGTTATCAGGTTGGCTTTCGCCATGCACACTTTAGGCCCACAAAGTGTGCCTGCAGTTTTTTTTTTTTTTTGCAAAGGAGTTTTGGGATAAATAAAGGGCCCGTTGCGATCTATACTCAAATTCACCCGTCATGTAACTCAGTGCGACGTTACTCGAGTGCGCAGGGCAAGGTGCCCTCAGCGGGCTTGCTCTCACACAGCGACGGAGCTGTTAAATGATGAGGCAGGCTCATTTTCACACTTTTTATTTTTTCGCCTTGCGGAACATACAAGAGGCAGTAGTGTGCTCGCTACAAACGCAGGATCATCTCGTACGCCGCACGTTTTCTCAGATGGGCCGAAAGTTCTCCTCACTGCTTCTACCAGCAGACATGCATGCACGCAGTGCAGACCCGGACCAAACACATGCACACACAGACACACGGGCGCGGAGCGTTGTTACGGCGTAACTCGCAGCTCGACGATCGAAGGCCTGGCAAGCGTCGCACGGTGTGCAGTCCAGTCCAGCACTCAGTGCGTGGTCCACTGTCGAGTCGCCCAGTCTACCTTTTCTCCACGCGAGATCTGCGCGGCGATCAGAGACAACCACTGCTGCGACTAACGCTCCGGCTGTTGCTGCAGCAGCTCGTTTTGCGCCCACTCTGCCGTCTTCATCAGGTGAATCCACAGGGGCTTCTGAACCGCAGGCAGCGCCAAACCGTAAACGAACTCGGCATAGTGCTCGGAACTGAAGTGCTTTATCTGCGTGAGCACGCCCAGGACGCGCTCCCGCACCTCCACTACGTCTTCTGTGGAGAACAGGTAGCGTTCTGTGGCTCCCGATGGATCGATCGAGACCAGAACCCAGCAAAGGAGATCCAGGCGCTCGCAGCTGGGCCAGTAGAACGCGTACTGCACGTCGTCATCGTTGTCGCGCGACTCCAGCGCCTCCAGTAACACGGCCAAGTTACGGCACCTGACGAGGTCCGGTGCTGCTCCTGGTCCGGTAGCCATGGTGCCGTCTGTTGAACGACCTCGAACGAAAAAACCTGCTACTCGCTCTGCCTTCTCGACGCGTCGGAGCCCTGCGCCGCCGACTTCAGCGAAACACTCCTTGGCCTTTAGCGCGGGAAGTGAGCAAGGTGCAGTTCGGACCTCCCGATCGACCACTGTCTGAGAAGAAAAGAGCGTCTCGAACTCAGCGAGCGCAGAGCACGCGCTCACCGTTCGATCACGTGACTACAAAATACGCTGAACCAATAGGAGAGCAATGAAACTGCCAAAATACGAAGCGCCGTGAAGCGACACGTATACGTAGCCACCTGTGGCCAACTTGCGAAAAAAATTGAAAAGTGGTTTTTGAGGAAAGCAAATGGCGCAGCAATTGTCTCACATCTCTATGGACATTCGAACGCGCCCCGTAATGAGAGGAGGAAGGTGGGAGTGAAAAGAAGAAAGAGGTCCCGTAGTGGAGGGCTTCGGAATAATTTCTACCTCCTGGGGATCTGTAACGTGCACTGACATCGCACAGCACACGGGCGCCTTTGCATATCGCCTCCATCGAAACGCGGCCGCCGCGGCCGGGTTCGAATCCGGGTTCTCCGGATCAGTAGCCGAGCGTCCTAACCACTTACAGGTTGGTATGTGTAGCTTGTATTTAACGTATTCTTTACTTCATCCTAATTTTTAAGATCTTTATTGTTTAAACACATTAGCCATTAGACGACCAGGAGGCTTAAATAAGAATAATTCATAAAATAACATGCGCATGGCGCTGCAGTTGCTTCGGAAGTATGGCTAGGAAAAGGGGAGTATGCGACACAATAAATAGCAGTATTCATGCCATTTGCTCACCATTATAGGAATAGAAAGTCCGGACCCCGTAGAGTATCTGTTACGGGTCCAATTGGACTTATTTTTGGAAATGTGGCGGAGAGTTTGAAGGATGCTTCACTCCCGCCACCGGTTGACCCGGTATTGCACTACCTCCGGGATCGGCCCTGTCTTTAGCGCGTCTTTACTATCCTGACTTTCTATCCCATCTTTCAACTCTCCTACTATGTGCACGTGGTAGCGATTGTGGCCCGGCTCAAGCCAGTGAGCAGGCCTGTGCACTTTCATTTCTTTCTTCCTGGCAACAACAGACAAACAAACAGACCACCATTATTATTAGAGAGTAAGCTCTCGCAATAGCGAATATTATTTTATACTATCGCCATTTAACAGCTGTGTACGTGACGCGAAACTTGGTCCTCGGTTTCACACGGGAATGAAACGCTTTTCTGTAGCCGCGCCCCGGGTTAGCAAATTAAAGCCGCTAAAACTGAACAAGACTATGAGCAGAACAGCAAATCGTCCCTGCTTCACGCGTTGAAGAATCTTCCACGTGAAGAGAGTTATGTCAGCTTCCTCCAATCAAATGGACAAAAAAAATTGGCTGTGGTTTAGTTCTGGTTAACCCTAGTTGAATTGCGAAAGCTTCGTTTCCTCGGCACGTCGTCTATACGCAGCGTCTCAATCCGACGCTCTCGAGAACTCAAACCGGTCTCTTCCGACGTTGAAGAGTCACTCCGGGACGTGACACTTCTTCTAGCCGCACCTTCGTTACGACGCTTCTCGAGTCGTGCGGCGCGTTCTTATGGCGTCTCTTGAGCGCGTGGTCTCTACCTCGCTTCGTTCTGTCGTTGTCGCGTCTCTTTCGCGCTCTCCATAACGACTACAATACACTGCTGCTGCTGCTGCTGCTGCTGCTGATAGGAAGAAAGAAAAGGAAAGTGCACGGGCCTGCCTACTGGCTCAAGCCGAACCACGCTCGCTGCCGCGTGCTGAAAGTAGTAATAATAATAATAATTGGTTTTTTGGGGAAAGGAAATGGCGCAGTATCTGTCTCATATATCTTTGGACACCTGAACCGCGCCGTAAGGGAAGGGATAAAGGAGGGAGTGAAAGAAGAAAGGAAGAATAGGTGCCGTAGTGGAGGGCTCCGGAATAATTTCGACCACCTGGGGATCTTTAACGTGCACTGACATCGCACAGCACACGGGCGCCTTAGCGTTTTTCCTCCATAAAAGGGCAGCCGCCGCGGGCGGGTTCGAACCCGGGAACTCTGGATCAGTAGTCGAGCGCCCTAACCACTGAGCCACCGCGGCGGGGCTGCTGAAAGTAGGATAGTTAAAGGATAGGAGAGCAAAGATAGAAATTAATGGCGGGCGCTAATGCCCCGGGCTGATCCCGGAGGCTGTGCAATGCCGCGGCCGACTCGTGCCAGAGTGCCTCAAGCAAAGCACACCGCCATATTCGAAAAATAAGTTTAATATCTTGGGTCCAACGATCCGCAGCAGGTATTAAATCAGATATTAGGGGTCAGGTAGGGGTCAGGGTGAGGCGAAGCGCGCATATATATATGTGTATATATATATATATATATATATATATATATATATATATATATATATATATATATATATATATATATATATATATATATATATATATATATATACCGCAGCGGAGCATATCTGGTGGAACGAGCTAATTAGTGACCCTTATTAACGAAGTGCTCCTTGATGTAAATCCCCTTCTGTACGGTGTGCTTTGTACAAGGCCTCCAGTCATCCCACTGAACGAACGTTTCTAAATGATATTGGGGCTTTTTTTTTTTTGAGCAAAGAAAACAGTAACTGTCTCGCTTCTCGGTGGGAAGAACGGAAGGGAAAAGAGGTGCTCGTTATGACATAGGTGACGGAAGCCAACAGTTACCGAAACCAAGGAGCATAGGGGATTTTTTTTTCCAATTTGTGGTGTTAATTGTAAACAAAGTGTAATATTATTTTATGGCTTAAAGATAATTGATAAGACTGCAGAAGAAAAAACAACCACATGCCTCCGGTGGGTTCGGATCACACCGGCGGCATGAGGCTGTTTTATTGCGAAAGCTTGCCTCAGTGGATGGCGAGACTACGAGATGTGTACATGAGATAGCAACGATAAGAGTGATGTTAAGTAGATATAATCAGGTAATTAACAAGTAATAATTATTTAAACAAAATAATAACTGATAATTAATAATAAAATAGTGTGTGGCAGTAATAAATTAGTGACAGCAACAGTTAGTTACATAATCATAGTGGTAGTAATAGTTATGGTGACGTCATCAACCAGTCATATGATGGGACGCAACTGGTCAGATGATAGGAACATGTCTAAACAAGAAGTTATCGACGAGCTGGTGACGTCACAAAAGACAAGAAAAAACGTCTACACGAAATTGCGCAGCTCCCTGTCAGTTCGTTCTTGGATGCCGATGCGTGCGGTACTCTAAATGCTTTCGCACTTCCGCACGTGAAGAGATTTAAGAGCACCCCACCCCTTGATTTTTTTCTTGTGCTGTCTAATCAGTTATCCTAAGATGTTGATAATCTCAGCTGCTGATAATAAGTTAAATTCAAAAGAGGCCTGTTTTGCACGCCTAATAACACACGTCACCGAACCCTATAGCTGTTGTGATATACGATGTAGTCGGGAGGATGGGTAACACGGGGACGCCGAGGGACTCCTTTGCCTCATTTATTGTACTCCCGTGACCGGGTACCCATATTAAATGTACAAGGTTCAAATATGGAGGAATCAGAAATAAGAATGTCCTTAAGATGCGGGGAGTCAACAGGCGAAGCGAGGGAAGAGCACAGATAACGAATCAGTAATGACTGCCACTGCGGATAGACGTGTAGCTTGCGAAGAGCAAGCACTACTCCCAGAAACGCTGCTTGAAAAAATTTGGGTGTAATCCGGAAGACGCAGAGAAAAGGACCACCTTATATAGATGCGGACAGAATATTCCCACACCTGCCTTTTCGTTGCATTGCGGGGCGCCGGTTGCTTTCATAACGTTAGTAGGTTTAGGGTTCTTAAATGATCTTCTAATAATTCATTTAGAATGTGGGACGGTAAAAGTTTTGCATTTTGGGGGAACTGCCATCGAAAACAACTTGAATAGAGGACACACTGCTTAGCGCCGAAGAATTAGTTGTGGAGTTGTGGGGTATAGCTGTGGGATATGAAAGCGAGGCCGGTGGACACCAAAAAAGGATGACAGCCGCAAAACAGCATGGTCTGTGAACGGTAAGAGAAGGAATAAAGGAGGGAGTGAGAGAACAAAGAGGTGCCGTAGTGGAGGGCTCCGGAAAAATGAATGTGGGTTAGTTCAGCTAATCCAGAATATACAAAGCGAAAGATGTCGGCGTTCGCTGTGTTCATTGGCATTGGCGTTGACAATGTTCTAGACGGCGATGGCTTTGAGGAAAGGAAGGGCGCATAACTGGCTCCCTGGTTATGCGGACGCCTCATTCGTGCTTTGATACATGTGGCGGTGGTGAGAGGTGTGGCCTGAATGCGTTAGCGCTGACAGCGTTGTGGCTGACATGCGGCACTGCAGCAATAGCTAGGCCGCAGCGTTCATTTGGTGATCAATCTCTCGCGATCACCCATTAACTGCATGCCACCTCCCAGGGTGGCAGGGAGGGCGCGCTGCCTATCCAGTGTGCGGAACGCAATCAAAGCACGCTTTTGCAGTTGGACAGCAACGCCATATACATGAAAGCGAGATTGAGGTCTCGACTGACCCACGGAGCCGGTTGTGCGCCTTTCCTTTCGTGAAAATGAACGGCCTTTGCAAAGTTGTCAACGCCAATGAACTCTATGAACGCCGTCGGCTCCGTTGTTTTGTTTGGTTTTTGAGGAAAGGAAATCGCACAGTAACCGTCTCGCATATCTCTGGTGGACACCTGAACCACGCCGTAAAGGAAGAGATAAAGGAGGGAGGGAAAGAAGAAAGAGAGAACTGAAAATTGGATTTTGAGGAAAGGCGCGGCGAGGCGCACGTTGTGACGTCATGTGCCTCCTCGGAGAAACCGCCGCGGCGAAATCGGACGTTCGCGGCCAGCAAAGCTTTCGCTTAAATAATTTCGACCACCTGGCTACATCGCACAGCACACGGGCGCCTTTGCGTTTCGCCTCCATCGAAACGCGGCTGCCGCGGTCGGGTTCGAACCCGGGTACTCTGAACCAGTAGCAGAGCGCCCTAACCCCTGAGCTAACGCGGCGGGTCGTCAGTGAATAAAGAATCCCTGGTTGTTGAGATATATCCGGAGCCCTGTTCCTTCTTTCACTCCCTTCCTTTAGGGTGGTTCCATCGTCCAACAAGAAATGTCATTTACTGCGCCCCTCGTGTCCTCCACAGTGAGTGAGTGAGTGAGTGAATAAACATTATTGCTCTAATAAAGGAGTCTTGCTGCTTGCCCGAAGATTGCCGATGTCTTCCAGGCTGAGCGTGGTTGGCGCCCCTAGTCCAAGGCATTACCGTCCCTGGCCATACGGCATGCGTGGCTCACTAGGTCCCTTTGGACCTTGAGCCGGCTGCTGGTTAGCCGGTCTTCCCACTGCTCCGCATTTGGCTCTTTGTTACCTCAGAAAGCTACATTGTGTATGCATTCCCATATGATATGATACATCGTGGGGGTTGCCCCGCACCACGGACATGTATTCCTATACTGCTCCGGATACATCCTCCACAGAAATTTTCATGTTCCGTTGGCAATTGCGACTTGTGACGTCATGATTTACAGCTCAACTGACATTGTAATTCGCTGGCTCCAGTATCGTACATCGTTGCCATCAACCAATGCCAACGACGCAAGAGAATGAAGAAACAGAATATCTAAAAATACCCGAGTTTTGCATTGTTTTCACAGCTGAGCAACTCGTAGCACTATGTGGCTGAGGGATGCAAATCCCCAGATGCCACCACTTACAACAGCTGAGTAAAAACGCGGGCTTTGTACTCTTGCGAGCTGTTTCAGAGCACTCAAGGTACTACACAAACATGGGAGCGCTCGCGCTGTTGGTTTTTCCCTGATTCGAGCACACATGCACACGCGGTAGTACAGCCAGTGATATATCGACGAACAGGGAGCGCTTTTAAGGCGAAAGCCTTTAAGCGCTCATACTCGAGGTGACGGTGTCCGTCGGGCTCATCTTGGTCCGTCCGGCTCATCTTGTCGAAGGGCCAGCTGCTACCCTCCCCCTCACCGGCGCGCATCCTCCTTTCACCCCCATCAGCAGACGGCGCATGCGCATGTGCGCATAGCAACAGTGACGTCAGACGCGCCGCCCGCCCGTGGCAGCTGCGGCGCGCGGCGTACGCACAGTTGTGTATAGCAACAGTGACGACATCCGCGCCGACAGGTGCATGAGAACAGTTGAAGTAGCATAGTAACACAGTAACAGGCAGTCGAGGTGACACAGTAATCAGGTTGGCTTTCGCCATGCACACTTTAGGCCCACAAAGTGTGCCTGCAGTTTTTTTTTTTTTTTGCAAAGGAGTTTTGGGATAAATAAAGGGCCAGTGGCGATCTATACTCAAATTCACCCGTCACGTAACTCCGTGCGACGTTACTCGAGTGCGCAGGGCAAGGTGCCCTCAGCGGGCTTGCTCTCACACAGCGACGGAGCTGTTAAATGATGAGCCAGGCTCATTTTCACACTTTTTATTTTTTCGCCTTGCGGAACATACAAGAGGCAGTAGTGTGCTCGCTACAAACGCAGGATCATCTCGTACGCCGCACGTTTTCTCAGATGGACCGAAAGTTCTCCTCACTGCTTCTACCAGCAGACATGCATGCACGCAGTGCAGACCTGGACCAAACACATGCACACACAGACACACAGGCGCGGAGCGTTGTTACGGCGTAACTCGCAGCTCGACGATCGAAGGCCTGGCAAGCGTCGCACGGTGTGCAGTCCAGTCCAGCACTCAGTGCGTGGTCCACTGTTGAGTCGCCCAGTCTACCTTTTCTCCACGCGAGATCTGCGCGGCGATCAGAGACAACCACTGCTGCGACTAACGCTCCGGCTGTTGCTGCAGCAGCTCGTTTTGCGCCCACTCTGCCGTCTTCATCAGGTGAATCCACAGGGGCTTCTGAACCGCAGGCAGCGCCAAACCGTAAACGAACTCGGCATAGTGCTCGGCACTGAAGTGCTTTATCTGCGTGAGCACGTCCAGGACGCGCTTCCGCACCTCCACTACGTCTTCTGTGGAGAACAGGTAGCGTTCTGTAGCTCCCGATGGATCGATCGAGACCAGAACCCAGCGAAGGAGATCCAGGCGCTCGCAGCTGGGCCAGTAGAACGCGTACTGCACGTCGTCATCGTTGTCGCGCGACTCCAGCGCCTCCAGTAACACGGCCAAGTTACGGCACCTGACGAGGTCCGGTGCTGCTCCTGGTCCGGTAGCCATGGTGCCGTCTGTTGAACGACCTCGAACGAAAAAACCTGCTACTCGCTCTGCCTTCTCGACGCGTCGGAGCCCTGCGCCGCCGACTTCAGCGAAACACTCCTTGGCCTTTAGCGCGGGAAGTGAGCAAGGTGCAGTTCGGACCTCCCGATCGACCACTGTCTGGGAAGAAAAGAGCGTCTCGAACTCAGCGAGCGCAGAGCACGCGCTCACCGTTCGATCACGTGACTACAAAATAGGCTGAACCAATGGGAGAGCAATAAAACTGCCAAAATACGAAGCGCCGTGAAGCGACACGTATACGTAGCCACCTGTGGCCAACTTGCGAAATAAATTGAAAAGTGGTTTTTGAGGAAAGCAAATGGCGCAGCAATTGTCTCACATCTCGATGGACATTCGAACGCGCCCCGTAATGAAAGGAGGAAGGTGGGAGTGAAAAGAAGAAAGAGGTCCTGTAGTGGAGGGCTCCGGAATAATTTCTACCTCCTGGGGATCTGTAACGTGCACTGACATCGCACAGCACACGGGCGCCTTTGCATTTCGCCTCCATCGAAACGCGGCCGCCGCGGCCGGGTTCGAATCCGGGTGCTCCGGATCAGTAGCCGAGCGCCCTAACCACTTACAGGTTGGTATGTGTAGCTTGTATTTAACTTATTCTTTACTTCATCCTAATTTTTAAGATATTTATTGTTTAAGCACATTAGCCCTTAAACAACCAGGAGGCTTAAATAAGAATAATTCATAAAATAACATGCGCTGCAGTTGCTTCGGAAGTATGGCTAGGAAAAGGGGAGTATGCAACACAATGAATAGCAGTATTCATGCCATTCGCTCACCATTATAGGAATAGAAAGTCCGGACCCCGTAGAGTATCTGTTACGGGTCCAATTGGACTTATTTTTGGAAATGTGGCGGAGAGTTTGAAGGATGCTTCACTCCCGCCACCGGTTGGCCCGGTATTGCACTACCTCCGGGATCGGCCTTGTCTTTAGCGCGTCTTTACTATCCTGTCTTTCTATCCCATCTTTCAACTCTCCTACTATGTGCACGTGGTAGCGATTGTGGCCCGGCTTGAGCCAGTGAGCAGGCCTGTGCACTTTCATTTCTTTCTTCCTGGCAACAACAGACAGACAGACAGACAGACAGACAGACAGACAGACAGACAGACAGACAGACAGACAGACAGACAGACACAGACAGACAGACCACCATTATTATTAGAGAGTAAGGTCTCGCAATAGCGAATATTATTTTATACTATCGCCGTTTAACAGCTGTGTACGTGACGCGAAACTTGGTCCTCGGTTTCACACGGGAATGAAACGCTTTTCTGTAGACGCGCCCCAGGTCAGCAAATTAAAGCCGCTAAAACTGAACAAGACTATGAGCAGAACAGCAAATCGTCCCTGCTTCACGCGTTGATGAATCTTCCACGTGAAGAGAGTTATGTCAGCTTCCTCCAATCAAATGGACAAAAAAAATTGGCTGTGGTTTAGCTCTGGTTAACCCTAGTTGAATTGCGAAAGCTTCGTTTCCTCGGCACGTCGTCTATACGCAGCGTCTCAATCCGACGCTCTCGAGAACTCAAACCGGTCTCTTCCAACGTTGAAGAGTCACTCCGGAACGTGGCACTTCTACTAGCCGCACCTTCGTTACGACGCTTCTCGAGTCGTGCGGCGCGTTCTTCTGGCGTCTCTTGAGCGCGTTGTCTCTACCTCGCTCCGTTCTGTCGTTGTCGCGTCTCTTTCGCGCTCTCCATAACGACTACAATACACTGCTGCTGCTGCTGCTGATAGGAAGAAAGAAAAGTGCACGGGCCTGCCTACTGGCTCAAGCCGAACCACGCTCGCTGCCGCGTTCTGAAAGTAGGCGAGTTAAAGTATAGGAGAGCAAAGATGGAAAGAAATGGCGCGCGCTAATGCCCCGGGCCGATCCCGGAGGCTGTGCAATGCCGGGCCGACCCGTGCCAGGGTGCCTCAAGCAAAGCATACCGCCATATTCGAAAAATAAGTTCAATATCGTGGGTCCAACGATGCAGCAGGTATTAAATCAGATACTAGGGGTCAGGTAGGGGTCAGGGTGAGGCGAAGCGCGTATGTATATATATACCTCCTCTCCCTCTACCCCAGTGGAGCACATCTGGTGGAGCGAGATAATTAGTGAGCCTAATTAACGAAGTGTTATTGATGTAAATCGCCTTCTGTACGGTGTGAAATGCTTGTACAAGGCCTCCTGTTATCCCACTGAACGAACGTTCCTAAATGATATTGGCGCTTTTTTTTTGAGCAAAGAAAACAGTGACTGTCTCGCTTCTCGGTGGGAAGAACGGAAGGGAAAAGATGTGCTCGTTATGACATACGTGACGGAAGCCAACAGTTACCGAAACCAAGGAGCATGTGGGATTTTTTTTTTCAATTTGTGGTGTTAATTGTAAACAAAGTGTAATATTATTTTATGGCTTAAAGATAATTGATAAGACTGCAGAACAAAAAACAACCACATGCCTCCGGTGGGTTCGGATCACACCGGCGGCATGGGGCTGTTTTATTGCGAAAGCTTGCTTCAGTTGATGGCGAGACTACGCGATGTGTACATGAGATAGCAACGATAAGAGTGATGTTAAGTAGAAATAATTAGGCCATTAACAAGTAATAGTTAATTAAACAATGTAAAAACCGATAATTAATAATAAAATAGTGTGTGGCAGTAATAAATTAGTGACAGCAGCAGTTAGTTACATAATCATAGTGGTAGTAACAGTTATGGTGTCGTCATCAACCAGTCATATGATGGGGCGCAACTGGTCAGATGATAGGAACATGTCTAAACAAGAAGTTATCGACGAGCTGGTGACGTCACAAAAGACAAGGAAAAACGTCTACACGAAATTACGCAGCTCCCTGTCAGTTCCTTCTTGGATGCCGATGCGTGCGGTACTCTAAATGCTTTCGCATTTCCGCACGTGAAGAGATTTAAGGGCACCCCACCCCTTGAATTTTTTCTTCTGCTGTCTAATCAGTTATCCTAAGATGTTGATAATCTCAGCTGCTGATAATAAGTTAAATTCAAAAGAGGCCTGTTTTGCACGCCTAATAAGACACGTCACCGAATTCTATAGCTGTTGTGATATACGTTGTAGTCGGGAGGATGGGTAACACGGGGACGCCGAGGGACTCCTTTGCCTCATTTATTGTACTTCCGTGACCGGGTACCCATATTAAATGTACAAGGTTCAAATATGGAGGAATCAGAAATAAGAATGTGCTTACGATCGATGGGGGAGTCAACAGGCGAAGCGAGGGAAGAGCACAGATAACGAATCAGTAATGACTGCCACTGCGGATAGACGTGTAGCTTGCGAAGAGCAAGCACTACTCCCAGAAACGCTGCTTGAAAAAAATTGGGGTGTAATCCGGAAGACGCAGAGAAAAGGACCACCTTAGACGCGGACAGAATATTCCCACACCTGCCTTTTCGTTGCATTGCGGGGCGCCGGTTGCTTTCATAACATTAGTAGGTTTAGGGTTCTTAAATGATCTTCTAATAATTCATTTAGAATGTGGGACGGTAAAAGTTTTCCATTTTGGGGGAACTGCCATCGAAAACAGCTTGAATAGAGGACCCACTGTTTAGCGCCGAAGAATTAGTTTTGGAGTTCCCGGGTTCGAACCCGACCGCGGCGGCTGCGTTTTTATGGAGGAAAAACGCCAAGGCGCCCGTGTGCTGTGCGATGTCAGTGCACGTTAAAGATCCCCAGGTGGTCGAAATTATTCCGGAGCCCTCCACTACGGCACCTATTCTTCCTTTCTTCTTTCACTCCCTCCTTTATCCCTTCCCTTACGGCGCGGTTCAGGTGTCCAAAGATATATGAGACAGATACTGCGCTATTTCCTTTCCCCAAAAAACCAATTATTAATTATTATTATGGGGTATAGTTGTGGGGTATGAAAGCGAGGCCGGTGGACACCAAAAAAGGACGACAGCCGCAAAACAGCATGGTCTGTGAACGGTAAGCGAAGGAATAAAGGAGGGAGTGAGAGAACAAAGAGGTGCCGTAGTGGAGGGCTCCGGAATAATTTCGACCACCTGGGAATCTTTACCGCGCACTGACATCGTACAGCACACGGGCGCCTTTTGCGTTTCGCCTCCATTGAAGCAAGGCGCCGCGGTTTTTTTTTGTTTCTTTTTTAGGACAACATCAGCGCATGAGGAAAGGGATGAAGGAGTCAGAGAATTAGCGCAAAAGGCACTATATAGTGGAGGCGCCCAACCGTTTGGGGTCTTTAAAAAGAATGTCGCAGTACACTTCACGAGTCCATTTGCTCTGTCTGAAAAGGTTATGAATTGAAGAAAGCCGCCTTCATCTAACTCGCCGTGGTGGCTCAGTGATTGGGGCGCTCGGCTACTGCGGCGGAGTACCCGGGTTCGAACCCGACCGCGGCGGCCACGTTCGATGGAGGCGAAACGCAAAAGGTGCCCGTGTGCTCGACGTCAGTGCACTTTAAAGATCCTGGAGTTCTCCACTATGGTACCTCTTCCTCTCTGCCTTAATTCCTTCACTCCCACCATCCTCCCTTCCCTCACGGCGCGGTTGAAGTGTCCAAGTATAGAAGTGAGACAGTTATTGTGTCATGTCCGTTCCTCAACGAGGAGGAGGATAAACTTTATTTTCATCGACCAAGGTAGCAGTTGGTAAGGGGTTATAGCCCCATCAAGTGGCCATGAGCCCGTGGCGTTCGGCGACTTCTAGGGCTCTTGTCACAACCCGGACCTGAGTATCCGAGTCGGAACCGAGCAATGCGGCCTCCCACTGGTTTGTATTCGAGAGCTGCAAACTTCGCGGAGGGGAGTCCTGAGGGCAAGCCCAGAGTATGTGGGATAGAGTGGCATGTTGGCCACATAGTTGACAGGAGGGAGAGTAGACCCCAGTGTATATGCGGGCATATATCGCGTGGTTGGGGAAGGTGTTCGTTTGGAGTTGCTTCCCCGCAAGCCTCTTGGGGTTTGGTCAGAGAAATATGCGCGGGGGGATATAGAAGTCTACCTAAGCGGTAGTGCATGGTTATGTCATGAAATGTAACCATACGATCTTTCGCCGTCCGCAGGATGGGCGATAACACATCCTGGTCGACGTATACTCGGGCATGATTGTGGGCCGCCTCGTTCCCTGGATGGGATGAGTGCGCAGTGACCCAGATCAATTGGATCGGGCGGAGTTGGTCCTTGGTGGAGCGGAGGAGAGATAGGGTGACGGGAGAGACCCGGCCTTTGGCCGTTCCTCAAAAAACTGATTCATATATATATATAATGGCGGGATGTGGCGATGCACTCTACGCCTCTCTCCTTCCGGACGTTCTTTGCTTTTCTTTAGTGCGAGAGCACTACTTCACTTGCAAAGCTGAAAAACCTGGGGTACGTATGAAGCCTCAGCCTCTAGCCCTTGACCTTGAACTTTGACCTTGATCTTGCATGCGGTTGCCTTTGAGGCGGTGGTGCCTCAAGTGTTTTCGCACGTCCTAATCTTTATTATTTATTCAAAAAGAATCCTCAGTGCCAGAGGCATGAAAGAGATTTGTAAAATCCTTCCACAGAGTTGCGGCACACCACATCCGCAGGTAAGGTTGTCAATGGCCCCAACAAAATAAAAAGATTTTTTCGAAAAGATCAGTCCTAGAGGTGTAAGGTCGTACCTTACAGTTGTGATCTTTTCGGGAAGACAGATAATGAGGGGAATAAAGATACGAAGACGCCGAGATTCCCGTTTGATTGTGGTAAATATAAAAAAGTTTCAATCGTAGATTTTTTACACGTTCACAAAGCGACACCCAGCCTAGGTCTTTCTTTAACACAGTGTAACTAAGAGAGCGAGTGTACTTACCCAAGACGAACCTGGGAGCAAAATACTGAATTCTCTTAAGTGCATCAATATGAACACGGTGAACTGAATCCCACACGTTAAAACCCTCCCAATTTTATAATAATAATAATAATAATAATAATAATAATAATAATAATAATAATAATAATAATAATAATAATAATAATAATAATAATAATAATAATAATAATTTGTTTTTGTGGAAAGGAAATGGCGCAGTATCTGTCTCATATATCGTTGGACACCTGAACCGCGCCGTAAGGGAAGGGATAAAGGATTGAGTGAAAGAAGAAAGGAAGAGAGGTGCCGTAGTGGAGGGCTCCAGAATAATTTCGACCACCTGGGGATATTTAACGTGCACTGACATCGCACAGCACACGGGCGCCTTAGCGTTTTGCCTCCATAAAAACGCAGCCCCCGCGGTCGGGTTCGAACACGGGAACTCCAGATCAGCAGCCGAGCGCCCTGACCACTGAGCCACCCAATTTTTCCTCGTATGAAAAATGGTTTTGAGAAAAGAGGAGGACGTATAGTTACTCTCTCTATCATCTGGGTGGACGCCTCATGTGCGCCGTGAGAGTCGGGATGAAGGAGAGGTGTGAACGAAGAAAGGCAGAAAGAGGCGCCGTACTGGAGAGTTCTCTAATAATCTGTGATATTTTCGTCCGCCCGGCCAGATCAGTCGGTAGAGCACGACACTCTTAATCTGTATAACAAGGACTCTGGCATAATTTCGACCACCTGGGGATCTTCAGCATGCACTGACACCGCACAGCACACGGGCGCCATTGCACACGATCGTAGTGTAATAGAATACGCTCTAGCAATGGTTACGCCAGTCGTTGCCTTCAAAATCACGCAGCTAGATTAACGATTTTTTTTTTTGCGCGCGGTGCTTCATGAGTAAGATTGCAAGTTAATGGCTCAAGCCGTGTCAATTTCGAACAGCGGAGCTTCTTCGGCGAGTGCTCGAATGGCTATGTGATCACTGGGTCAAAATTTCTAAGTCTATTTCAGTTGTTCTGACGGTACTAATTCTGGTTTGGTAAGCTTCTGAAAACACCCCTCTTTACGCGTACAGCACAGCACTCTGTTTTTGGCGACTTCATATGAAACAGGAACGTTCACTATGACCCAGAAAAACGAAACTGCAACCAAATGTATGTGCAATGCAAATTTATTGAGACAATCCGCATATTTAAAAAAAATATGAATAGTTTTATTTGTTTACAAAAGTTCCTGATTATAAGCTGCATGCTACTAAATGTACAGTATTGTGCGTTTTTATCGTGAAGACTTTCAAAAGTTTCCCCGCCTCAACCGCTGGCTCATTTGCGATGAAACTGCACACAGAGCTTGCGTATTATGGTAACTTTTGTTTCGTAGGAAGTTTGACAACGGTACTTACTTAGTTGAGCCGTGCATGATGCGAAAACATAATCGTCTACGTAGAGATCGGCAACCAAAACCCGCAGACGACGCTTTTTCGCTGAAAGGCGGCAGTGGCGCCATCTGTTTGCGGTAGCGCAAAGCGTCACGACAAGGCCGTCGAGGAAGCGTTGCAAGGAGCGCGGGCCCTTTGAATATGCTGTTTCTGTCGATTCGTCTAGTTGGTATGAATCCATGATTTGGGCCGTGTTCCACGTGTCTCTCTTCGTTTGTGTCCCATCGTTTCGTCTGCTTCTACTGAAGCGCTTACAACATTTTCGACTAATTAAGCGAAAAAATATCAGAACAAATGATTTAACGAGGCTTTACCTTTTAAAGAATATTGTTTGCAAGGCTCGCCTCGGCGGCCTTGTCGTGACGGTTTCCACTGCCCAAAACAGATGGCGCCACTGCCGCCCTTCAGCGAAAAAGCGTCGTCTGCGGGTTTTGGTTGCCGATCTCTACGTAGACGATTACGTTTTCGCATCATGCACGGCTCAACTAATGGTGTCTTCGGCTGAGCCGCACTGCCTCCGTGCCGGTGCTTAGGAAGTGACGTCAAATACTGCACGAGTGGCGCGTCCACTTGCAACTCAGCCGAACGTGCAAAATATTCTCATCGTGCTGTTGCTCTTTCTGCCCTCTGTTCACGATGGCCTCCGAGACTCTCAAAAATTTCGGAGGCCATTCTTACGAGCAGCCGACGCCAACGACTGCAGTCGGATATTTGTACAGCTAGCAATGCGCAGGAACGGCGTTTATAGCGATGGTGGGCAAGGCGGGAACCACGACCATGCTCATGAAATACTGTGACTGTGCTTGTGCAGGTTTGTCAGACACACCACGGCGTTATGCTTGCCGGTTTTGATGCATACGCTTTAGAGCAGCTAGAGGGACTTCCGAATATATCTGCCGACGATTCTCAATCCAATCTCAGCTCCCCACATTGTCACTGTATTGATATATCTTTTATCCTATGCTCACGTTGACAAAAAGTATGATGTCATAAAGTGCAGGCGTGCCAGATGAACCGCATTTGCCGTCCGCCGCACTAAAAATATTGACGAACCTTTTATTTTTTCAAACGGTCAAGGCACAGCGCTCACCGGCCGGTGGCTGCATGATTGCAGCGCGAATAAATGCATTGCAGCCGCTACAATATTCAACATTTCTTTATAGTATGCACACTTGTGATGCTTCGTGTTTTTTCCTCTTCGTCGATGCTTCCTATCGGCCACTGTGTAGTGAATTGTCTGCGCCAACAGCATCGTCCGCCCGCGACAGTCTGCTAGCGCGACCTGCACGACGGGATTGCACCGCGCTCCACCGTCGGTCTCCACGGTGACTCGTGTCGTGCTCGTCCCAGCCGAACGCACGGCACTGCACGAGTGGCATCCAGCCGAACGTGGGGCACCGCACGAGTGCGCGGAAAACTCCACGAGTGCCGTCAGCCGAAGACACCATAAGTAAGCACCGTTGTGAAACTTGCTACGATACCAAAGTTGCCATAATACGCATGCTCTGTGTGCAGTTTCACGGCAAATGAGCCAGCGGTTGAGGCGGGGAAATTTTTTAAAGTGTTCACGATAAAAACGCACAACACTGTACATGATCAGGGGGTAGCACAAAAGTTGTACTAATCTTCAAAAGTCTTGAAAACAAATGATCTGCACAATAATGCAGTTAGCAATAATAAAAATGAAGTGATATTTTTTTTTGTCGGCAATATTACTGATATCGCCAGTGATATGAGCACCCACTAATGCCCGTTTCAAAGAAGACGCTCCTAATGCTCCTAACATCCATCCACTTTTAACACATCCATGCCATCCATGGCGGCAAGATCGAATTTAAATACGAGCGTACCCGTAGGGCGCTAATCGGACGTTGCGGTCGAAATGCACCTGTAACGATAGTCCACTCATACGATTAGCTATTAACAAACCTTAGGAGGGACTACCGATCACTTGAAGTATCTCTTATGTCGTGTTCAGGGAAACGTGTATATGTCTGCCGGTCATGGAAGTCGAGCAGTTCTACGGCTGCTACCTGCTCTACTGCACGAATCCCAAGTACAAGGGGCACACTTATATTGGATTCACAGTGGACCCTAACAGAAGAATCAAGCAGCACAATAAGGGATTAAAAGCTGGCGGAGCATGGCGCACAAGTCGAGAAGGACCATGGTGGGACAAGTTATTATTATTTTTTAGAATGTGAAGTTGTTCGTGAATTACTGTTTTTCCGCTGCTGCTATAGTAACATTTCATATTGGTACGGCTTTCTCGCCGGGCTCTTTGTCGCATTTTGGCAGCTAGACTGAGCTAGTATTAATACATGAACGGCCACTTTTCACATCCGGATCTTGTAAATGTGAAGAGAGGTGACACGCTGTCCGCCGTAGTAGGCCGGGTTATTCAGATCACGCTTTGCTTCCACGAAGAATAAGGTGTACTTATGGAGCACGGAGTCTGTATGTTGACGTACGTCTCTGCCACGAGCTAACACGGTTTCGCTGATGTACTCGGGATAAATGTCGCTTTGTCGATTCCATATCTGTACTCAAACCCCGTAATGTTTTGCAGTTTATTGCTGACAGATGCGTACAGTTGCGATCGCAGGATGTAGAAGAAGAAAAGCAAGATGAAACGGAGAAGAAAAGGAGTGCCATTGTAATGCTTTGCGAGCTGCTCTGTTGTTCGGGATGACCCCTGCTGTGCCTCGCTCCGATCAGGTGAGGTTACAGGGGACTGACGCAGCCTAACATGTTGTCGTTATAGTAAGTCTGCAGCAGGGAGGCCTCGTGTGTGAGTGTTACTGTAATGCCTTTGGAACGCCTACCAGCACGACCTCCAACCCCCCCCCCCCCCCCCCCCTCAGCATTATTACTGGTATTCGGTCTGAAGGCATGACGACATGCGCAATGTAATCGAAAAACGGAAAGGAACCCCCCCCCCACCCCCCCCCCCCCCCTCTGATAAACTAAACCAACCCTAACAACGTGAAAAAGCAGCAAGTGGCTTCAAACGCTCTTGTCGAACGTTCGGCATTTACAGACCACAGTATCGGCTGGACACAGTAGGCTCGTGTAACTTGCAAGATGAAGGGACTTGGGGCCCGCAGGTTTTATCAGAATGACGGAGACTTTCCGCCAGTGTACGCTGTGATATAGACTAGCTGTGTGCGCCAGTGCGCGCCAAGCGAGATAAGATTGTTATACTTCGTGCACAGCAACCCAGTGCTGTTGCCACTTAACCACTACGGAAGGTCATGCATTAAGAAATAGGTATTTTTTTTTAAATAATTATTCGTCGTTCGTAAAGGTCTCTACCATTTCTGTGTGAAACGTTACGAAAGTGTGCCCCAGTAACCTCATAACGAATTGTGGAACACACTAGAACATTGAATTATCGCTTAAAGTTTGCTTGGAGCTTGTAAGTAGGGGTCTTTTTCTTCTTTCATTTGCAGAATGATAAGAGCGGCTCCGCGGCAGTAATGGGCGCCCGGGCCTCAGGTTCTAATGTAAACTTAAATTCGGCTGCCCCTTCGGGTACGAAGGAAAGGGGCGGCTCTGGCGGCACTGAACAGCGCCGGGACTCAGATAGGTCAGAGTCGCGTCTGGACGTTTCGGGGACGTCGCTTCGGAAGGATAAGGACAAGGCGATACTTCCGGCGGACGCTCCCGCACCTCGGCTCTGCCACATAGTAAGGCGGCCCGACTTCGACGGGTACGGCTTCACACTGTTGGCGGACAACCGGCGGCAGCTGCCCACCGTGATCGATGTCGAAGAGGGAAGCCCGGCTGAAGCCGCAGGTCTTCGAGTCAAGGACCGCATCGTCGAGGTGAGAGAGGATTGTCGGTTAGAGTATATCAGGGTGTGTCCGTGCTTAATTTTATGCCCGTATACATGATGAACGCCTCACTCCTGCAGTACACATAGTTGTAGTGATGGTGATAATGACGTGATGAAAGTGCTTTGGGTGAAGCGGGAACAATCTCGCCTGAAAAAACATTCTGCAGATAGACAGAGGACACGACGTGAGGCGGGACTAGAGCAGAGAACGGAAGTTAGCGCCCCTTGGCCATTATGTGTCCTCATTGGCCAAGTTAAAATGATTTGCACGATTTTAAGGTGCGCATTAAGTATACTTGTCTGCTGTACGGCAGGCTGCATATGTCTGCCTAGATGACGAAACACGAGCATATTAGGTGAGGCAAGGGTGCAGATATACCTATGACTGCGCTTGCCACTTCCCTATCTGGTCCTCGTCCTGTCTAGGCAGCACCGATCGGCGGCCCACAAGGCGTGCAGAGCACTCTCGTTTCTTGAGGCCGGCATCTTGCTTATACAGCGGATTGCGACTTTGCAGCGCCAGTGTCCATGCCTGGTATCCTTGCTCGTGAACCCCTTTCCCTCTTCCCTTTTACGCCCACTCTTTCTTTGCCTCAGCGCAGGGTAGCCAACCGAAACACTCTTCTAATTAACCTCCGTGCCTTCCCTTTTTCTCTTTATCTCCCTCTATTCGCGCATTTTGTTTCTACGAGCAAGATTCTTGACCATGTCACCAATGCTTCTTGTCTGTGTCTCCAATGTCTGTCAAGAGATTGCCTGAGTATGACTTAAGAAACACCCATGAGCGTCCTCCAGCCGGTCGAGTTTACGGGCTCGATCCGAGGGCTGCGTGACTTCATGCGTAAGCTCTGGATACTCGCCTTAGCGATGCCGTACCGGTGGAGTTCATGACCCCAGTGTACAGGGCACATGCCAGTCACGATGTCCGCATTGGCTATCGTCTCGTCGGCTATTGTAACCGGCTAGCTGGTGCGATGCGTCCAATCTCGGACAGATTTCACGCATAAAAGACGTGCGGACAGTGGCAAGTGATACTGTCGTTCCTTTGGAAGCCCGTTATACTTAGTGGCACGGGCAGGGACACTTTATTTTTCGTTCTTTTTCGTCGCCCCACAATAATTTTTGTCCTTCCTTTAGTGGCACGGGTCAATTTTATTGTCAATTTTTTTAGGTTCCCTGCGAACATAGCTTTAACGCGATAGCGTCAAGGGTACCGTGTCGCAGAAAGCGTCGTCTTCGGCGTCTTTGGTCGAAAGAGAAAACTGCACGAAAAATCCCCAAGCGAAGCAACTTAGGTAGCAGGTGGGCGGGTAGGTTACGTGACCTTGTGACGTTATCAGAATCTGCCCACCGGACTGTGCGCAAATTGCCCACCGTGGCAGATAGCGGTTGTATTAATGATTGGTCACGAGAAGTGGCTCGGAATGAGCAACCTGGGTCTCACAAGTTTCATCATGCAGCACCTGCCATCGCAGGGCAGTGGCGCATTGCTTAACCGCTGCACCACGGCGTCAGGAGTGGTATGACTCCCAGGGATCTATGAATGTCAAGTAAAAAATGACCAATCAACCCATTAAGCTGTAGTGTCATACCATTAAAGTGGAGCATTAGTGTCGCTTACTGTTTTTGTCCTTCCTTTGGAGTATCTCCACACGCTAGCCATTGTGCCATGCATCCTGAGCATCCTGGTTTGCTTGCTCAACTTCAAGATGGTCGGTGGGTGAGTGAGACCATAACTGAAGCCCCTGTGTACAATGCTGATGCGTGCACCGTTTCCCTTTGGTAACAATAGCGTGCATGCATAACTCGAGTAACGCACAGTGGTGTCGTCAACCACGCTGCTGAACTATTGTTACTCTGCTGATACCACGATAATGGACCTGTATATCACAGAGTGCACGTTACCGACACTTGAGTGCCTTCTTACATGACTTATAACGCGCTGATTTAGTGACTGCTCTTGTAATGGTGACTCACGCAATGTCTTGTAGGTACATGCACTACTCCATTTTTTTTCTCGTGATTTTAAGTTCTTAAATGCTAATTTTAGCCACCATTTCTCGATATATTTTCAAAGTATTTTTCTGCTTCTTAGCGTTTCGTGCTTCCTGTTGGGTCGCGTAGGTGAACGGAGCTAACATGGAGGGTGCTAGCCATCGGGACGTCGTGCAACGCATCAAATCTTGGCCCAACGAGACGCGCCTCCTGGTGGTGGATGACAGCACCGCGGCCTGGTACAAAGAGCATGGCGTCGCCATCCGCGGGAACTTGCCGAACGTAATCCGAACCAGCAGCGCCAGGATTATCAACGCACGCAATGAGAACAAGGGCCAAGCGAAAGCAGAAGAAGCGTCCACTGAACCCTTGGTTCAGAAGGTGAGTGCAGTAGCTATATTGGGTTAACAGCGTTTTGGTTTGCCATGATTTTCAAGGTGGTTGTTCTGAAACGTTGTGCCCTACGTAGGTATCCAACACGGCTATTATTAAACATCATTATAATCGCAGCGCTATAGCAGACAAAGACACAGGGAGGACGCACACACTTGCGCTGAACTGTCAACTTTATTTTGAACTTGTCTGAACTGTGCCTTATATGTAACAGATGGGCATTAACACACAAGCGCATCTACTGCACAGATACGACGGGAATAGTCTCAGTCACGTTTTGATAGTGCATTCAGGGAGGGTTTGATCCCGACAAGAAACACCGGCACGAAAAAAAAAACGCAATAGCAGTCAAGGCTCGGTCGAGAATTTCCAATCGCGAGCGCACCAAAAAAAGGTAACAAGGAAAAGGCCAGGCATAAACATAAGTAGAAAAAAGCGAGACATTAAAAACAGGCGAATAATCGGTATAAAATCAAGTCAGAAAATGGCATAGATGGGGCAACAATTAACACGCAAAAATTCATGAAAAAGATAAAAACGTATAACAAGGGCGCAGGCTAAAAAATTAACACAACCAAAAAATTCAATGAGGCGCTAAAAGCAGGTAAAAGGATGACGTTAGTGAGGCAACAATTAACAGGCCAAAAAATAGATGTGATGAGAGCTGAGATGGGTGCCGAAAACGGTTAAGGTGGCCTCGAGAACAGTACAATCATACTGACCCAGACAGGTATGCGATCTCTTTTTCTAAAAGGGCTACTGAAGGCACGCTGGCGCAGCCTGCTTTCAGGTTGTCAATGATGGCTGCTTCAATTATTTCCCGAGTAAGCTAATTTTTGTTTTTTGCCAAGATTCTGGTGTTCCCAAAGATTGGAGGTCGGCTCTTGCAAGGTGAGCAGGCACGACAGTGGATGGCCAAGATGCTTGATTTTTATGTTTCACGTTCAAGTTGTGCTCCTGCAGTCTTTTGTTCAAACAGCGACCTGTCTGTCCAACGTATTCTTTGCCACAGGACAGAGGGATAGAGTAGACAACTCCCGTGGCGCATGGTACATACGGGTATTTATGTCTTATTGTGCATTCTTTCCTTCGTTCGGTTGGTCTGTTTACGCGCCTGCACAGTCTGGAAAGTACGGTGAGGAGCAGAAAAAATAACCATGATGTTCGATCACCACCAACTCGCCCAGCAACATATCCTGCTTGACTATTATTAGACGTGGATATAACAGAGAGCTTCTTTAGCCAGACAAAACAGCTTACGGTTGCATATAGCCTACGTTTACATTAAATGGGACAATATGCCAGCAGCACAGACGGCTTGGGCGCGTGCTGCAGTAGTGGTGGATAAATGCAACTAAGAACGCATTACCCGCGGATGGGATCATTATTTAGCGTTCCTACTCATGCTCCTACAGGAACAGTGAGGTAATTGCTGAGCTGGCAGCTAATCGGGACTACGAACGCATCATCAATGCGTCGCGATATGTCTTCCTACCAGATTTTTCAGCTAAACAACTGATGTCGGGTATCATGGCGGAGAGCCCGCTCGTCGCAAAGCTCACCTTCTTTCGGTGATAGGACTGAAAGTGAGGCGGACTGAGAGATAGGCCACATGTTGACACTCCCTGAGATAGTTTCTAAGAGGGTACACAATGTCACCAAGGCAGGACGACAGATGGCTAACACTTGGGTCACATCAACTGCAGGGCACGTCGAAGATGGCGGACGCGCCGGGCATACACTCCCTCTCGATTGAACGGCTTTCGATAAGCAATGGCGTCGCCAACGCCACCAAAGCACCGCGCGGTAAAGAGGAGAAGCCCAGCAAGGAGCCTAAACCTCCCGCTAAGACATCCAAACCACCAGGCGCCGTAGGATCCATCGCCACTGCATCCAAGCCAGATGGGGAGCCGCTTCGCAGGCAAGTCGACGCTACGACGCTTGAGAACAACCAGCCGGGGAGCCGGAGATCTACGGAAGAAACCGCGCAAAGTTCGAGCGAGCGATCGGCGCGTCGCGGCGAAGCATCCAGCAGTACCCGAGTGAGCAGATCCCAGGTACGCTGGGCGCCTCCTTCGCTGAACTCCCCGGCTTCGCCGCCCTACTCTTCGCAAGGAAAACGACTACGAATGGTACCTGGACGGAGAGATGGATGAGTACTTCTTACCCCAAGGCCTGTATCCTTGGACTGCGCCATTCATGCCCCCATATGGCGGTGCCATGCCTCCTCCATATGCGGGCTCGGCACTCCTGCCTCAACTCGGGGCCCCGTCGTTGGCGAATCCTTACGCTGTCTTCACGCCGTACCAGTTGGGCCAGGGTTCCTACTGGTCTCCTCAAATGCGTTCCAGTCGGTTCCATACCCGGCTCCGTACGCGCCGGTTACTCCGGTGCCTTACTACGGCTACACCGGCACGTTCGCTCCGGGGTACTCCGATTTCTTCTCTGTCTACCCGGGCTACGCGAGCTACGAACCATTGCACCGCGCTTCTGCAGCGGTCGAAGAGCGCGAAGAGCCGGCGCAAGACGGTGCCGCCACGCGTGCGGCGCCACCAGATTCAAAAGCTACTGGCAGATCCAGGCAAGCGGGCGACGGCGAGCGAAGCCGGGAAGTCGGCCAGACCGAAAGGCAAAGCGGATGGC
Source organism: Amblyomma americanum (assembly GCF_052857255.1). Taxonomy (NCBI): domain Eukaryota; kingdom Metazoa; phylum Arthropoda; class Arachnida; order Ixodida; family Ixodidae; genus Amblyomma; species Amblyomma americanum. Next base: position 48,620,325 of record NC_135498.1, read on the forward strand.
GCTAAGGATTCCGTGGGCGATGACAAACGGGGCCCTAAACAGTCCGAAGGCAGTGCACCGGGGCGTTTCTAGAAATGTGTGGCCGGTCCTCTAACACCAAGATAGCGCGAGTTAAGCCTACTCCGCTCCTACGAGGCGTCGACGGATGGCTGGTTGTACGAACGAATCGAAATCGGCGATGAATACGATTTTTCATACAATTCGGCGTCACCTCGCTAAATGTGATGCACCCTTGTATAGCACAGAGACATGACGTTTACTTTGGTGTATTCGAGCCATGCGATACAGTAATCGCTTTCCGTTGTTCAAAGAAACTATCACCGTGTTACCTAAGGCTGTAAGAACCTATCTCCAGCATTGGTGGGGCTGTGTGCACTTTCGTCATGTGCCAGGGTGCACTGCAATTGTCGCTCCATCGAATTAGTGGACCGCTAGTCTCCAGGGCGTCTTACGACACGTGGCTTGTACAGACGTTTATGAGCTGTTTTATGCGCGCCGACAATGTGCTTTCGACGGTGCGTGACGACAGTAACACCCACACAGTCGCTACTTGAACTGAACTTTATTCTGATTGCGTGTTACATGCCTGCACTCGCAATCAGCAGAACGATACGGAAAAACAAAAGCCACACGCTCCGCTAACCAAACGCGCCCTTCGTCATACCACATCGACTCCCAAGATCTTTAAGTCTTTGTTATATGCTATGGACCGCTAATGCTATCATGGGCATAACGATGAATCTCTCTTTAATTAAGTCATCTTACATGTGAGATGGCTCCTGTGCGAATACAAAGTTCTGCAACGACCGAATTCTCGCCTACACTCTTTGCTGCCAGAACGGCAATACAATGAGATGAGATGGATCCTACAGTGCATTGGCGTTCCTTGCGACCCATGTTCTCCCTGCTGCTCATTACAGCATCGGCCATTTTATCCGATGTAGCATTTCCCGCATGACACAGCTAGACACCCGGTATACTATAGACACCTTCTTTGCATTCAACAAATTTCTTTTGATGTTTCAGTGCATCCTGAAATTCTACTGCTCGAGTTTTCTGGTGCCAGCAATAGAGAGAACTCTCTGATTGCTGCATGGCAGCATGTGGAATAGTACGGTATTGTAATTGTATGGTATGGTGTGGTACGGTACGATACAGTGTGGTACGCTACGGTATGGTACGGTATGGTATGATATTGTATGGTGTGGTATGGTACGCTACGGTATGGTATGGTTTGGTATTTTACGGTGTGGTACGCTACGGTGTGGTATGATACGGTATGGTATGGTGTGGTGTGGTACGGTGCGGTATGGTTTGGTATGGTATGGTACAGTACAGTGTGGTACGCTACGGTATGGTATGGTATGGTATGGTGCGGAGTGGTACGGTACGGGGTGGTACGCTACGCTACGGTATGGTACGGTACAGTGTAGTACGCTACGGTATGGTATGGTACGGTACGGTGTGGTACGGTACAGTGTGGTACGCTACGGTATGGTGTGGTGTGGTACGGTACACTACGGTATGGTATGGTTTGGCATGGTGTGGTGTGGTGCGGTACGGTGTGGTACGCTACGGTATGGTATGGTATGGTACGGTACAGTGTGGTACTCTACGGTATGGTATGGTACGGTATGGTGTGGTACGGTACGGTGTGGTACGCTACGCTACGGTATGGTATGGTACAGTGTGGTACGCTACGGTATGGAACGGTACGGTGTGGTGTGGTACGGTACGGTGTGGTACGCTACGGTATGGTATGGTTTGGTAAGGTATGGTACGGTATGGTATACAGGGTTTCACGTCATGAAGCTGCGCAAGGTCTCTGAGAGGCACTAAAGTATAGGGCTCCGGATTAATTTCCACCATATTGGTATTGATGTCGCACAGCATACGTGCGCTTCTTTTTTTTATTTAGCCCACATCGAAATGCGACCGCTGCGACCACGGGAAACTCGCTAAAGTACACGTTGATGTTTGTCTCTTCACACATGTCCCATACCCGCGAGAAGAACGCTCGAGGGATGCTGTTCTCCGTCTGTATTACTGTCACGTGCCAACGCAAGGGGCACGTCTTATTTTTATGCAGGCCTTGTCCCATTCAACACATGGTCGTACATCCCCATACACTGAGCTACAAATGGGACAAACAGCAGCTCTTAATACTTGCTACGAACATTTGTACTTGGAATGACAAACTACTGCTAATCCCATTTAAATTCACCTCTGAGCAGTGATTGTGGGGCGCAGCTATTCCCCAAAGGACTAGTCTCTGTAGAATTTTAGTCCTTAATTTCTCTAGCGTCTTAATAGTATTAATTTAGTATAGTAGTTTATGAGCTTGGTTTATATCTTAGCAAACAGGTTTCATTCAAATTCCACATGTGGTTATGAAGCGTAAAAAAAATTTGAAGGCCATAAGAATGAAATGGATTTCGAATGAAACCGTCCCTATCTCTCCCTCTCCATTGATAACATATAAGGAAGCTATATCACCCTACACGCATGAAATCGGAGACAGAAAAAAATATTCCTGCTTGGATTATGCCGGTTAGCCCCGTGTGCTCGCAAGATGTTTTTTTTTTTAAATAAACAGCACGGCTCGTAATTACACTAGCAAATATTCATTTTTTAAACGTAGCCTGGGTGCCTGATAAGAGCTGCGCTGTCATGGTCCTACGAGCGTTCCCCTACATTGGGAAACCTCCTATTTCCATAATCCAGCGATGTCTCGGAAGTCGTGGTTTGCGTTATCTCATATGCGCGGTATTTTTTTCTTTCAGCGATTTACCTGCCGCGTGTATTGTAGCGATGCCTATATACGGACTTCTCAGAGATTCAGTCGCGAGCCGCCGCGGTGGCCGACTGGTTATGACGCTCGGCTGTTAGCCCGAAAAACGCGGGCTCAATCCCGACCGCGGCGTTCGGATTTCGATGGAGGTGAAATTCTAGAGGCCCGTGTACTGTGCGATGTCAGTGCGCGTTAAAGAACCCCAGGAGGTCGAAATTTCCGGAGCCCTTCACTACGGCGTCCCTCATAACCTGAGTCGCTTTGGAACGTTAAACACCCATAAACCAAACCAAACCAGATTAACTCACCTCTACACTATCATGCGCGTGCGCAGTTTCCGCTTGCGCAACAATTTGCATGTTAGTGTTTCAGCTCTTCCACGTGAACGGGTCCGCTGATTCTGCCAGACCTCCGCTCAGCAAACTCAAAGAGTCCCATCCATTTGCACGTAAGACCGGCCCCAAATCCCGCGCTTGCTTTGTTGAATGCGTGATTACGCTTAAAACCGTGGCTCGCACCTGAAAGTCCACGTCCCTGTGCGCGTAGCCATAGCTAGCATTCTCACTTGCCCTAGACTTCTCGTGGCTGCGATTCGCCTCCTTAATCCTATTCGCCAAACGTTCGCGCAATCGCTGGGTGTAGTCGTTATCTTCGGTGACTACGAGGTTGTCATCCGACCCCCTGATCAGAATCATGTCCGTCGGCGTGTTCATCTCTCTTCCAAACATGAGAAAGTCCTTCGTGAAGCCTCTCGAGCGATTTTCACTTCCGCGCAGAGCGAACAAGATAACGTCGAGATGCACATTCAGACATTATGCGCTCTCGCATGTGCGTCTATCCTCAGAGCACCAACTAAGTGATGTCGGAAATACGGGTGTTATGCAGGAAAACTGTGTGCACATGACAGCGATGTTCGATACGCAGTGTCGGAGGCCTTAGAACACCACGCGCTGTCACATTCAGAGCACTAGTAAGCTCTGAACAGGTCGTGGAACTTTGCTCCACTCCCCACTGTGCTACGCCGTTCTTGATCAGCCGTTTCGAGAGCACCCAACGCAGCGACAGCAGACCGATGTGGTCGTGGTCCTGCGTGCTTCGTCAGAGGCGCACGGACAAATCTGGAAAGCGGGCTTGGAGTGCCGTCCACTCTAAACAAAAAGGAATAAAAAAGGGAGTAAGCTGTCTTCTAGCTTACTCCTTTTTTATAAAAGGAGATCCGCTATAGGAGAACTTAGTCCCCTTTTTACTCCCATGTAGACGTATTCGTGTTTAGTGTGTCGCGGTGCACCATAACGCTTAGCAAGAAAGCCGTTGTGTATTGGCATGACGGCTCAGAATATAAGAAACAGTTTGTTGTGTGCTGCGAGAAAAACCAGCGATTATAATCTTAGTCCACTCGGTGTCACGTGCCTTTACCTGCAGGTTTTGCCGCAGAAAACCAAACCTCGATCGATAGCCACTTTTATTGATACGGCTCTAGTATTTTACTCTTAATGCCAGTTTTACATTTC